>NC_061105.1:50727369-50743831 GCF_015104395.2 Macrobrachium nipponense | reverse complement strand
GAAGGCAATTGACTTTCGCCTGTTGGGCACATGCCTTAAGAGAATCATCACCTCGCTGTCCGGCATTGGTGACAAACAAATACATTATTTGTTTGGTCTCTCGGCATAACCCTTTAAAGGCGAAGGTCACGTGACTTACTCGGATGCTTGACAACTTGCCTCCTACGAACGCAGTCAGTCGGCAGCTGTCAGAGCGCCCGAGTCAGTTACGAACTACGCTGTTGACTTAGTTCGGTTGTTACAGAGCAATCATTACTTCGTTTTAATAGCTTGTCACAGTACCATACCATTGGCACCCACCATGGAGTGTCGGTGTCCTATCCACTACCGAGAACTTCGCTGCATGGGGATAGGAGGATGCGAGAGACTTCGTGGCAAACGGACAGACCAGTATGGGTACTGGACATCACCGAAGTAGAGAAGAGGGATAGGTCATGCGACTATTTCCTTCTTTTCCTCTGAGGAACTGCATGACTTCTCCTGCGAAGTCAAGCATCCAGGGGATGGGGATCCGTGACGCTCGATTTCGTACCGAACTTCGTAGCGAAGACTCAGAACCCTTCGGTCCCTGACGATTGGTTCGAGTCGTTTCACATTCCCCTCCTAATGGACTTCACCGCCTTCGATGCGAAGGAGATGCTGCCTGTCCGCAAGAACTTCTCCGTGGCGCAGGTACTGAAGGCAGGGGTCTGGTCCAACCAGACCAACATGCCCTTCCTTCTACCTTCGGGATATTGCCCACAGGTCCTTGGATCTTTTTCCTTGGGAGACCCGTGGTGGCTGCTCAACACGTTGTGTAGCGAACCCAGACCCTCGCAGGCTGAACAGCATCGAGTCCTGGTGTGACCGTAAGAATGGATGAGTGAATGAGAGAGTGACTGGCTCCTCTTCCCATCTTTTTCTTCCCCTCTACCTGTGGTTAGAGGGACACGGTCGTCACCCTGCTGGATTAGGACAAGATAGCAGGTGAGCTACTCAACAGAGCCCCATCCTATCCCTTTCACTAGGGATAGGAGCGTATATCCACCACTTCCTCCAACAAGGGGGAGGAAGTGGATGCCAGCTTGAGACAACCCATACTTTATGTTGCCTCTTGCAAACAGGAACAAGTTCTTGCTTGCTGGTACGAAGAGATACGCTTGCCTCTCTCTTAGTACTCGGCCCAGAGGTCTGACCATTGATCCTGCGGTGCACACCCCGATCAATCGGACAGAGGCTTGGATCCCTCCCTCGCTCTTACGACCAGGGAGGCATTCCAGGGATGGACGAACACCAGTCTGTTCATCAAAAGACTCAGATTCCTCCCACCAAGAAGTGAGTCTTCCTATTGTTAAAGGACCGATGGTTTGTATTACGTATCGGAACAAATGACAATTTGTCGAAAATTGCATTTTTCCTAACTATACAAACCTGAGGTCCTTTACATATAGTCCCTCCTCATGCCACCCCTCACTCTGCGTATTTTGCATGGGCCAAAAGCAAAAGTGATTTGTTTACCTCCCAGGACTGTCGGACAAGCAGTTAACTACCGTTCTCCCCTTGTTCGAAGCTTACGACCGTTCCAGCTGCCGCTAGCTAATTCCTATTGTTAAAGGACCTCAGGTTTGTATAGTTAGGAAAAATGCAATTTTCGACAAATTGTCATTTCATTGAGAGAGAGAGAGAGAGAGAGAGAGAGAGAGAGAGAGAGAGAGAGAGAGAGAGAGAGAGAGAGAGAGAGAGAGAGCAGCTTGTGACGAGAGTAACTTGAATAGCTTGAGATAGCAGCTTAGGACGAGAATAGCTTGAGAGAGCAGCTTGGGCCTAGAGTATTGTTGACTATCTTAGCTCGAGAATAACAATGAAATTTGTATTTTAAATATTTTATGATGATAAGAAATGAAACATGGATAGTGAATGATATTATGATACAGTAATTCATATTTCATTGAGAGAGAGAGAGAGAGAGAGAGAGAGCAGCTTGTGAAGTGAGTAGCTTGAGATAGCAGCTTAGGATGAGAATAGCTTGAGAGAGCAGCTTGGGACGAGTACTGTTGACTATCTTAGCTCGAGAATAACAATAAAATTTGTATTTTAAATATTTTATGATGATAAGAAATGAAACATGGATAGTGATAAGATATTCTCTTGTATACTGTTATGTGATAATCATTCAGTCAACTATAAAAGTTGTATTGAAGCACAGTTTCGTACATCACAGAAAGAATAAAAATATGGCATCACATATTTTTATTCTTTCGGGGACCATCTTGTTCTTTTATTACGATAATAATAGATCAGTATTATAGTTTTTTTTCTGTAAGTGATGAGAGAGAGAGAGAGAGAGAGATTTTGCTATTTATATTTATAGTATTTGAAAATTTGTGAATGAGTTTTATTCTAAAAATGCATTTAGTCATGAAAAGAAGAAGAAAACAGTAATCAGTGAATCTTGCTCTATGATAAAATTCGTGATTTTGTTAATTTTCCGGAATATACGTAGCATTTGGGCTTCACAAAAAAGTAAGTAAAGTGATTTATGACAGAGTTTAGAGGATACTTACGTAAAAATACATCGGTACTTTGTAGAACGGTGACGTCACGGTGGTCATATGTATTTTTATCGTGAATGAATATACATTTATGATAAAAAATAGTTACTGTACTGCTTAGAGAACCATATTGTAATATTAATGTAATCACATCAAAATGAAGTAATCATTGTTCATTGTATACTGTAAACATATAAAGTGTATTTTGTTCATGAAACTTACCTGACAGATATATATATATAGCTGTATTCTCCGAAGTCCGACAGAATTTCAAAATTCGCGGCACACGCAGTGGGCGGCCAGGTGGTAGTACCCATTCCCGCCGCTGGGAGGCGGATATCAGGAATTATTCCCATTTTCTATTCATATTTTTTTCTGTCGCCGGTCGGTAAACAACTGTTTACAGACCTCCGCCTAGGATTTTGAAACTTCATTAGCCGCTTAAGTATCCTAATTATTCTTTCGATTATTGACTTGGATTTGTGGCTAGGCATACGCTATCGTAAATTTTTTCATTGCATTTGATGTCTGAAGCTAGTTAGCCTAGTTTCAGACTTTGTTGTCTGCATGGGGTAAGGTGAGGCTACCAGAACTTTCGGTAGACACTCGCTTAGTATATATGACGTTTACATGTTTTCTTTGCATAAGTTCAATGTAATTAGTGTAATGTGTGACTGATTACGGAAGAAGTAGGATTCATGTACGCATTTTAGAGCGTGTTAGAATCAGGAGTTTTCCTCCACAGTAAACAGAAGTTAGAAATAATGAACCTTCTAACCTCCTGTAGATTTTATTTTGCCTAACCCTGTGGTATGGCTTACGGGCCTAGAAGAAGTGTCTGATAGAGGATTACATCAAAGTAATCTTAGACTAAAGTGCTCGCTCTCCAATCAGTGTTGTGAAGTGTAGTTGCCCCTTGTGTGGAGGAGGGGGCGTCAGATCGGCCCCATAATGCCTCTAGGCCTGGACCTCTGTCGGACTCCAGGACTCAGGGAGGGGAGGGCATGTCGAAAGCCGCAAGAGGGTTACGGGGGCTCCCCACCGATCTGGCGTCCCTTCGGCAGGACTGTTGACGCTTCCCAGGCTGCTAAAGATCGTGCACGTGCACGAATCTTGAAGGATTGCTTCTCGTCCTCCGAGGCGTCCTCCCCGCGCAAAGGGTTGGAGCTCTCGGAAGGACTCGCGCCCTCTAAGAAGCTTTAGAGAAGAGGACGCTTCACGTCCTCTCTCTCGTCAGGAGGGAACGTCAGATCGGCCCCATAACGCCTCTAGGCCTAGACCTCTGTTGGACTCCCAGGAAACCAGGGAGAGGGCATGCAAAAGCGAAGAGGGTTACGGGTTTTTCATGCTGATCTGGCTTCCTTTCGGCAGGTCCTGTTGTCGCTTCCCAGGCTGCTGAAGATCGAGCACGTGCACGAATCTTGAAGGATTGCTTTCTCATCCTCCGAGGCGTCCTCCCCACAGGGGTGGTTGGATCTCGGAAGGACTCGCGCCCCCTAAAGAAGCTTTTAGAGAAGAGGACGCTTCACGTCCTCTCTCTCGTCACGAGAGGATTGAAAGAGTCCTGTGCCCTGTCAGGGCTCTCGAATTTTATTTACATAAACGAAGGAAGTAAGAGGTCCTTCGGGTAATGTATGGTGCTCAGGAAGAGACCCACATTTACCCTTTTCGAAGAATGCACTGGCTCTTTTCCTAAGGGACATATTAAGGAGGCTCATTCTTCTTGCCAGAAGAGTGATTTGAGCCTCTGCGACCCGTGAACGCTCATGAAGTTAGAGCTGTTTCAACCTTGCTAGCATTCCAAAAGATTTGGTAATCAAGGACATTCTAGATTCCACCTTTTTGGAGGAGCAAACTCAGTTTTCGTCTCCTCCTCTCATGGCGCTCCGTATACGTTATGTAACGTTCGCTTTACTTCGAAAAAGCAAGCTGATAAGTTTGACGTCCGGCAAGCTGCTTTGCACAGTCAAACAACTTATGTCTCTGGTTCGGCATAAGAAGGGCAATTAGACGTGAGGAAGCTTTGGAGGTGCTCGACGTCCTATAAGTAGAGACATTCTCCAGGACGCTCGGCAAGCACCTTGCGAGGGTTGTCGGTTTCGGACGCTCGGCGTTCCTTTGCTGAGTGCGTTTCTGGAGATGTTCTTTTGCATTACTAAGACGCAAGTTGTCGCACAGGCGGCCACTGTCTTTGTAAGAAGGTATGAAGGTCTTTAAGGCCCGTCTTGAAGACGAAAGCCATACGTCTTCCTTTAGTGTTCACACACTTCAGGAGCAGCGTGCGGCTCTCCATGGAGACTCGCATGAGGACGTCCCTTGAAAATATCCAACGTCATACGCAAAAGCGCGGTTCGTCATAAACATTGAGATGTTGGCAAGGTCGCTCGCCAGGACGCCTCTTGGCGGGCCTTGCATGCATCAGGGCGTCAACGAGTTCCTCTCTGAAACGTCGTTCAGAAGACTTGGTGTTCTCTGCTCAGACTCGCTCGTAGCTAAGCAGGACGTTTTTTGAGGACGCTCAGCAGGACGCTTTCCAGGACGCTAAGCAGGACGCTTTTGAGGACGCTCGGCAGGACGCTTTTGTGGACATTCGCCAGGACGCTTCGGTGGAAGCTCGGCAGGACGCTTTGCGAGAGAAAAGACTTGTAGAAGGCGTCTTATTTGCTGTTCAGGACGTTTCTTAGGACGCTTGACGCTTTCTAAACGCTTGTCAAGAGGAGGTTTTTTCAGGACTCTCCACAGGACATTCCTTTACAGAAATTTTTAAAAAAGGATTCGGAGTTAGCGGAGAGACATACCCGAATTTTTTCTTCGATCCCTCTTTCTTTCTCTTCATCGATTCTCTGAGAATCGGGAAGATTATATATCGGATCCTGGGTGACTTTCGGTCATGTTAAAGGGTTTTCCCCTATTAGCAAAGTGCTAATAGTTTTGTCAAGTAAGGACGTTTTTCCCCATTGTCAAGATACTAAACGTTTTGTCATTAAGTGGGGGACCCCCCATAAATGGGGTAGTTCTCATTGACATAGATTTTAACGTTTTTATCGTTTAAGCGGATAAACTCATTAACAAATTTCGGAAGAGCTCTCATTCATTTTCAGAGGCTCATCCGGGGGAGTAAGAAAAAGACTTGTAGACTAGATCCAGGAAGTCTTATGTCCAATATCATAAGAACATTGAACGGTCCTTTTCGATCCTCGGTTCTCTCTTGATGATCTCTATTCGATTATTACTCCCTTTCTTGCCAAAGGGTCTTGGCAAAGAGTCAAGGAGTTCTTTTAAAAAGTCTCATTCATTAGAACGTGGACAGTCGTTTCCTTTCTTTCTCTCTTCCTCGTTCGAGGAAAGATGTAGTAGAGAATTCGATGTTCAAATTACTACAATACTTACGTAGTTTATCTTTTTGTCATTTTGCTAACGCATGGGTCAAGTCATATACGCATATCGTATTTACCTCTGCGGATAGAAGCCGAAAGAATGTTGTTCTAATGTATTTAATTGACACTCCTTCAACCTTCCAAGAGTTTTCGGAGTAAGAAACAACTCTTCAGGTATTGTTACGACAAAACACCAACTCAGCTTCTGTATTTAGCGAATTTTGTTTCGTTTAAATATGCCTGCTTGAGAGTTTCCTTTTGCTCGATAATTTCATACCTATCCTTCGTAAAAGGAGTAGCTGGCAAACTCAGGCAGATTAGTGCGAGACGATGAACAAGGCTGCTGTTACTGTGATCTACGCAGTACAGGCTAGCTCGGTGACATGCGCGGTTGGTTACGTCTCTCTCCCTTGCGGGAATGGCTGAATAAGCCGTCTCTCTGCCCTACAATCATGGATTTTAGCCCGCCTCGGGTTGAGGAAATTTCTAGTAATCATGAATGAACCATGCCTTCCGTTTACTTAGAAAATTTCAACAAGATATCTCTTATACTTGTTCGGTGCGGGTTTACCGCACGGTAACGGAATTCTGTACGAATCTACCGCGGCATAGCACTATAATAATGCTCTCCTGCTTATGCAAAGCGCAGCCTTATTTAGGGAAGGAAGCAGGCTGAGTGAGGGGATGGATGAGTTTGCTGGGGACCATTTCCTCGCTGGAGAAGCTTGTTTTCCCTGAATAAACAGCAATTCAGACCTCTACAATTTTTCCCCCACGAAGAAATTGGAATAACATCAAAGATCTAGTAATAATTCTAATTTTCTCTCAACGGCTTGAGGATCACCTCGGGTGATAGCGAGAGGGTGCCAGACATCCGAACAGAGGAACAGATGTTCTGGCACATTGTCTGAAAAGAATTGGAAGCCAAATTGGTGGCTCTCCAGTTCCTCGAAGGGTGAGTTTGGATTGAGTGGCCAAATCATCTCGGATAATTTCTCAGCTCTCTATAGCTCAAGAAGAGAGAGTTGGTTATGGGCTTGGGCACGGAACGTAACGATCCTCAAGAGGTTCGTTAAACTAGTGCACGTCCGTGCGGGTCTTCTCGATCGAAGGCAACAACTACTGACGTGTGAGTAATCCTCACTTAGAAGATTGTCGAAAGTTGAGGAGAGACTGAGGGCGTCCTTTCGTTAAGTTTTTCGTAATATTGAAGACGAAGGAGCTTCCTCTTAAGTTGTTCCCTTATTCATGATCCTAGAGGATTAGCTTTAGTCACCACATGTTGGCCTCTAAGAGGTTGGATTCACAGAGGTCAGGTAATTCAGAGAATGTCCAAAGACCCTTCCGGGAGAATCGGTGTAATCTAACATCGTCACTTAGTGAAGTATCTAATATCTCTCCTCTCGGAGTCTGAGGCTGCGTCAGACTATCGAGAAGCGATAAGATCTTCAAGATTAATGGCAGTCTCTTGGCCAAGGCAAAGCAGTGCTGCCTATTTCAGTGTTCAATCGGAGGGGGCCGTTTGTCTGGAGGAGCGCCTCAGTGGCGTGGTTGGTGGTCTTTGCCTGCCAACCTAGGTGGCCGCGAGTTCGATTCTCTGCATTCCAATAGAGCGATCAGAGATGCGTATTTCTGGTGATAGAAGTTCACTCTCGATGTGGTTCGGAAGCCGTTGGTCTCGTTGCTGAATAACCAATGGTTCCATCCAACGTCAAAACACCATACAAACACAAAAACACAAAGGGTTCTTGAAGCAATTCGTCATATCTTGTGTTTTCTATAATAGTGAAGGGAAATGACTGTTCCTCCACCTCGACCTCTGTGAATTTCTTTATGGTTCTATCCTTTCCGTATGAAGTATGAGATAAGCTAGAAGTCCTAACTATTGTAGAATATGCAAATAGTTGTTGACGGCCTCTAGGCTCAGAGATTCGGTTCTGTCAAACAACAAAGCTTCACGATCTTTGAGGTCTGGGGAGATCTTGAAATCTCTGGATCGCAGGTTCGGCATGGAAACTTAGACGTAGTCTGAGTTTCTGATGCCAAAAGCATTCGAACCTATCCTTTCTGCGAACTTAATACACGTGACCAGAAAGGCTAAACATTCTAACCGCTCTAGCCACGGCAAAGAGGGTTAGTGAGGTTTTAGCCATCATCAGAGGTTTTAGCTTTAAAGGACATAATGCGGTCTGTCCTCTAAGCCTTCCGTTCTTGATAAGAACGAAAACCTATCTAACCCTTGGACCCGAAGGCTTGGAGACCAAGGGTATGGCACAGATTATTGGGCAAGGGCATTAGAGAGTCCTGTGCCCTGTCGGGTCTCTCAAGTTTTATCTTGATAAAACTATAGAAAGTCGAGGTCAACGGACAATCTGCGGTGTCCGTAAAAGACCAGACTGGTTCATGTCAAGAACACCCTGGCATTATAGTCAAGGAGTTCTTTTAAGAAGTCTCATTCATTATGTTTGCATAAAGATTTGAGATTTTTTCTTAATATGAATGCTCAAGAGGTGAGGGCGCGGCTCGGAAGCATTTCAACAGAGCATGACACTCAGTAACATCCTGAGTGCCACGCTTTAGCGAAGCAAACTCTGTGTTCGCTTCACACTCCCGACGGGATGTGAAAACGACATTTGAGATCTGTAAGTCGCTAGGACCATACATATCCGTAGATATATTATTGGGGGCAGCAAGCAACACGAATCCTATCCTATAGAAAAGGGATAGGTGTGCTTTTAACTTGAAGGGTTGGTCGCTGAGGCGCGTCCTTTCTTTAGCCTAGAAGTTATGGAACTAACTTTGATAGGTTAGGTCAGGTGGTGGTTTTAGCTTCGTTGCCCTCAGAAGTATGGTCATATGTCTAGTCACATTGTGGTCACGCCCCCGTTGACAGATCATTAGGGCGCACCAGCATTACAGGTCTCTACCTCGCTGGCAACTCTAGTAACGCAGAAGCAGACTTTGGGTGACAGTAATCACGAAGTCGGCTATGCTAACAGGTGAGGAACCAAGATGTATATCATCTACTTAATTTAGTTTCCCAAAAATCCATTCTGTCTCTTCCCACCATCCGAAGGTGGGATTCAGCTATATATATCTGTAGGTAAGTTTCATGAACAAAATGTTATTGTTATAATACAATTAAGTTTGTTCATACTTACCTGGCAGATATATAATTAAAGTGCCCACCACCTCCCCTCAGGAGACAGTGGCACTGAGAAATATGAATAGAAAATGGGAATAGTTCCTGATATCCGCCTCCCAGCGGCGGGAATGGGTACTACCACCTGGCCGCCCACTGCGTGTGCCGCGAATTTTGAAATCTGTCGGACTTCAGAGAATACAGCTATATATATATCTGCCAGGTAAGTATGAACAAACTTAATTGTATTATAACAATAACATTTTTGTCTTTTGAAAAATGGATTCCCCAAGGAATTATTCCTTCAAAAGGCTTTTTATTATGAAGATATGCCAATAATATATAATATTTGCATTTATTAATGAATATATGACAATAATATATAAGCTCCTTTCTGAAGGAGGTCCTCTGCGTACTCTGTCAATTCTTTGGAAGGAAGTTGACGGAAAGGTCTGGCTGCAGGTGGGTTCGTCAACCAGCTCCAACCCAGCCTTTTGACACTATGCTCTGAGCCCATGGCTGAAGCTCCACCGGTGGCGAAAGGGAAACAGCTCCCTCCTACCTGAAGTTCTTCAATTGGTTCTGGTAACCGCCTCGGCCTCCTCTGAAGTGCTTTCCCCTATTAAAGGGGCCTCCCGATCCTCTCCCACGAAAGGACCGCTTACCTCTGCCTCCCTTACCCGAGCGGTCATACTTCTGAGAAGCTTGACTCTCGAAGGCTTGATTGTAAGCTGGAGAGATGGCGTAGGAGGTAGAGGGTTGAGGCTGAGGGGATATCACATAAATTGGCTGTGATTGACCTTTAGAAGTGGAAGGTTGGGCTGTCTGCACTAACGGCACTGCTGGAACTTGTTGAGGAAAGCGTGGTTGCTTCTTCTGGTAAGGTTGGAAACGTCTGGGTTTCCTCTGTCCCTTACCTTTAGGTGTCAGGTCTTGCCTCCTCTTAGCCGTAAGCCCCACGGTCCTTAAGGCTCTGGTTCAACCTCGTAGCCTCTGCCTGGACTTCCTTAACCATAGCCTCTGGGAAGAGATCTGCGCCCCAGATGTTAGAGGAGAGTAACCTATTCGGCTCATGTCGAATGGTTGCCTCTTGTAGGACATGCTTCCTACAATTCGTTCTAGCAGTGGCAAACTCGAACATATCTGACTGTACCGTTTGAGTCAGGGCTTTGGTCATAAGCTTAAAAATTGGTTCTGATCCATAGGCCATGGTTGCTACCTCAGACATAGCCATAGAGTTGATTGATCTGGCTAGTCGTGATTTTGCGTCAAATTCAGCCTGAATAAGACTATCTGGGAGCCTGGGTAGCTTTTCACCAAACTGCTCCATAGCACAGTCCGGTTTGAGTTTGCCAGCTGAGAATGTATTCGGCAAGTCTTCCCACAATTCTCCAACTGAAGGGAGTAACGGAGATGTGGGATCTGCTTCTTTCAACTGAGGCATGGGTTCCCCCTTCTGGGCCGCTGAGATGGTTGACCTCGCTATCTTGGTTAGGAACGGGAGCGGGGTACTCTCATCCATTGTGAAAATGGTAAAGGGACTTTTAAATGGTTGTATCTTGGTATTAGAACAATCCATGTCCTCTAAACACCTGAGCCATTCTCTCTGAGCCTGGTCTCGTGAATAGAGGACTGTCTCCTTTGGTACCCTATCGTCCCGAACCATAGCCGAAGGCGTGAGCCTTGCGTAGCCTATGAAAGGAGGCTGGAGGCCTTCCGGGTAGAACTCGAAGTCCTCTATTCTTCGAGTCCCAAACTCCGGTATAGAGATGAGACCGTCCTGGAAGGGGGCGTATGACGCTACTCTCCATGGGTTGTTCATAGAGAAAGCAGGAAGTGAGTCATACGGAGGAAGCTGAGTTCCACTTGTGTTGGAAAGTGAGGGAGAGGCTAGAGGGGCTTCTCTTAGCCCGGCTATAATGGTATCTTGGGAAGTAATCCTATCCGACAGACGAGAGATCATTTGTTCCATACTACTCTTTAGGGACCAACCAGGTCGCACCTGTTGCAACAGGCCAGCATTGGAGTCCAAAGCCGGAGCTGCTGCGGAGGTGGAGGGGAGGCTCTGAATCGGAACCAATGGTAGCGGAACTGGTGACTCTGCCGGAGTGCGAGATCTCTCCCTGGAGGATTTACTTTTTGAGGACTTAGAGCCGGAGCTAGAAGCTTTAGACCTGTCTGGGCCGGGATTGCCAGCCGGAGACTTACGTGAGGAGAAGACGAGGTCGTCTCTTAGACGACGATGACGTCTTAGTCAAGGGTCATCACTTTAGCCTTGACCTTAGGTCTAACCGAAGCATCAGGAGGAGTATATAATTCGTCACCCGTAAAGCCTTGGAAGGATGGAGAGGTTGCAGGGGTAGAAGAAACAGTCACGCCCAAGGGTGACCCTTGGGTGTCCACCTTACCTACCTCGACCAACAGGTCGTCTATACCTACCATCGGTTCAACATTAATATCCAGGGTTGCGACGTCCGTGGAGATATCCTGGTCTTGATCAGTTAAGGAGGCAGCCAGCTGTTGTTGGATGAAGGCGATAGTCGGGTCCGCCTCTACCGGGTCGACGTACCCTGTCGCCTTGCCTCCGGGGAAGATTAATAATGCTAACCGCTTCTCCAGGATGTAGGGCTGACCCTTGGCGGCGTTCTTGCCAAAACCGCCGACCCAGGCCCGCAGGGTAGCCAGTGCGGTATCCCTTACTGCCGGAGCCTGTAAGAGAGGGCGTAGTTTAGATTTAAGAATCACTTAAAACTAAAACTTAAAGTATAACTTAAACTAGATGCCTTAAGTTAAAGTAATGATGAAAACTTAAGCATAAAATAGAAGCGGTAGCAGCTACTGGAGATGAATACTTACCCCTTCCAAAAGCTGGCTCACCAGATCGTAACATATGGTACACGTCTCATGGTACCAGACCTGGATGTCCCCAGTGCGGAGTCGCGCATGGAGCATGGGACCGGCAAACTTCGTGTCCACACGGGTCCTGAAGTGTAGCGGAAACATCCCGGATGCTCACAGTTGGTGGCCTGTAAGTGGGAAGACACATGAGTATTAAAAAGCATCACTTACAGACTAAAGGACAAAAGAACTCCGTTGCATGCCGGAGCTCGGAAAAAATTTGGGCATAACCCCTCCCTGCATTGCCTGAATAGGCTATAATCCCGGAGAGATCCGGTAAGATATGTAAGGGAGGGGGGGATGGTTTAAGGTACTTAAGATAAACTTATAGATAACTTAAACCTAAACACAAACGAACCGGACTAGGTCCAGTGTGAAGCGGAGTGTAGTAACTCAGCAATACGGTAAGGTTAGCAGTGACCTACTGTATGTTCCGGTCCACTCTGCTGGGTGGACTAACCCCTTCCGCTGGATACCAGGACTCGATCAGGGAGGAGCTCGTAGGAGGAAAGGGAAAGGGCGAGAAGACATACAGGCTCGAGCTAGCCCGGAGCGACAACGGTAGCAACAGAGGGGGGGGTGGGAAGGCCAGGGCCCCCCACTACGTACCACCCGGCCGGACCGAGAAGCGGAGAGGTCGAGACAGTATGGGTCTGTCCCGACTCCCTAGCCCCTACCGCCTGAGGGGAGGGGAGAGAGGGAGGCAGGCTCGGGTATGCGGAGCGAGCATGGGCAGACCGACCCACCCCGCCCGACTGGCATGGAAGAGCGGGAGGGTGGGAAGGGTGACTGGGCAGGCGTCTGGCTGTCCCGTGATCACGAAGTGACCACGAGGCGGTAAAACTGAAATACGATAACCAAACCTAGGCCAACCAACTGATCAGAGAGAAGCTATCGGGAAGCAACTTGAACTGAAAAGCGGTAGCATATAGGCCCACAGGGCCGAAACCAACTGATCAGAGAGATGCTATAGGGAAGCAACCGAACTGATTAGCGGTAGTATAGGCTCCATGAGCCAGGACCTAGGCTAAGCCAGACGCCTAACTAACCTAACTATAACAAAATACATAGTATAAATAAAATAAAATGAAAGAAAGAAGGCAATATAGCAGGAGAAAAAATCCAGGAGTGTACGACTAACCCGAAGGCAAGTCTACCACTCAAAGCTAGTCAGAGGCCGATACTAAGAACCTGGACTAGGGTCTGGATAGAAAAAGCCTACATAAGGTAAAATACATGCATGCATGACAAACCTGAGTAGACCGTAACCTAAGTAAAGCGGATAATAAAATAGAGCGTACATAAATAAGGGATGTTCTAGGTATGGGAGACCAAGAACGAACCCATCACGCGGCAGAACCATGCTGCCATGCTTCCGACCCCGAGATCGTATTTATACCTAAAAAACGGCAAATACTGTCTCAGGGCCGGAAAAAACCAACTAACCGTAAATACTGAGTACTTAACTTAGCTGCTGCGATAGCTGCACGCTCCATTATAGAAAAATCCGAAAGAAAGGGCACAAAAAACACAGAGAGAAAAATAACAACTGTGTGACTCGTGTGCTCTAACTGAAAAGGATGGCCACCACAGGCGCAGCAGTCGGCAGCAGGGATGCAGTAGTAGTAGTACGAGCTGCTCACTCTGTGGGACGGCTCCCCTCTTGGAGGGTTTTGTAGTGGGAGATTTCTATTGGCATTTGGCTCTGGTAGTGGTCTCATCGCCTAGTGTTCATACCGACACCCTCCTGGAGGGTGAGCGAGTCAGTTACACTGACCTTTTTCTTTATTTTATTTATTCTCTGTATGTGTTAGTACATTTACCCTAGAAATAATAGATTAAAGGATATTTCGCTGGCGGACACGAGCCAATCGCCAGAAAGAAATGATTTTTCCTTACGTCAAAATCCCTTTATTACGTTTACGCTTCGTCGCCGATTGCAAACAACATACGATAATCTATTCGTTTGTATGACTGCAGTGTTCAGAGAAGTTGATTACGTTATACCAAAACAATAATGAAGTTCGAATTGAAAATTTATGTTTTCCTAAATGTTATTATTACTGTAATTAAACTGCTACTATTAACATTTCTAAAAGGTTAAGAATGACAAAGGTGCTGTGAAGTGTAACTCAATGTTTACATTTCTGCTGGCCGCTCAACTACAAGTTGATGTCAATGACGTGGAGTTATTCCATGAATAGGCTATATATTATGAAGATATGCCAATAATATATAAGGTGAGAATGGTTTTATTACCTTTATTGTCAGTTAATATCATAATGTGAATCTGTTCATGCATTTGTTGGTTATCGGAACCGGACGAGGCTTAGCCTACCACCGACAAGCCTGCGATGCTGTGATTCATACCAGGATATATAGACTGAGAAATGGTCCAAGGAAAAACCCATGATTAACTGAATCCGTGATTGCTGATCCGCGACTAAGCGAGGCCCCACTGTAGAATCTACATGGCGGGTGTTGAAACGTAATGTTTTGCCTAGAAGTGGTAAAGTAAAAAATTTGTATAATTCATATTTTTCCATGTATTGCATTAAGAAGCGTTACTTTTCACCTTTCAAATGTAGATTGTCCTTTTAAAGCTTTTCTAGAATTAGTTAAACGTACTTATCCGTTAAATAGAGTACTTTCAACACCCGTCAAAATGCGGTCTAATTTCACTGAAACTCAACAATCATGCTAGGTGCCTCCTCCCAAATGGATCCGTTAGAAACGTGTGTTTGTTCCCCCAATTTCATCCAGCCAGATCCTGCCAAAATCAGTCCATCCAGCCCCGAAGAGAGGAAGATTCGAGTTGTTCGAATCGGTAATTTCCAGCTGGTTCGACGATTCTGATTTCGATCTCCAATAAGGTAAGTGCAGTTTTATACAATTTTTTCTTGCCAGAACATACAAGCTTGCCAAGAATCATTAAAAATGTGGATAAGGCACGCAGTGCCGTTCCACCACGCCAAAACTAATTTCTGGGCTCAGCTCGTGTCGCTGCGCGAAATATCCTTTTAATCTATTTCTAGGGTAAATGTACTAACACATACCAGAGAATAAATAAATAAAGAAAAAGGTCAGTATAACTGACTCGCTCACCCTCCAAGAGGGTGTCGGTATGAACACTATGGCGAGTGAGACCACTACCACGAGCCAAATGCCAATAGAATTCTCCCACTACAAAACCCCTCCCAGAGGAGAGCCGACCCACAGAGTGGGTAGCAAGTACTACTACTACTCCATCCCATGCTGCCGACTGCTGCGCCTCTGGTGGCCATCCTTTTCAGTTAGCGCACACGATACACAGTGCCCTTTTTTACTCTGTGTTTTTTTTGTGCCCTTTTCTTTGGATTTGTTTATCATGGAGCGTGCAGCCATCGCAGCAGCTAAGTTAAGTACTCAGTGTTTATTGCTAGTTGGTTTTTTTCCGGCCCTGAGCCCGTATTGCCATTTTTTAGGTATAAATACGAACTCTAGGTCGGAAGCATGGCAGCATGGTTCTGCCTCTGGTGGGTTCGTTCTTGGTCACCCATACCCAGAACATCCCCATTATTTATGTACGCTCTATGTAATTATCCGCTTGTTTAGGGTACGGTCTACACGGTTTTGTCATGCATGCATGTCTTTTACCTTATGTAGGCTCCTTCCATCCAGACCCTAGCCACGGCTCTTAGTATCGGCCTCGGCTAGCTTGAGTGGTAGACTTGCCTTCGGGTTAGTCGTACACTCCTGGATTTTTTCTCTACTATGTTGTTTTCTTTCTTTCATTATTATTATTCATTTGAATTATTTATATGATATTTGTTTACGTTAGTTAGGCGTTGGCTTGCTTAGCCTAGGTATGGGCCCATTGGGCTATATGCTACCGCTCATCAGTTCGGTTGCTTCCCGATAGGCATCTCTCTGATCAGTTGGTTATGGTCCATTGGGCTATATGCTACCGCTCATCAGTTCGGTTGCTTCCGATAGCATCTCTCTGATCAGTTGGTTTGTTCTAGGCTTAGTGTCTTTGTTTTGTTCTTTACCGCCCCGTGGTCACTACGTGATCACGAGGCAGCCAGACGCCTGTCCAGTCACCTTCCCCCCCTCCCGCTCTTCTATAGTCGGGGGGGTGGTCGGTCTGCCCATGCTCGCTCCGCATACCCGAGCCTGCCCTCCCTCTCTCCCCCAGGCGGAGGGAGTAGAGGGACGGGACAGACCCAGACTGGACTCGACTCTCCGGCTTCTCGGTCCGGCCGGATGGTAACGTGGACTGGCGGGGGGGGACTTTGGCCTTTCCCCCCTCCGTTGCTACCCCGTCGCTCCGTTGCTAGCCTGAGTCTGTATGTCCTATCGCTCTTTCCCACCTTACTAGGGCTCCTTTACCACCGGAGTCCTGGCATCCAGCGGAAAGGTGCTAGTCCACCCAGCAAGAGTGGACCGGAACATACAGTTGGTCCCCTTCTAACCTCTCCGTCTCGCTGAGTTACAACACTCCGCCCCACGCACTGGACTTAGTCCGGTACGTT
>NC_061105.1:50523390-50726869 GCF_015104395.2 Macrobrachium nipponense | reverse complement strand
AGTCCGGTACGTTCGAGTTTTTAGGTTTAAGTTTATTAGGTTAAACTATTAAGTTTATCTTAAGTACCTTAAACCATCCCCCCTCCCTTACCTGTCTCACCGGATCTCTCCGGGGTTATAGCCTATTCAGGCGATTAAGGGAGGGGTTATGCCCAAATTTTTTCCGAGCTCCGGCATGCAACGGAGTTCTTCTGTCCTTTAGCCTGTAAGTGATAGTCTTTAAGATACTCATGTGTCTTTCCACTTACAGACAACAACTGAGCATCTGGGATGCGCCGCCACATTTCAGGACCTTGTGGACACGAAGTTTGCCGTCCCATGCTCCATGCGCGACTCCGCACGGGGACATCCAGGTCTGGTACCACGAGACGTGTACCATCTGTTACGATCTGGTGAGCCAGCTCTTAGACGGGGTAAGTATTCCAACTCCGGTAACTGGTCCTCAGTTGTTATAATGCTTAAGTTTTTACATTAATCACTAACTTAAGGTAAAATTCAGGGGGTCTTATAGCCCCTATAATTTTAAGTTAAGCTTTAAGTTGATTTTAGTTTTAAGTTATTCTTAAATCTAATCAATACCCTCTCTTCCAGGCTCCGGCTGTGAGGGATACCGCGCTGGCAACCCTGCGGGCCTGGGTCGGCGGTTTCGGGAAGAACGCCGCCAAGGGTATGCCCTACATCCTTGAGAAGAGGTTGGCGGTACTAATCTTCCCCGGAGGCAAGGCGACAGGCTACGTCGACCCAGCAGAGGCGGCCCCGACTATCGCTTTCATCCAGCAACAGCTGGCTGCCTCGTTGACAGACCAAGGCCAGGACATCTCCTCGGAAGTCGCGACGCTTGACATTAATGTGGAACCTATGGTAGTTGTAGACGACCTGTTGGTCGAGGTAAGTTCGTTGGACACCCAAGGGATACCCTTGGGTGCAACTGGTTCTTCTACTCCTGCAACCTCTCCATCCTTCCAAGGCTTTACGGGTAATGAACTTTATACTTCTCCTGACGCTTCAGTTAGACCCAAGGTCAAGGGTCAAGCAGTGAAAACCTTGACGAAGACGTCGTCGTCGTCTAAGAAGACGGCTTCGGCGTCATCCTCTTCTCGTAAGTCTCCAGCTAGGAACCCCGGAGCAGAGAGATCTAAAGCTTCTGGGTCCGGCTCTAAGTCCTCGAGGAGTAGATCCTCCAGGGAGAGATCTCGCACTCCAGCGGAGTCGTCAGTTCCGCTACCCTTGGTTCCAGTTCAGAGCCACCCTTCCACCTCCGCTACAGCTCCGGCTTTGGACTCCAACGCTGGTCTGTTACAACAAGTGGGCGATCTGGTTGGGTCTCTGAAAAATAGCATGGAACAAATGATCTCTCGGTTGTCTGATAGGATTACCTCTCAGGACAACATTATAGCCGGACTGAGCCAAGCTCCTCTAGCCTCTCCTCCACCTTTCAGCACAGGTGGAGCCCAACTTCCCCTGTATGACTCTCTACCTCCGTTCTCAATGAACAACCCGTGGAGAGTAGCGTCATACGCCCCCTTCCAAGACGGGCTCATCTCTATCCCGGAATGTGGAACTCGGAGGATTGAGGACTTCGAGTTCTACCCGGAAGACCTTCAGCCCCCGTTCATCGGCTACGCCAGGCTCACCGCCGCAGCATGACTCGGGATGATAAAGTACCAAAGGAGACAGTCCTCTATTCACGTGACCAGGCTCAAAGAGAATGGGCTCAGTGTCTAGAGGACATGGATTGTTCCAACACGAAAATCCAACCTTTTAAGAGTCCGTTTACGATCTTTACGATGGAAGAGAGTACCCCGCTCCCTTTCTTGACAAAGATCACGACGACTACTATTCCAGCAGCCCAGAAGGGGGACTCCATGCCTCAACTGAAGGAAGCAGATCCTACATCTCCTTTACTTCCTTCAGCCGGTGAATTGTGGGAAGATTTACCTAACACCTTCTCAGCTGGCAAACTCAAACCAGACTGTGCTATGGAGCAGTTTGGTGAGAAGCTACCTAGGCTTCCAGATAGCCTTATTCAGGCGGAATTTGATGCCAAATCGCGGTTAGCCAGGTCTATTAATTCCATGGCTATGACCGAGGTGGCTACCATTGCCTATGGGTCGGAACCGCTCTTCAAGCTTCTTACCAAATCTTTGACTCAAACGGTGCAGTCTGATATGTTTGAGTTCGCCACTGCTAGGACGAATTGTAGGAAGCATGTCCTACAAGAAGCAACAATTCGGCACGAGCCGAATAAGTTGCTTACGTCAAGCATCTGGGGAGCAGACCTCTTCCCAGAAGCAATGGTTAAGGAGGTTCAGTCAGAGGCTACGAGATTGAACCAGAGCCTTAAAGACCGTTGGGGTCTTACGGCCAAGAGACGACAGGACCAAGCCGGTAAGGGTAAGGCTCAAAGGAAACCTAGACGTTTCCAGCCCTACCAGAAGAAGCAGCCACGCTTCTCTCAGCAAGTTCCGGCTGTTCCTTTAGTACAAACAGCCCAACCTTCCACCTCAAAGGCTCAGTCGCAGCCGATTTATGTTATCTCTCCTCAGCCTCAGCCCTCCACCTCTTATGCTCTCTCTCCAGCCTACAACCAGGTCTTCGAGGGTCAAGCTTCACAGAAGTATGACCGCTCGGGTAAGGGAGGCAGAGGTAAGCGATCCTTTCGTGGGAGAGGATCGGGAGGTCCCTTTAATAGGGGAAAACATTTCAGGGGAGGCCGAGGAGGCTACCAGAACCAATGAGGAATTTCAGGTAGGAGGGAGGCTGTTTCACTTTCGCCACCGGTGGAACTTCAGCAAGTGGGCTCAGAGCATTGTCTCAAAAGGCCTGGGTTGGAGCTGGTTAGCGAACCCACCCCCATCCAGACCTTTCCGCCAATTTCCTTCCAAGGAATTGACGGAGTACGCGGAGGATCTCCTTCAGAAAGGAGCTATAGCGAGAGTCAAAAGGTTAAAATTTCAAGGACGCTTGTTCAGCGTGCCAAAGAAAGGCTCACAAAAAAGAAGGGTAATCTTAGACTTGTCCCGCTTAAACTTAGCCATTCGCTGCGACAAGTTCAAGATGCTCACGATCTCGCAGGTGCGGACCTTACTTCCCCGCCGTCACTTCCCCGTGGGGCCGTCACCACCTCTATCGATCTTACAGACGCTTACTATCATATCCCTATTGCAAGACACTTCCGTCCGTATCTAGGCTTCAAGATAGGAGACCAGACATTCTCCTTCAAGGTAGTTCCTTTCGGGCTCAACGTAGCACCCAGGGTGTTTACGAAGCTGGCGGAAGTAGTAGTTCAACAACTCAGATCGCAAGGGGTTATGGTAGTAGCGTATCTCGACGATTGGTTGATCTGGGCTTCAACAGTCGAGGAATGCAACAAAGCAACACTGAAAGTGATTCAGTTCCTGGAATATCTAGGCTTCAAGATAAACAGGACCAAGTCAAGACTCACTCCAGAGTCAAACTTTCAGTGGCTGGGCATTCAATGGAATCTATCCTCCCATACTCTGTCGATTCCATCAACCAAGAGGAAGGAAATAGCGAAGTCAGTCAAGCAATTTCTAAGTCACAAACTGGCCTCAAGAAGAACTCAGGAAAGGATCCTGGGTTCACTCCAGTTTGCATCAGTGACGAACATCCTAATGAAAGCCAAACTGAAAGACCTAACCAGAATCTGGCGCTCACGAGCAAATGTCAGGTCCAAGGACAAATTATCCTCAGTTCCTCTGATTCTAAAGAATCGACTCCGGCCGTGGGCGAAAGTCAAGAACTTGTCGGTGTCAGTGTCCCTTCAGTTTCCTCCACCAGGGATCACCATCCACACAGACGCGTCTTTAAGCGGTTGGGGAGGATATTCCCAGTTCAAGAAGGTTCAAGGAACGTGGTCACCTCAGTTCCGTCAGTTCCATATAAACGTACTGGAAGCAATGGCAGTGTTCTTGACTCTAAAAAGGTTACGTCCGCCAAAGTACTCCCACATAAAGCTAGTCCTGGACAGCGCAGTGGTAGTACATTGTATAAACAGAGGAGGCTCCAAGTCACGTCATCTAAATCATGTCATGGTAGCCATCTTCTCCCTGGCGGACAAGTTCAGTTGGCATCTCTCCTCCACTCACATAGCTGGAGTGAGAAACGTCATAGCAGATGCTCTATCCCGATCAGTACCTCTAGAGTCGGAATGGTCACTGGACAACAGTTCGTTCCAATGGATCCTTCAGAGAGTTCCAGGTCTACAGGTGGATCTTTTCGCATCTCAAGCGAACCACAAACTCCCGTGTTATGTGGCCCCCAACCTGGACCCTCTGGCCTATGCCACGGACGCCCTGGCTCTGGACTGGAACAACTGGGAGAAGATTTATGTCTTTCCTCCAGTGAATCTTCTCATGAAAGTGTTAAACAAACTCAGGACATTCAAGGGTCAAGTGGCTCTAGTAGCCCCAGACTGGCCGAAGAGCAATTGGTACCCTCTAATTCTGGAACTGGGTCTTCGCCCTCTTCGGATCCCCAATCCCAGGCTCTCCCAGTCAGTACAAACGAAGACTGTGTTCGCTTCCTCAGGGATTCTCAAAACCCTAACTTTATGGATTTCATGAAGTTTGCAGCGAAAAGGGATGCGAATATTGACCCTCAGAATATTCTCTTCTTGGAATCCGATAAAAGAGATTCAACTTTGAGACAGTATGATGCTGCAGTCAAAAAGTTAGCAACCTTCCTGAGAGAATCAGATATTAGGATCATGACAATCAATTCAGCTATATCCTTTTTCAGATCCTTATTTGAAAAAGGCTTAGCAGCTAGCACGATTACGACAAACAAGTCAGCCTTGAAAAAGATTTTTCAATTTGGGTTCAACATAGACTTGACGGATTCCTACTTCTCGTCTATTCCCAAGGCATGTGCTAGACTTAGACCTTCTGTAAGGCCTACATCAGTATCATGGTTCTTAAACGATGTTCTAAAGCTGGCTTCAGAAACCGATAATGACACATGCTCGTTTATAATGCTCTTAAGAAAAACACTATTTTTATTAAGCTTGGCCTCAGGAGCTAGAATTTCAGAACTGTCGGCTTTATCCAGAGATCCGGATCATATTCAGTTCCTTCCCACAGGGGAAGTGCTACTTTCTCCGGAACGTAGCTTTATAGCTAAAAATGAAGATCCTTTGATGAGGTGGGAACCATGGAAGGTACTACCCCTTCCACAAGATGTATCTCTTTGCCCAGTTTCAGCCTTACGAGCCTTTCTGTCCAGGACCTCCTCATCCTCATCGGGTCCTCTCTTTAAGAGAGAAAAAGGTGGCACTTTATCTATTAAAGGCATCAGGCAACAAATCCTGTACTTCATTAAACAAGCCAATCCTGACTCTTTCCCAAAAGCACATGATGTCAGGGCAGTAGCCACCTCAATTAACTATTTCCAACATATGAACTTCGATGAGTTGAAAAAGTATACTGGATGGAAATCGCCGACAGTGTTCAAACGTCATTACTTAAAGTCCTTGGAAGCTCTGAAATTTTCAGCAGTAGCAGCGGGTAACATAGTTTCCCCTGACTCTAACTAATCTTTAGTAGAAGATCCAGTCCTCCTTTCTACCTGCCTCACCCAACAGTTCGTCTATTCCTGCCTTGTTCATTTACGGTCACCTTGTGTCTTAGCTGCTTTTATGATGATGTGGTGGGTGTCCCTTATTTTTTTGCTAGGGACACTCACAATTGATTATGGATATTGATCTCATGGATGTCATCCCCTTATTTTTATGCTAGGGGATACATCTTATTTGTAATGGTTACGGGTTTTGTATATTAAGTCATATACATTCCTTTATATATTATTATTGTTGAGTTTGTTTTGTTCAACTTATTATGTTAATTGCTCTGGAATTTTGATACATAGCTTTACACAGATACCACTTTGGTACATATATGCCATATTACCTCTGTATATATGTAATTACCTTAAGTTAAGAAATATTATTAGAATTAAGTGTAATTTAAGCAATATTTCTATTTTGTATCACTGTGTATATGTATCCTTAATAGCAATTATATTCTTTTACTTTTATTTTATCTTTATTTGAGACCTACTTTTATTTTGTTGAATTGTTTACAATCTTGTGCTATTTCTCTGGTACGATTTCGCGCAGCGACACGAGCTGAGCCCAGAAAAGGGATTTTGACGTAAGGAAAAATCTATTTCTGGGCGATTGGCTCGTGTCGCCAGCGAAATCCCGCCCTACCCATCCCATCGCCCAAGATTGTCTGCTAACTTCAGGATGGCCACCAGAGGCGCAGCAGTCGGCAGCATGGGATGGAGTAGTAGTAGTACTTGCTACCCACTCTGTGGGTCGGCTCTCCTCTGGGAGGGGTTTTGTAGTGGGAGAATTCTATTGGCATTTGGCTCGTGGTAGTGGTCTCACTCGCCATAGTGTTCATACCGACACCCTCTTGGAGGGTGAGCGAGTCAGTTATACTGACCTTTTTCTTTATTTATTTATTCTCTGGTATGTGTTAGTACATTTACCCTAGAAATAATAGATTAAAGGATATTTCGCTGGCGACACGAGCCAATCGCCCAGAAATAGATTTTTCCTTACGTCAAAATCCCTTTTTTTTGTTTATTTTTGTCGATGCCATTTTTTCTTGCCAGAACATATGAGCTTGCCAAGAATCATTAAAAATGTGGATAAGGCGCACAGTGCCGTTCCACCACGCCGAAACTAAACCACAGATATCCAAAGTAGGACCACGAAAAGTGGTAGGCTACGCGTTCTAAGTCAGGTTAGGCGGGTTTGTTTGGTTTGGGTCATTTTAGTTAGATACGTGGGTTTTTTTTTTTTTCGTCTGTACCATTTTTTCTTGCCAGAACGTACGAGCTTGCCAAGAACCATTAAAAATATAGATAAGGCGCGCAGCGCCGTTCCACCACGCCAAAATTAATTCACGAATTTCCAAAATAGGGCCATGAAACCAGTGTTATGCCACGTGTTCTAAGTCAGGTTAGGTGGGTTCGTTTGGTTAGGGTAATTTTAGTTAGGTACGTGGGTTTCTTTTATTTTTGTTGTCTATGCATCTCATGCCCGAACGTTCACTTAGGCTAACAGCCCATATATTTGGTCTACGAATGTAGAGTAGGAGGACAGCTCAGCTAGTCAGACCGCTCGCTGAATGGAGGCAGAGTAGGGGGTCACCCACACAGCCGTTTCGTGGATTTCCTAGTGTTAATTTTCATTGTCTTTGTCCCCCCACCCACCCAAAAACCCCGGTTTCCCAATATGTCCTCCCTTATAGTTTTCAGGACGTTTACACCTCAAAATATTATTTCTTCGTTCATTTGCCCCTAAGTGTTTTCCCCAACGCAAAAACCCCGGTTCCCAAAACAGCCCCCCTTACCGTTTTTATAGATTTTTGATATTCCATTACTGCACATTTTCAAAAATCGCATCAAAACATACGTCTGCCATCTTGTTTGTATTCATCCGCCAATTATCTAGCAGACGGTACTCTTGCCCGACAAATCTGTAGATGCTCTTGAATTACTTTCAGCGTAGCTGGAATTACGGTGTTGGTGTTTGAGGATTTCCTCTCATTTCGGAGGGTGGTGACCTTGGATGCGAGAGGAAGTATCCTTATTACTTTAAATCATATTTTCTTTCTTTTACAGGCTAACAGTGGTGATAGTGATTACAGCAGTAGATGGTTGGATATCTCTTCGTGTTGGTTATCCTAACCTTAGAATTGTACCTGTGACTCGTAGCATGCTGTGATATTGGTCCTCAATTGTGTGTACTGATCCCCTGCTGGAAATCATATTCATTTACCACTGCTTTCCTGGAGTTACGTCACTGGACAAAGCCTTCGCCGCTGCCCTGTGATTATTAACTATTCCTACTGGTAAATATACCTTATCCTGTAGAAGAAGTCTTGCAGAATTTGGAGAAGTCTAAGAGGAAGAGAGCTCGTCAAGTGTCGTCATCTTCCTCCTCTTTGGAATCATCATGTTTTTCATCAGCCTCCACCCCTTTGATTTCTAAGGCTCCGTGTCGAAGGAGAAGGTAGTCTCCCTCCATAAGAAGTCTCGTCACAGGACTTTTAAGGGTCTACCTCTCAAACTGAGGAGGCAGTTGGTTCTTCTGCTGGCACTTCCATTCCTTCGGGAACGGGGACCATCACGCTGTCCCCAGGGCCTAGCATGTCGGGAGCCATCGAAGCACAAACTTCAGTTCGCACTTCTGCTGCTAGTACTAGAGGTTCTGCCTGCAAGACTAGTTCTGTGTCGGGCGCTCGTTTGCAATTCCCTGAGTGAATGTAAATCTTCGGATTAACGTGCATCCAGAGTCAGTGACGCTGAGTCGGCTCACCGTCGTGACTGGAAGAAAGGAGCGAGTTGCTCGGGTGACTCGCGCCTTGGGGTGATTGCTCTTGCCTTGATTGCTCGGTTCTCATGGTTGACGTGACGGTCCCGCGGGACCGTGCACGCAGAGACTGGTAGGGGCTCCCCCATTCTGTCCCCTTGAGAGGTTTCGGCCTCGACGAGCACTTGGACGTGTTGGAGGACAGTATCGGCTCTTTCCCTTCAGGTGCACGCTCAGTCCCACCCAGATGACGGTCACGTTCATGTGACAGTCTGGTCTTGGTTGTGGCGAATGTTTTGCCTGCCTTACAAGATTTCGTAACCCTCCTCGGGAAAGCATTTTCTCTAAACTACGTATAACGCTTTCCTAGACTAGTGGAGTGCCCATCAACGTAGGTTGATGGCTGCTGTGACTCTCTTCTCCTGCTAGTTCCACAAGCATGGCGAGCGAGAGCATCCAGTCTTCCTCCTCTATTCCCTCTACTTCCTATGGCTACAGCAGGAGGGGTGAGGTGAATAGGAGGAGTCCTGCAGAGTGCTCTCTGTAGGATTCAGCGTCGGAGGGCTACGTTCCTGGAGCGACCTTTGGGTCCTACCGGACGTACGTCCTTGCGTTAAGGAAGGATCCTATGTCAAAACTGGAGGCTGTCTCCTTGTCTTTTTCTGTCCTTTGGAAAGATTCCAATTCGCAGTCCCCTATGGGTTTTGGGAACCTTGATTGTATATTCTATTAAATTGCACTCTCATTCCAGTCATAAATGCTCGAATTTAAGGCTGGTTTTCCTCCTCGATTTCATTTGATGAAATTCGGGGGTCTCGCCAAGTGCTTAAAATTCTTTGGAATTTCTAGCACTCGAGCGAGACGAGAATTCCTGATAATTGTTACTACGATAACCGGGAATCTCGCTGAATGCTCAAATTCCTTGGAATTTCTGGCATTCTCAGTGTTATGGTTTTTTTGTAATTTCCAAACATTTGGGCGAGACAGATGTTCCCGGTAATTGTTATTATGAAAATTGGGAGTCTCACTAAGCCATTAAATTCCTTAGAATTTCTAGCATTCGCGGGGTGATTTGGTTTTCTGAGATTTCCAAACACTCGGGCAACAGGTGTTCCCGATGATTATTATTACAATTAACAGGAGTCTCGCCGAGCGCCTGGATCCCTTGGTTTTGTTGGCACTCACCGAGTGCTCAGCTTGGTCATATTGCTGAGTACCAGGGTGAGAAAAGCCTTGACCGATTATTGTCATACAAGAGTCAGGTTTTTTCTCGCCGAGCATGGGAATTCGTACAAATTCTAACGCTTGCCGAGCGCTCACTATTACGAGTGCTTGGATGGTGAGACGAGTCTTTACCAATACAGATGAGTTCGCTCCTCAGTATGGTTTGGAGTTATGTAGAGCTTGGAACTGCATGCAACACCTTCTGGATGAATGTTTAAAGTACCATCCTTGTGTATTGGACCTTAGGGTGTGAACACATAGGACTGGAGACACAGAATCCCTCTTGTTCTTCTTCTTGGAGCTTCGGCCTCGAAGGAGAACAGTTAATTGGGAAGAAGTGATAGTTCTTCGTTGACAATTACTACTTATAATTATGTAGTGGTGATCTGCTCAGCTCACTTGGCTTGGCTTGGTTTGACAAGACTGCTCAATCTGCCGAGCCGAGTGCTCTGCTCTAACGAATGAACTCTCTGCTCTTGATCGGTGCAGTTCCTTGCCATAACATAGCACCCTCCCTTCCCATGTTGCAGCGAGTTTTCAAGGGGTCATTGTCTTTGTCATCTGATGCCTCCTAACCTCTCTCTTCAAAGGTTTCCACGTCCTAAGAAGAGGAAGGTATTCTCCGCCCCTTAAGAAGTCTCGCTTTGAGACTTCTAAGGGTCTGCATCCTTTCCAAGGAAGTGATTGGTTGTCTCTTCGGCTCACCTGAGGAACCTGGACGCTATCCACAAATATGGTGACTCGGGAGGCCCAGGAGTTTGAACCCATGTTTGTTCTTATGTCTCTGGTTTCAAGGGCAGTAGTCATGGAACGGGGGCTGCATCGGGTATACTTGTGTATGGGTGTGTCTGAGTGTACAACCCCCAAGGGGGGTTGTACATCCACTGTCAGTGATAGGTAGTCTTCTCACCATCACGATAGTGGTGCAGGATGAGAGAAGGGACTGAGCTGCATTGGTGACTCAGACCCACCTGTGAAATCCAGGAATGGCTATTCTTCAGGTGTCAAGATCGACGTCGCTGTCCCTCGGGACAAGACATCTGAAGGATAGGAGGAGGTCCTCTATGTAGTCCTCTTCATGAGGTTCGATCACGGGAAGATAAATGCGTAGCAAGACTTGGCAAGTTCTTGCCAGCTTTTATTGCATTTAACTCCAGTCAACTTTCGCTAGTGTTTGCGCAAACGAAATGGTTGTAGGAATGAATGCTTTGTTTTACAGAGTGAGAACATGGCAAGTTCGGGGAAGAGCAGGCAAGAACAGTCAATCCTCCTCTCTTTTTCCTCTCTGCTTCCAGGTTATACCTGAATGGAGAAGGAAATAAAAGGGTTTTCTATGGAGTCTACTCCTCGGAATTCGAACCCGAGAAACTATGTTTTGTTCATGAAACTTACCCGGCATGTAGAATATATATTATATATATATATATATATATATATTATATATATATATATATATATATAATATCTTATATATATATATATATATATAATTCTGTCGGACTCATATATTAGCCTTCATATATATATATCTGTCCTTACTTCGGAGATACGGCGCCTATCTATCTATATATATATCTATATATATATATATGCATATATAGTATATATCTATATATATTATATATCTTCTTATATATATAGAAATATATATATATATCTATATTATATATATATATAGATATATATATATATATATATAGATATATATAGATATATATATATATATTATATATATATATATATATATATATATATATAGTTATATATAGATATATGATATATATATATAGATATATATAGTTATATATAGATATATATAGATATTATATATATATATATAAATAGATACATAGATATATAGTATATAGATATATAGATATATATATATATATATATATATATATATATATATATATATATATATATATATATATATATATATAGAGCTGTATTTCTCCGAAGTCCGACAGAATTTCAAAACTCCCGGCACACGCAGTGGTCGGCCAGGTGGTTAGTACCCATTCCCGCCGCTGGGAGGCGGGTATCAGGAACCATTCCCATTTTCTATCAGATTTTCTCTGTCGCCCGTAATGTAAACACCTGTTTTGTTCATGAAACTTACCTGTCAGATATATATATAGCTGTATTTTTTGAAATCCAACAGAATTTTAAAAACTTCCGACACACGCAGTGGTCGGCCAGGTGGTTAGTACCCATTCCCGCGCTGGGAGGCGGGTATCAGGAAACCATTCCCATTTTCTATTCATAATTTTTCTGTCGCCGGTGCTGAAAACACCTGTTTTCAGTACCTCCGTCTTAGGATTTTGGAAACTTCATTGCCGCTAAGTATCCTAATTGTCTTTTGATTTATTTACTTGGATTTGTGGCTAGGCATACGCTATCTTAAATTGATTTGAATTTGATTCATTTTTGCATAAGATATCTGAATCTAGTTAGGCTAGTTTCAGACGGGGTTGTCTGCAAAGATAGGGGGTGTGGCTACCGAAAGCTTCGGTAGATCCGCACTTGGTATGTACGAGGGGTATGGGTCTTGCTTCTTTGTTGAGATTTGTCATGTAAGGAGTGTGAGACTTTGTCTATTCTGTAAGGAAGACGTATGATTCGTATGTACGCAATTAATCAGTAAACATGTCTAATTCCGTAAGGAAGACGTATGATTCGTATGTACGCAATTAATCAGTAACAAAAGTCAGGGTAGTGAACCTGCTAACCTTCCTGTAGACTTTATTTTGCCTAACCCTGTAGTATGGCCTACGGGCTATGAATATGTCTACGAGAGGTGCTCGCTCTCCTTCATTGCTGTGAAGAGTGCTACTTCTGTAATTGTTACTCCTAACCCTTTAGTGTTGCCTTCGGGCCCTAAAACAGTGTCTGTAGAGGAATTGCCCTTTCTCTGATACTCTTTCGATTCGTAACTTAGAATCGAAAGTGCTTGCTTTAGAGAGCAAAAGTGAAGTGCAGAAGTGCAGTGATACCCCTTGTGTAGTGGAGGGTGCGTCAGATCGGCCTCGTTTCGCCTCTAGGCCGGGACCTCTGCTTGACTCCCAGGACCCGGGGAGGGAGCATGTCGAAAGCCTAAGGAGGGTTACAAGGAACCCCCACCGATCTGGCGTGCCTTTGGCAGTTTCTGATGAAAATCCCCAGACTGCCAAAGTGCGTGCGCGTGCATGAATCCTAAAGGATTGCTTCTCGTCCTCCGAACCGTCCTCCCCGTGCAGGGGTTGGAGCTTTCGGAAGGACTCGCGCCCTCTAAATAGAAGCTTTATAGAAGAGGACGCTTCACGTCCTCTCTCTCTCTCTCTCTCTCGTTATGCGTTTCAGTGAGAAGTAAGAAGGCGAACGTCGCCTGAACTCGTGTCCGTCTTTCCACCGAGAAATACGTAAAAGAAGTCATAGTAGCAGGAAGCTTTTGAGAGCGGACGTCCAAGCTTTTTTACTGTCAGAATAAGAAGGCGTTCCCTCTCGACTTGGACGGGACGCTTGGATGGACGCCAGGCGCGCGCGGGTACACGCCAAGCGCGTGCCAGTGGACGCCGAGCGTGCACCAGCGCACGCCAGGTGTGTCGCCTGGCTGAACGTTTCTGTTGAACTCTTCAAGCTCTTGTTTCAGAATTTGGGCCCTAAAAAGAATTTTACCTCTACCTTCGGTGATACCTTCTACCTCACCTGCAAAGAATGTGAAGTAGGCAGTGCTTCGGAGGAAGCTTAAAGTAAACAGACAACTTCTTCTTCGAAACCCAGCAAGACATCGGGTTTCGTGAATTCAAGAGGTCTCTGTCAATTAATATTGCTTTTCGCATAAGTGGATGGAGTTAAGGAAAGCTCAAGGGAAGATCTCGTTTGCTCTACCGCAGTCAAGACTTTTGATAAGGCAGTTACGGGTTATGTAAAAGCTCGACGTCCTACACGTCATGACGCTCGACTACTTTCGGTAGGATTCTTGCAAAAGCACTCATCAAGAGGACGCTCTTCAGGAAAGCGCAAGACAGGACTTCCTTTGCCATACTGCCAATAAAGCCCCCATTGACAATATACTATCGTTTTGTCAAGTAAGTGGGTATCCCCTCATTGACAAAATATCTCTATGTCCCGTAAATGGGTTAGTTCTCATTGACAAACATCTCATTAACTTTATATTGCGTAAGCGGATAAGCTCTTATTGACAAGATTCGGAAGAGCTCTTATTCATCATTCGCAGACTTGTACAAGAAATAGACTTGTAGACTACGTCAATGACCGCTTATGTCCAGTAACATAAGAAGCTTGAGCTGTCTGCTTCGATTCTCTAAGTTTTGTTCATGAAACTTGCCTGTCAGATATGTATGTAGCTGTATTTCCGAATTCAGCTATATATATGTCTGCCAGATAAGTATGAACAAACTTTATTGTAATATAATATCATATTTTGCCTTGCGTTATTTTACTACTGGTTGGTTCAAGTCATATACGCTTGCTGTAGTTACCTCTTCGGATGGCAACCGAGAGGTCTATTGTCTATTATTTTAAGGACATTTAATCGTTACTCCTTGCAGCCTTCCAGGAGTTTCCGATTTATCTTTTACCGTTGTATGGTAGTGTTCTGACGACACAAACGCATCTATATATTTAGCGTTTTCTGTTTCGCTTAAATATACCAGCTTGAGAGTCTCTTTCTGCTCAAAAAATAACGGACCTATTTCTTCGTAGAATAGGGTAGCTGGCAACCCAGACATAAAGTTAAGAGACGACGTTCGTAAGCTGCTGCTGTCTGTCCTCCAGTCCAACCGAGCCAGTACCAGCTCGTGCGCTGTCATGAGCGGTATGTTACGTCTCTCTCTCCTGCGGGATTGACTGACTAACCGTATCTCTGTGCTGGCGGTTACGTCTCTCCTGCGGGATTGACTGACTAATTGTATCTCTGTCCTACAATCACGGACTTTAGCCTAAGATTGAGGGGATTTCTTATGTGAATGAATAAACATTGCATTCGTTTTGCCTTACTATGTTCAACAGAGATATCTATTAATCCTTTCGGTGCTCGTTACCGCACGGTATAGAACTACGAGTCTACCGCAACATTGCACTTTTATATGCTCTCCTGCTTAGGCAAAGCGCAGCCTTATTAGGGAAGTAAGCATACTCGGGGAGGGAATGGATGAGCTTGCTGGGGACCATTTCCTTCCTGAAGAAGTTTGTTTCCCTGAATAGACTGCAATTCAGACCTCCACAGTTTTTTCCTACCGGGAAACTGAAATATTATTCAAGATCTAGGAATGATTCTGAACATCTCTCAGTGCGTCTATCACCTGAGGTGATAGAAAAGAAGGTGCCGGACATCTGGATAGGGTTTCAGATGTCCTGGATCTTAATCTGAAAGAAGTAGAAACAATTCGGTCGTCCCTCCAGTCCTCTAAACGAGTTTTTGGAACCAGTGGTCCAGATCAACTCTGATATTCCACAGCTCTCTCATATCTTAAGAAGTATCTTCTCTCGGTCCCTGTTCGAGTTTACGAGAAAGAGCCTATTATAACAACAGGCGTAGAATGTAACGATCCTCTAGAGTCTAGAGGTTCGTTACAGGATTGCAAAAGTCCGTACGAATCGTCTCGATCGACGGCAGCAACTTTTGACTTCCGAGTGGAATCTTTCTTTAGAAGTATGTTGAGAGTTGTGGAGACTTTAGGGACGCCCTTTCATTCTTCTCTTCGATATGTTGAGGACAAAGAGGCTTCTTCTTCTCTGCTCCCTTATTCTCGATCCGGGATCGGTACCATTAAACGCCATCCTATGATATTGAACGGGGATGGATGTTTAGTCTCTTTTCCCCTTTTTCAATCGCTTAGGAAATGTAATAAGAGGATTTATGACGTCACAGGGAGCGACAATGACACTGATCGCCCCATGTTGGCCTCCAGGATCCTGGATTCACAGAGGTCACGTCCTTCCTAGTTCACTTTTCAAGGACCTTTTCCGAAAGAGTCGGTCTACTCTAACTCGAAAGGTACCTATAACCTCTCCGCTCTGAGTCTGACTGCGTTCAGACTATCGAGATGTTGACAGGAATAAGAATTACCGTCTTCCCTTTCCGTCTGAAGAATGGGATAAGCTGGCAGTCACAACTATTAAAGAATACGCAAATATGTTGTTGACGGCCTTTGGGCTCAGAGATTTGCTTCTGTCAAACAACAAAGCCCTTCACGATCTTTGAGTTCTGTGGAATCTCGAAACTCGCTCACCATCTACTTTTTGTCTCACCTGTTTTCTCTGAGTCAGACACTCGTGTGAGATCAGGCGACATATAGTAGCCCTGAGTTTCTTGTTGACGAAGTCGGTTGCGTTTATACACCCCCGATGATCGTGTAACATGAGACCAGGTTGGACTGTCAGGCATTCTTCCTTCGGGACTGAATCGCCTTTTTGCTCCTCGCTCCTTTCTCCTGGCACCAGAAGCTCAAGTCAGGAGTTGCTCAGGAGTTGATTCGCTGACGACGTTGGGTTGCGTTGATACACCCCTCAAGGTTTGCTTAGATTGAATCGCCCAGGCAGTCCAGGCACTCATCCTTCAGTGAAGAATAGTGCCTTATGGTCTTCAGGGTACAGCCTTGCTGTCCTTGATTCGTCTGACTGGTCAACTGGTCGGTCACCTGACTTTAGTACAGACGGACTGACTGTGCATGTCCAGATCGAAGCTTTCAATATGGAACTTAGACGTAGTCTGAAGTTCTTGATGTCAAAGCATTCGAACCTCTCCTACATGTTAACTTCTTGCATGTGATCAGGAAGGCCTTCTTCTAACCACCCTAGATACGACAAAGAGGGTTAGTGAGATTTTAAGCCATCGTCACAAGTTTTGGCTTTAGAGAACACAAGGCGGTGTGCTCTCTAAGCCTTCCGTTGTGACCTAAGAATGGAAACCCGTTTTGTCCTCGGGCCAGGAGCTTGGAAGCAAGGATGGCACAAGTTAGTGGGCAGGAGCCAGAGAGAGTCCTGTGCCCTGTCGGGTCTCTCAAGTTTTATCTACATAAGACTCGAAGAAAGTCGAAGTCATTCCAGGGCAATCTGCAGTGTTCCGAAAAAAAGACCAGACTGCCCATTTTGAAGAACACCCTGGCTTTAGTGTTAAGGAGTTCTTTCAAAAATGCTCCTTCATTGTGTTTGCACAAAGATTTGAAATCTTTTTATCTGAATGCTCACGAGGTGAGGGCGCAGCCTCGGAAGCATTTCAACAGAGCATGGCACTCAGCAACATCCTGAGTACCATGTTTTAGCGAAGCAACTCTGTGTTCACTTCACACTCCCTGCGAGATGTGAAGATGGCATATGAGATCTGCTGCTCGCTAGGGCCATACGTGTCTGCAGACACAATCTTGGGGGCAAGAAGTACCACTCATCCTATCCTGTAGAAAATCGCCGACAACAGCGACTTCTTAACTCTTAAGCCTTAGTTAAAACACCTTAACTTTGGCTAGGTTGGTCAGGTGGTGATATATATATATATATATATATTATCTATATATATATATATATATATATAATATATATATATATATATATATATATATATATTTATTTTACTTCTTAGCCCTCATGGTATGGTCAATATGGTCTAGTCACGTCGTGGTCTCGCCCCTGTTGACAGATCATCTGGAGTGCACCAGCTATATAGGTCTCTACCTCGCTGGCAACTCTAGTAGCACAAGCAGACTTACGTGGCAGTAACCACGAAGCCAGCTTATGCTAACAGGTGGAACCAAGATGTATATCATCTGCATGCATTTGTTTCCCAAAATCCTTCTATTCTGTCCCTTCCCACCTCCAACAGTGGGATTCAGCTATATATATATCTGACAGGTAAGTTTCATGAACAAAATGATATTGTTATGATACAATAAAGTTTGTTCATACTTACCTGGCAGATATATATAATCAAGTACCCACCCACCTCCCCTCAGGGGACAGTGGAAATAAAAATTATGAATAGAAAATGGGAATGGTTCCTGATACCCTCCTCCCAGCGGCGGGAATGGGTACTAACCACCTGGCCGACCACTGCGTGTGTCGGAAGTTTTTAAAATTCTGTCAGATTTCAGAAAATACAGCTAGTATATATATATCTGCCAGGTAAGTATGAACAAACTTTATTGTATCATAACAATATCATTTTCATTACCTCCGACTAGGATTTTGATTCTTCATTGCCGCATAAGTATCCTAATTATCTTTTGGATGATTGACTTGGATGTGTGGCTAGGCATACGCTATCGTAATTTTAATTAACCTTTGTTTAAAATGTCTGAATCTAGTTCGGCTAGTTTCAGATTGTGTTGTCTGCACAAGTAAGGTGAGGCTACCGAAAGTTTCGGTAAATCCTCACTTGCTATGCACGGTGTGTTTAGAGCATGTTTCTTTATTGAAAGATCGATGTAAGGAGTGTGAGAGTTTGACTGATTCCGAATGGAAGACATATGATTCGTATGTACGCAAATTAGAGCGTGATTGAATTGGGGGTCTTCCTCAAAAAACTGCATCAGTAAACAGAAGTCAGGGTAATGAACCTGTTAACCTTTCTGTAGACTTTGTTTTGCCTAACCCTGTAGTATGGCCTACGGGCCATTAGGTTATGTCTACGAAAGAATGCCTTTTCTGTTATTGTGGATTCCATTCGTATTTTGGAATCTAAAGTGCTCGCTCTCCAATCAGTGTTGTGAAGTGTAGTGCCCCTTGTGTTGTGGAGGGGGCGTCAGATCGGCCCTATAATGCCTCTAGGCCTGGACCTCTGTCGGACTCCCAGGACCCAGAGAGAGGGCATGTCGAAAGCCGAAGGAAAGTTACGGGGACTCCACACTGATCTGGCGTCTGGACAATCTTAAGAACACTCCGCAAGACATTTCTTTAACAGAACTTTGTAAAGTTTCGGAGTTGGCTATTAAACATTTTCGACTTTATTCTTGGGACCCTACTTCGAGTAGAAAGCCCCCTTTCTTGAGAGGAGCCTTAGAGTTTGATTGCTTCGCGGTCTGTTTAGGACCCTTCTACTGTTCCCGTAAAGGAGAAAGAGTCCTGGAGTGACTCGCAACCTACGAATAGAGAAGAGACTACTTCGTCATCATCTTCATCTATTAAAATGTAGACCTGCCTTCTATAAGACTTGTTTGCTGACAAGTTTCGGCCCTCGGTTCCTTGCTCTCCTCTCTCGTTGTTAGTTTCCACCATCTGAACGGCTGTTCAGGACGGTGGATATTTTTAATTTCGAATATCGGCAGACACTCGCGAGGAAGTCTTTTGAAGACGCTCGACATCCTACGCATTGAGACGCTCACCAGGACGCTCGCGAGAAAGCTTTTGAAGATGCTCGACGTCCTACACGTCGAGACGCTCGCCAGGACGCTCTGGAAGACGCTCGACGTCATAAACATCGAGACGCTTTCCAGGACGCTCGCCAGGACGCTTTTGAAGACGCTCGATGTCTTACACATCTGGACGCTTGCTAGGACGCTAGCGAGGACGCTTTTGAAGACGCTAGGCACCCTACATGTCATGACGCTCGGCAGAGCACTTAACAGGACGTTCCTTTACAGGAACTTAGTAAAGATTCGGAGTTGGCGGTGAGAATACCCGAATTTCTTCTCCGAACCCTCCTTCAGATAGAGGATCCCTTGCTCTCCTCTCTCAGTGGGCGTCGTCGAAGAAGAGGAAATAGTGGTCTCGTCAAGATGTCCACTTCGCTTTCTATTAAGGGAGCGTTCAATAGAATCTATGACTTGATGAACTCCAGAAAAACTTTAAACAAATTTAGGTGTCATAAAACGCCTCTTCTATGTTCGGGACTGTGCTGCAGAAGGGGAATATTAGGCTCCTGCCTGCCGTAAGCACAGTCTCTGACCAGGAATCCTGCCCCTTCCTCGATTTAGGTGGGAATCGGGAAGACTATACAGTGGACCCCCGTATTCGCGTTCTCCGGATTCGCGGACTACACATTCGCGGATTTCTCTCGGGAACGTTTCCCCGGAAAATTCGCGCATTCGCGGTATTTTTTATGAGAAATATCCACAAATTCCTGGTTTTTGTTATCAATTTCATCATAAAATGCACTTTTTGTGATAAAACTATTAAAAAAACCAAGTATGGAAATTTTTAGTGGTTTTTCTTAAGTTTTAACTAACAAAATAGGCTGTTTTTAGCGCTTTTATAGGGGTTCCAAACATTCACGGATTCTAACTATTCACGGGGGGGTCTGGTACGCATCCCCCACGAATACGGGGGGAACACTGTAGGCTCGAATTCCTGGATTACTGTCTGTCATGTAAGTGGGTTTCCCCCATTAGCAAGATACTAATTGTTTTGTCAATAAAAGTAAGTTGATGACCTCTCATTGACAAAAATGAAACTCTTTGTCTCGTAAATGGGTTAGTTCTCGTTGATAATAATTTTAATAACATTTTATCGCGTACACAGATAAGCTCTCATTGACAAGATTCGGAAGAGCTCTCATTCATTAGTCAGTCTCTCGTCCACGAAAAAGACTTGTAGATGACATCCGTGAAGTCTTAGGTCCAATAACATAAGAAGCTTGAACTGTCCTTTTCGGTCCTCGGTTCTCACTTGAGGATCTTCGAATAATATTAATTCGTTCTCTTGGCGAAGAGAATGAACACAGTCGATTTCCATTCTCTCTCTTCCTCGTCGAGGAAAGAATGTAGTAGAGAATTAGCTGTCCAAGTGACTACAATACTTATGTATTTTATCTTTGCGTTATATTACTACTGTATGGTTCAAGTCATATACGCATATCGTAGTTACCTCTATGGATGGCAACCGAAAGGACTGTTATTCTAAGTGTATTTAATCGGTCTTCCCTGCAAACTTCCAGGAGTTTCCGGTGTAAGGACAACGCTAAAAGGTATTGTTACAACAACACCAACTCAGCTTCTGCATTTAGCGAATTCTGTTTCGCTTAAATATGCCTGCTTGAGAGTTTCCTTTTGCTCGATAATAGTAACACTATTCCTTCGTAGAATAGAGCAGCTGGCAACTCAGGCAGAATAGTGCGAGACGATGATTGAACGCTGCTGTCATTGTGGATGACGCATTATATTTAATCGGTACTCCCTGCAACCTTCCAGGAGTTTCCGATTTAACATTTGGATATTTAAGGGTAGTGTTACGACATCACAAGCTCAGCTTCTGTATTTAGCGAATTCTGTTTCGCTTGAATATGCCAACTTGAGAGTTTCTTTCTGTTCAAATAATAAAAAACCTATTCCTTTGTAGAATAGAGTAGCTGGCAACTCAGGCATAATACTATGAGAAGGTGAACGTAAGCTGCTGTAACTGTACACCAACTCAGTATCAGCTAGCTCTCTGTTATGCGCTGCCGGCTACGTCTCTCTCTCCCGCGGGATTGATTGACTAATCGTATCTCTGCCCTACAATCACAGACTTTAGCCTAGGATTGAGGGGAATTCTAACATGCATTGAATAAACATTGCCTTCGTTTGTGAAACAATTTTCAACAGAGATATTTCTTAGACTTTTTGGTGCTGTTTACCGCACTGTAACAGAATTCTGTACGAGTCTACCGCAGCATAGCACTATCATAATGCTCTCCTGCTTATGAAAAGTGCAGCCTTATTAGGGAAGGAAGCATGCTTAGTGAGGGAATGGATGAGTCTGCTGGGGACCATTCCCTCGCTGAAGAAGCTTGTTTCCCTGAAGGGACTGCAATTCAGACCTCTACAGTTTTTTCCTTCTGGAAAACTGAAATAACATCAAAGATCGAGATATGATTCTGAACATCTCTCAGTAGTTTAAAAATCACCTCAGGTGATAGCGAGACGGTGTCAGGCATCCGGGCAGAGGTACAGATGTCCTGGCACATAATCTAAAAGAATTGGAAGCAATTTGGTTGACTCTCCAGTTTCTCGAAGAACGAGTTTTTGGCCGAGTGGTTCAGATCAACTCGGACAATTCCACAGCTCTCTCACATCTCAAGAAGAGAGAGCCGGTGATGGGCACAGGCACGGAACGTATCGATCCTCCAGAGGTTCGCTGCACGATTGAAGCACGTCCGTGCAAAGCTTCTCGATCGACGGCAGCAACTACTGACGTCTGAGTAATCTTCACTTAGAAGTATGTCGAAAGTTGTGGAGACTTTGGGGACGTACTTTCATAGATCCCTTCGCAATGTTGAAGACGAAGAAACTTCCTCTAGGCTACTTCCTTATTCTCGATCCGAGATCGATAGTAATAGACGCCATCCTATAGTATGGAATGGGGACAGATGTTTAGCATCGTTCCCCCTATTCAAACTCATAGGAGATGTAGTAAGATAATTGTTGGCGTCAGAAAGCGAAAGAATGACGCTGATCTCCCCATGTTCGCCTTCGAGAGGCTGGATTCACAGAGGTCACGTCCTTCCTAGTGCACTTTCCAAGGACCCTTCTCGAGAAGTCGGTCTACTCTAATAGCCTCACTTCGAGAGGTACCTCAAAACCTATCCGCTCTGAGTCTGACTGCGTTCAGACTGTCAAGAAGTTGACCGGAATAAGAGGATTTTCAAGACTAATGGCTAGTATCTTTACCAAGGGAAAGCAGTTCTGCCTATCTTGCATTGTACCAATCGGAGTGGGCCGTTTCTGGAGATAGTGCAGGAAGAATGGCTTTTCCTCCACCTCGACCTCTGTGAATTACATTACCATCTTCCCTTTCTGTCTGAAGAATGGCATAAACTAGCAGTCTCAACTATTGTAGAATACGGAAGTAGGTTGTTGACGGCCTTTAAGCTCAGAGATTTGGATCTGTCGAACAACAAAGCTCTTCACGATCTTTGAGGTCTGTGGAAATCTCGAAATTGTCTAGATCGAAGCTTCCGGCATGGAACTTAGGCGTAGTCTGAAGTTCCTGATGTCAAAAAATTTCGAACATCTCCTTTCTGTAAACTTTTTGCACGTGACCAGAAAGGCTAATTTTCTAACCACTCTAGATAAGGCAAAGAGGGTTAGTGAGGTTTAAGCCATCATCAGAGGTTTTGGCTTTAGAGGACATAATGCGGTGTGTTCTCTAAGCCTTTTGTTCTTGCTAAGAATGAAAACCCGTCTAACCCTTGGCCCAGAAGCCTGGAAATCAAGGGGATGGCATAGATTATTGGGCAAGAGACAGAGAGAGTCCTGTGACCTGTCAGGGCTCTCAAGTTTTATCTAGTTAAAACTAAAAGTTGAGGTCCTTCGGACAATCCGCGGTGTTTCGTAAAAAGACCAGACTTGCCCAGGTCGAAGAACACCCTGGCGTTATTGTTGAGGAGTTCTTTCAAAGAAGCTCATTTGTCATGTTTGGACAAAGATTTGAAATCTTTTAACTGAATGTTCACGAGGTGAGGGCGCGGCCTCGGAAGCATTTCAACAGAGCATGGCACTCAGTAACATCCTGAGTACCACATTTTAGCGAAGCAACTTTGTGTTCACTTCACACTACCTGCGGGATGTGAAGACGACATATAAGATTTGCTGCTCGCTAGGGCCAATACGTGTCTACAGACACAATCTTGGGGGCAAGAAGTACCACTCATCCTATCCTATAGAAAATGGTTAGGAAGAGCTGTTAATTATATTTATTGGGTCGGCCGCCAGTGGCGGACTTCTCAATCCTTAAGCCTTAGTTAAATAACCTTAACTTTGGCTAGGTTGGTCAGGTGGTGATATATATTACTTCTTAGCCCTCATGGTATGGTCAATATGGTCTAGTCACATTGTGGTCACGCTCCCGTTGACAGATCATCTAGAACTCACCAGCTGGAGACTCTAGTAAAGCAGTAGCAGACTTGGGTGACAGTAATCACGAAGTCAGCTATGCTAACAGGTAAGGAACCAAGATGTCAATCATCTGCATGCAATGTGTTTCCTAAAATCCTTTTCTGTCTCTCCCTACCTCCAAAGGTGGGATTCAGCTATATATGTAAGTGATTACATAATAAAAATATGGAATGTTATTCCATACATATAAAAGTCTAAAAACTAAAGAGGTCAACCAGATTGCTTGCAGGAATGTGATCAGACCAGAGACGCTAAGATGACGTATACCATAAAGTAGGCTAAGATAACATGCCGTCACCTGTAGTCATTCATTTGTTTTTGTTGAAACATTAGTCCAAGCTCCCAATCTGCTTGGAGACAACTACCGCGACCTATAATTCAAACGGCCTACGTGATCTGTAGAGTGTCTCATTTTGTATGTATGTTCATATGTTCGAGCTACTGTCTGCTTCCTTATGACTAACCGAGATGGTAGTAACATAATAGAGTTAGCCATCATCATTGGCAGACCTGTACCTCTTTACCTAAGCTTTATCATGTAGGAATAACATAATAGAATTAGCCATCATCATGGCAGAAGTGATCAAGCTATCGTCCTTAGAAGACCTGTACAATCCTACTTGATCTTCACCATGTAATCTCAGAGAATATAAGTATTTTTTGTACTTCGTGGTTTCTACTAGAACCTCACATCATTGTCGAATCATCATGAGTTTAACACATCGTCGTCATAACCAAAGAAGATAATACCGACTTCGTAAGTGATCTACAAACCCCAAGACACTCCAATGAATATGGAAGTGCATTACCAACCGACTTAGCGTAAGATTATCGCAAGTCTAACATAACCAACCGACTTAGCGTAAGATTATCGCTGTGGCGGGATCACAAGCTAGGAAAAAACAAGCTGCAGAATCCCCCCCACATATACCTAATCAGTCCAACTGCCAAAATCCACCCTCAGTCACACTTTCTTCTTTACACAACAAATACAGCAGGACAATTGACCTACACCTATACAAAAACAAAACAAAAACAAAACACATGTACCCACCAATACTATACAAAAACAAATGAAAAAACAAAACACATGTACTTACCAATCAATCCAGTTACTCAGGGCTATCCTGTGCTGTCCCGCTGTCCGAGGTCCAACAGAGATATAAACAACAAAACCAACCCCAAGAACCAAAACCCGACCCAACAACAACAACCCAAGACCCTAAGAACCCCGAACAACAACAAATGACAACAACAACAACAACACAAACAACCACAAACTCCCAACAACAACCAATGACAACAACAACAACAACACAACAACCACAACTCAACAACAACCAAGGAACACAACCACAAAACAACACAGCAAACAACCAAGAAACACAACCACAACCTAACAACACAGCAAACAACCAAAAACTCAACAACACAACAACAGAAAAGGAACAATCACAACCCAAGACCACTGCACAAACAACACAACCAACATAAAAAAAAGCACAAAAGGCAACATACACACCCACTAACAACACCAAAGAATAACAACAAAGACAACAGCACAGGCACAACAACTCTAAAGCAAAAATACATTAACTCAACAACAAGCAAACAACAAATCAAATACACACAAAAACTTGACCGACTTTCAATGCCTTCAAAGAACTCTACCTACACTACTTAACATCACCAGTTCTGACTAAAGACTCGCTTAAGACTGACTCAAAAACTCTCACTCAAAACACAGACCTCCAACAGCAAACAGCCCAGAACCTACCAACAACCAATTCAGCCACTAACCATCCATACAGCAATTACACCCTCTCTCTCTCTCTCTCTCTCTCTCTCTCTCTCTCTCTCTCTCTCTCTCTCTCTCTCTCTCTCTCACAGACGTTGTCAAATGGAACTTCATAACTCCTCCATATCGCAAGTCTAACATTACCTCATAGGGCGCCTTATTATACAAGGCAACAGCCCTAATGGTGGCAGATTACCAGAAGAACTCTACAACGTCTTCCGAAGAAAAACCAGAATAATGAACAATGAGTCATCAGAAGTTAACGACGACGAAAGCAACAGATTCTTCAAGCAACTTAGTATCATCGTTTAGTGAGCGTCTTCAGAAGGTGCATAACTTCAAGAAACAAACCCGACGTGTCTTCTTCGTACGGCAACGCAAGCTTCGTCTCTCATTAGAATCATTCAAGAAAAAATCGTTAGTGAGCGTTTCCGGCACTTCAAGAAACAAACTGAATGCGTCTGCAGCATCGGATCTTCAAGGGCTCGAATCATCCAAACAACGAGCACGGGGAAAACTGAAGCCAAACCAGGTCATCCGCTAAAAACAGAAGGAGGACCAAGGCCGTGTGTCATTATTGGAATGCTGTGACTTCCCACAAAATCAAGCTAAGTACAACCTTTATATCATTTGGAGTAACTTTGAGTTTTGTTCATGAAACTTACCTGTCAGATATATATATAGCTGTATTTTTCCGAATCCGACAGAAATTTAAACACTTACGACACACGCAGTGGGAGTCAGGTGGTTAGTACCCATTCCCGCCGCTGGGAGGCGGGTATCAGGAATCATTCCCATTTTCTATTCATAATTTTTCTGTCGCCGGTGCTGAAAACACCTGTTTGCAGCACCTCCGTCCAGATTTGGAAACTCACTAGCTACTGAGTATCCCTTTTGGTTTTTCTTTGGTATCTGAATTGGATCGGTGGCTTGGCACACGTTGACTTTGGATTGATTTGAATTTGGTATTGATTTTTCTTTGATCAAGATGTCAGGGTCTAGTTCTGCTAGCGCTAGATTTTGTTTTATGTCCGAATGTAGAGGTAGGCTACTGAAAGCTTCAGTAGACCCACATTCTGTTTGTAAAGTTTGCAGGGGGAATGAATGTACGTTTGAAAGTCGTTGTAAGGAGTGTGAAAGATTAACAGAGTCGGAATGGAAGGCGTATGAAACCTATCTTAAGAAACTTGAGCGAGATAGGTTAAGGAGGTCTTCCTCCAGGAGTGTTTCAGGTAGGCAAGATTTTAATTATTCTCCTGCTAACCCTCCTTCTGTAGATTATGCTCCTACCCCTGTAGTGTTGCCTCCGGCCCTGAAACAGTGTCGGTAGAAGGTAATACTTTATCGCTAATCTTGAATCGATTCGTAACTTAGAATCAAAAGTGTTAGCTCTGGAGAGCAAAAGTGAAGAGAAGTGCAGTGAAAGTGCCCCTTGTGTAGTGGAGGGTGCGTCAGATCGGCCTCATTCCGCCTCTAGACCTAGACCTCTGCTTGACTCCCAGATTACGGGGAGAGAGCATGTCGAAAGTCGAAGGAGGGTTACGAGGAACCCCCACCGATCTGGCGTGCCTTCGGCAGCTTCTGACGAACCTACCCAGACTGCCAAGGAGCGTGCGCGTGCACGTCTTCTCAAGGAGTGCTTTTCTTCTTCTGAAGCTTCCTCCCCGCGCAAGGGGTGGAGCTCTCATACCGCATCACGTCCGCTGAAAAGGACGGCTCGCGTTCGGACGCTTCACGTCCAAGTTGTTCTCCGGAACTTTGCTCGTCGCCTGATAGTGCATTTGCTGCTTTTCCTCCGCAGAAGAAGCGTAAGGATTATTCGGAGGCGGAGTCTTTCCTAGATGTTTTCTTTCGAGCGCGCCAGATCGCTCTAAGGTGCGTGAAGTGGCGGTTCCTGGGAGTAGGAAGAAGGCGTCCCCTCGCCACTCGCCTGCTCACAGGATCAGCCCCTCCCCAGAAAAGGAGGCTTCACCTCTACAAGCAAGATTCTCCAGTCTCTTCAGCAGCAACTTCGAGATGTTTTTTCTTCGAGAGAGACTGTTCCACGTCGCCGTAAGAAGGATGACAATCTTCCTGTGAAGAGGTCGAGGCGTTCTCCCTCTCGCTCTCCCTCTCCTCGCTCGTCTTCTCTCTCCGTTTGAGTCTCCCTCTAGAGTTCGTTCTGCTCCCCAGCAACTTTCTAGAGGAGGCGAGAAATTTGTTCTCGCTCTCGAAGCGGTTGTTTCCGCTGCTACAAAACTTGTTGATAAGAAGCGCGTTTCTTTTAGATGCCGAGCGCGCTTCGGTGAAAGTCAAGCGCGCTTTAGTGGACGCTGAGCGTGGATTCGGTGCAAGGTAAGCGAGCGCCAGTGGACGCTCAGCGCGTTTTAGTGGAACGCTCGGCGCGCACCAGTGGACGCTCAGCGCGCGCCCAGTGGATGCCAGGTGTACACCTGTTGCGGTGAGCGGCGCATTTCAGTCGGCGCCAGTAGATTGGCTTCGGACGCCAAGCGCGCGCCTACGGATGTCAGTTTTCCACCTCCGCAAGCGCAAGCGGAAGCGGGAACTCTTCCTGTTCACCGCTCTTTCTCTTTTGAGAAAGCTCGTGACTCTTCTTTACTTCCTCCGACTTCTCCATGTCTGAAGAGGAAATTAGTGACGCTTTCGTCGAATAGTGGTGGACGTAAGTTAAACTAGCAGTTGGCTCCAGTTTCGACGGACTACAAGGTTTTGACTCGTTTGCTACAGTCAGTCTTTGCAGACACTTTCCAACCTGAAGCTCCACGTACTCCTCCCTCTCAGTTTTCGTCATCCAAAGCTACTAAGATCTCGGGCTTTGTGAAAATGAAGAAGTCGCTTTCTACGAAGCAAGCTTTCGAAATGGGTCCATGATTGGATGGAAAAGAGGAAAGCTTCAGGCAAGACTTCTTTCGCTTTACCACCTTCAAGACTTTGTGGCAAAGCTGGTATGTGGTATGAGACGGGAGAAAACGTCGGAGTTAAGCTTCCAGCCTCAGCTCAAGGAGACTTTGGTAGTATTGTGGATGCCGCCAGAAGATCTTTTCTGTCTTCCTCTAAGGTCTCTTGGACGCATAGTGAGTTAGACTTTCACCTTAAAGGCCTCTTCAGGACACTAGAGGTCTTTAATTTCTTGACTGGTGCCTTGGAGTATTGGATGCCAGGTCCAGGAGTTCTGATTCCATCAGTCTGGGGAGCTGTCCAGTTTGTATTGTCTTGCATGGACCAAGGCCGTCAGGGATGGTTCTGAGGAATTGTCTGCTCATTTCAGCACGGGACTGCTTAAGAAAAGAGCACTTTTTTGCAATTTTACTGCAAAGTCGGTCTCACCAGCGCAAAAAGCGGATCTTCTTTTCGCTCCTTTCTCAGAACATCTCTTCCCCCAGTCTATGGTAAAGGACATAGCTGCCAGTCTCCAGAGAAACAGCAAACCCAAGACCTTCTGGCACAGTCTTCTAGAACCTACTACTACTTCGTCTTCTGGGTCCTCTGCTTTGAAGAAATCGAAGCCCTTTCGATCCGCTTCTTCCTCGAAGCCAGCCCCTCGAGGAAGAGGCTCTTTCAGAGGCAAGACTCCCGCTCCTTCCAAGAGCAAGAAGTGAGAGGGAAGTCCTTCAGCCACCGGTAGGAGCCAGGCTTCTACATTTCGCGAAAGCTTGGGAAGAGAGAGGTGCCGCACGCTTGGTCTCTGGACATCGTCAAGAAGGGGTACAGAATTCCTTTCCTGATGTTACCCCCGCTGTCTTCGACACCAAAGGATTTGTCTCCTTCGTATCAGGGAGAAAAGCAGAAAGTGCTTCACGATCTACTAGATCAAATGATCGAGAAGCAGGCAGTGGAACAGGTCTTCGACCACCGGAGTGGTTTCTCCGGGGTTTACAACCAACCGTCTGTTTTCCTAGTGCGTGCCGAAGCAGTCAGGGGGGGTGGCGCCCCGTTCTGGATGTCAGCAGTCTAAATCGCTTCGTTACCAAGCAGAAGTTCAAGATGGAGACACCAATCAATCCGTGCTTGCAGCCTTAAGACCCCGGGGGATTGGATGGTCTCTTTAGACCCATTCAGGACGCATACTTTCACGTCCCCATCCATCCCCGATCAAGGAAAATACCTGCGGTTTGTCCTGAAAGGGAAGATTTTTCCAATTCAGGGCACTCTGCTTCGGTCTCAGCACGGCGCCGATGGTGTTCACTGTTCTTATGAAGAACGTTGCGAGGTGGCTCCATCTTGCGGAATAAGGATCTCTCTCTACCTAGACGACTGGCTTATTCGAGCCTCATCGCAAGACCGTGTCTGAAGGACCTTCACACGACTCTGTCGTTTAGCGATGTCCCTGGGACTTCTTGTTGAATCTCGAAAAGTCGCATCTGACTCCTTCTCAATCCTTAGTCTATCTGGGGATTCAGATGGACTCAGTGGCTTTTTCGGGCTTTTTCCGTCCAGGGGCGACAACTTCAATGCCTGGACAAAGTGGTCGGCCTTTCTAGGGAAGGAAACATGCTCGGTGAGGGAATGGATGAGTCTGCTGGGGACCATTTCCTCACTGGAGAAGTTTGTTTCTCTGGGAAGGTTGCACCTCCGACCACTTCAGTTCTTCCTCTCAAGCAATTGGTCACGCGAAAACAGGATCTAGAAGAGGTCTTGTTTTGACGGAAGAAGTTGAAAAAAAGCACCTCAAATGGTGGTTGGATCCAAAGAAGCTTGCGGAAGGGCGGACTTTCGCTCAAGCTTCGGAACCCCCGACCTAGTGTTGTTCTAGGACGCGTCCTCCACGGGTTGGGGAGCAACACTGGGAGGGAGAAAAGTGTCAGGCACCTGGAGAGGGGAACAGGTGTCCTGGCACATCAATCTAAAAGAACTTTCAGCGGTTTACCTTGCTCTAAGGTTTCTTCCAAGAGGAAGTCTCCCAACAAAGTGGTTCAGATAAACTCGGACAACACCACAGCCTTGGCATACCTCAGGAAACAGGGGGGAAACTCACTCTCCTTCTCTGTTCGCCATCGCGAGGAAATATCCTGATTTGGGCGAAGTTGCAAAACACGTCACGATTCTGACAAGATTTGTGTCAGGCTGTGGAAAACGTGCGAGCGGACCTTCTCAGTCGGCAAGGACAGCTTCTGCCGACGGAATGGACCCGTTCATCAGGAAGTATGCCAGGCGCTATGGAAGCTGTGGGGACGTCCTCATGTGGAGCGTTTTTCGCAACTTCCCGAACGAAGAGACTTCCGCTGCTATTGCTTCCCCAGTTTCTGGACCCGGGAGCCAGTGGCAGTAGACGCCCTACTGTGGAATTGGTCGGGACTAGACATTTACGCTTTTCCCCCATTCAAATCCTCGGGGAAGTAATGAGGAAGTTCGCTGCATCAGAAGGAGCGAGAATCTGACCCTCATCGCCCCCTTTCTGGCCAGCGGTCGACTGGTTCACGAAGGTGATGTCCTTCCTAGTAGACTTTCCAAGGACTCTGCCCTAAGGAAAGATCTACTCAGACAGCCCCACTTCGAGAGGTACCACAAAACCTCCCCACTCTGAGTCTGACTGCGTTCAGACTATCAAGAAGTTGCCAGAGCGAGGGGGTTTTTTTTTTCAAGACCTGTGGCAACGGCGATTGCCACCAAGCCGCAAGGAGGCCCCCTCCTCAATCGCAGTTTACCAATCAAAGTGGGCTGTCTTTAGAAGTTGGTGTTCAGAAGGAAGGGCATTTCCTCCACCTCAACCTCTGTGAGCCAGATAGCAGATTTCCTTCTTCACCTTAGGAAAGAAGCGAAACTAGCCGTTCCACGATTAAAGGCTACAGAAGCGTGCTTCTGTGGTCTTCCAGACATAGAGGACTCGACTTAGCGAATGATAGAGACATTCATGATCTCATTAGATCATTGAGACTGTGAAAGTTTCTCCAACCTAAAGTACCATCGTGGAACTTAGACGTGGTACTGAAGTTTTCTCATGTCGAGTCAATTTGAACCGCTCCATTTAGCCTCGCTTAGGAATCTTACTAAGAAGACCATTTTCCTAACCGCTCTGGCGACGGCGAAGAGGTTAGCGAAATTCAAGTCATAAGCAAGCATATTGGGTTCAAGGATCATAGTGCAGTTTGTTCCTTAAGTCCTACGTTCTTAGCAAAGAACGAGAACCCTTCCAACCCTTGCCGAGGACGTTCGAGATCAAAGGGTTGTCGGAGCTAGTGGGACCTGAAGCTGAGAGAGTCCTGTGTCCTGTCAGGGCTCTCAAGTTTTATTTGCAGAGAACCAGAGCATGCAGAGGTTCTTCGGAGAACTTGTGGTGCTCTGTGAAAAAACCAGATCTTCCGAGTCGAAGAATGCACTGGCGTTCTTCTTAAGAAGTACGGTTAAGGAAAGCCCATGAAAAAAGTGTAGTGAAAGTGACATGGAGCTTCTGAAAAGTGAAAGCCCACGAGTTTTGAGGCTATTGCTACTTCGGTGGCTTTTCACAAAAATATTGGCAATCAAAGATATTTTGGGCGCCACTTATTGGCGAAGCAATTCGGGTGTTCGCTTCACACTACCTGCGGGAGGTGAAAGCAACATACGAAAATTGTTACTCGCTCGGACCATACGTCGCTGCAGACACGTTTTGGGGGCAGGACGGTAGCGCCTCATCCTATCCTTAATGGTTTAGGGGAGTTTTTAACTTGTGTTATTTCTGGTTGTGGGGTGACCGCCTGCGGCGGATCTCCCTCCATTAGCTTAGTCTATGTGGGATACTTTTGGTAGGCTACGCCAGGTGGTTTGGTTTTTACTTCGTTGCCCTCATTTGTATGGTCAATGGTCTAGTCCACGTCGTGGTCTCGCCCTGTTGACAGATCATCTGGAGTGCACCAGCTTTATAGGTCTCTATTGCTGGCAACTCTAGTAGCACAAGCAGACTTATGCGGCAGTAACCACGAAGTCAGCTATGCTAACAGGTAAGGAATCAAGATATCAATTATCTGCAGATATATGTTTCCTAAAATCTTCTGTCAGATATATATATAGCTGAATCCCACCAAAGGTGGGATTCAGCTATATATATGACAGGTAAGTTTCATGAACAAAATGATATTGTAATGATACAATTAAGTTTGTCATACTTACCTGGCAGATATATATAATCAAGTACCCACCCCCACCTCCCTCAGGAGACAGTGGAAATAAAAATTATGAATAGAAAATGGGAATGGTTCCTGATACCCGCCCTCCCAGCGGCGGGAATGGGTACTAACCACCTGACTCCCATGCGTGTGTCGTAAGTGTTTAAATTTCTGTCGGATTCGGAAAAAATACAGCTATATATATATCTGCCAGGTAAGTATGAACAAACTTAATTGTATCATTACAATATCATGTTTCCTTTGCAGGTCGAGTTTCGTTATTCCTGTGGCTGAAGTTACGAGGACATTTCTTAATATTACTTTTTTTACAGAAAATTATCTACACAATGGGGATTTTGCTACTGCGAGTTTTTTATCTTTTGAGTTTCTGTTTCCAGAAGTTCTCCTGAAATATCATAATCTATATTGTTACTCAATTAGGGTCAAAAACAAAAGCAAAAATATAATGGGACTTCAGTCAATTACAGAAATTACTAATTACCAGATTCGTTTTAAGAGAACTCAAGACCTTCTCTACATAAAGAATTCATTTGCGTTGTTTTACAGACATGAAAGGACATACTATATCTATTGTGCTTTTGCCTCCTGAATTATTACTTACTAGTTTTTTATATGAAGTTGTTGCCGAGTTCGGATTACAATAGGCACGGGTAAACATGATACCACTAATTATATCAATTTTACCCAGCAGGAATCCCACGCACAGATATGCATATCCCTAGCGATTTATCCCAGTCAAGGCAAATTAAATAATATATATGATACTCATCCAAACTTCGGTTGATTTATCCATCCACTTCATTAAATGCTGGAAGGAACGACATCGTTAATCGAAGTGAAATTCTATTCACTCTGATTAAGTTCTGTTACCAAACCACTCTACCAGTACCAATGTTGAGAAGCGACTGACTCTGTTCCCTTTGCTCACCTCTTGTCGTTTGGAAATAATACGTTCGCTCTCACCCCAAACCCACGACTTTCGGCCTCGTTCGCTCACGCCAAAAATTAACAACAAAACGAACGAAAGCCCACCAAACCAACACGAACCGAACGAAACTATCAAACAACTTACATCGCATTGTTAACCAATTATACAAACCATTCACAAGACAATATTTCCTTGTTAACAAGGCTTATTACAATTAAAATAAATAAAAAACATTCATTTGTACACAAAACCTGCCACATTTCCCACTTAACGCTATGTAATATAAAGGAACATTTTCCATATACAAACATGAACATAGATATTCAATAAAAAACATAGATATTCAATAAAAATTGATTTTCCATGTCGTTTATTTATAAGTAAGACATATCCCCTCACCAAAAGTAATTTAATATACTAGTATTTACAACAGTCCCTTTTGAATCAAATCTTTTCTAGTTTCTGCTGCCCCCCCCCCCCCCCAGCCACCCGAGCAGCCTTCCTGGATGTCGGGTACTCACTTCAGGAATTTTGGCAGGATCAGGAGTCTCAACTTCTTGCCCACAACTCTAACGGGTACAGTTTCACAATGGGACGCATGATCTGTCCATGGGGAGGTTTTGAGGGTAGCTACTCTAACTACATTGTCAGACCCCCACATGCACCTGAATCACCTGACCCAACTTCCATTTGTTTCTTGGGCCCTTCACTCTGTACGAGGACGACATCTCCTATTTTGGGCCCAAGAATTATGTTGGACTCCAACTCGATGAGTCTCTCTTAAAGAAATCAAATTATATTCATGCTCCCATCTTTTCCATAATTGATCACACAATTTGGATATGTAAAGGAATCTCTTTTCTACATTTTCAGTTTTACCATACAATGGATCTTCAGATACCTCCTCCCAATTAAATTGTTTCCTTGGGAAAGGATCTAATTTTCTACCCAAGATCAGATGATTAGGTGTTAAAATCTCCTTCTGATCAAGGTCCCCCGATGTGTAGCTTAGTGGCCTGTCATTATGATAGATTCCAAATTCCACCAAAATGCAGGATAATTCATCATAACTGAGAAGAGCTCGACCGACTACCTTCTTCATACAGTTCTCAAATAAATCCGATCAATCTCTCCCAGATTGCACCAACCCAAGGTGCTCTTGCTGGTATAAATTTTCCACTTACACTCGATGTTCTCCAGATGGTTTTGAAAAAGGGGGCTATCTGCATCGTTTTCAGATATTCAGATGCTGCTACGAAAAGTAGTGGCGTTGTCCAATCAACATTAGTGAAGGAAAAGCCTTTACGGGCTGCTAAACTTCCAGGGAAGGCCATGAGGAATGAGTCAGCGGACTGATTTCTGACTACTTCCAAGATGTATACCCCTAGTGATCGGGCATGTGAAATAGTATGATAAAAATAAACCTTCTCCGGATTTTGCTTCCTTCTTTTATCCATAAAAAGCACCGGTGTAATCCCCCCCACCCCCGTAACGCTGAAAGGTGTTTCCGTTGTACCCGGAATTCCGGCATTGGGGGTACTATATTAGTTCTATATGGTTTTCCTTGAACTTCTTACAGATCACACAATGATGTAACACGCTCTTGACTAGTTGTCGCAGCTGTGGAATCCAGAACTCCTGTCTTACACTAGCTACAGTAGCGTTCACACCCCAGTGTGCTTGCATCATGATGGCGTCTTATTATAACTTACTCAGAACACAACCCTTTTGGCAGTAAAGTAGGAAATTTGACTTCCTCAGGCAGTGTCTGCGTGTTCCAAACCTGCCTCTACATCTCATTACATTATTATCCAAAAACAAATTCAACTGGCGAATTAATGTCAATTTGGGGTTTGTTTCCTCCCTCTTTAGGGCTTTTATATTCTTCTGGAAAGTACTCTCTCTGCACGAGAAACCAATTGTTTTGACTTTCACTTCTTGCAACTCTTCCAGAGTCAAACCACCGTTTTTCTGTTCATGGTTGATGAGTTTGCAATTCTTTATCAATCGCATATCCAAGCTATGGGTCTTAAAGACCTTGTTCAGCTCTGCTGAATCTTTCCCATCCAGCAGGCGGTTGTTGGCATCTATGTCCCCTACAACATTGACCACAATGTCTGTTCACCCTGCATGTGTGTACACCCCATCCATGGACCTATCAATTGGCAGTGTGTGATTTTTTAACCAAGGGGGTCCCCCCCTCCCACCAAAAGGAGTTTTTTGCTAACCACCTTAGTCCTCTTTCCCGTGTCAAACCAATCACTGGGATTTTCAGATGAGGTACGTAAGACAGGACTGACCCGAAATCAAAGAGTTAATCTCAATTACTCTGTTTCTCACAAACACAGGCAGAACATTACTGGACACAATCCAGCTAAGGGCGACTTTACTGTCTGACCAGACATATAGTAATTGTTTAAACTCCTTCTCATCAAAAGAGTCAATAATAAATTTGGTCATTCTGCTCCTAGCAACAATGCCATTAGTTCCAATTTCGGAATAGTCAATTCCTGATGGGCGCCACTCTACCCTTTGCCATAATTATATTAGAGCTTTCACCATTTGCTCTATAGGCCCCACACAACCATATGAAGTTTCACTAGCATCGCAGAAATATGTGCAAGGTATCACCAGTTCCCAGGCTAGCACTCCTAGGAAAAGATATTTCAATACACTTCTCTAAGTCTTGCGTAATTCACTCCATTCCTCTTGTAGCGGGTTGGCGAGTTGTTCGTCCCAATCCAGATGTTGCTTCCACAATTTCTGCAAAAATATCCTTGCTTTCATAGTAACAGGGAGAAGCAATCCCAATGGTTCGTATATTGGGCAACGGTACTGAGAACTCTCGCTTTGTTTGACTCGATCTATTAATACGAGTTGGATTTATAGTTAAGACGTCTTTAATTATATCCCAATTCAATCCCAATACTTTATGAATTAGTTTTTGTTTGGCTTCAATTTGATAAGCAGCAGCAATAGTTTGTATAGACTCGCTATTGCTAACCCACTCCTTCAAATATAAGTGAGCCTGAGCAAAAATTTTGTTGGCATTAAAGTATAAATCCATTTTCTGGGCTCAGCTCGTGTCGGCCTATGAAAGTAATCCTTAACATCATTCTTTCTAGGTAAAATTATCCTAAATTACCAGAGAAAAACAAAACAAAATTAAGAAAATGTCAGTAAAACTGACTCGCTCACTCTTAAAAAGAAGTGTCGGTATGAAATAGGGGCGAGTGTGGAACACTACCACGAGACAAACACCAATTAGAACTTCCCTATCAGAATCCCCCCAAGAGAGAGCCGATACCAACGGGCGATGCAGCCTCTACTACTACTACTAGAGGACGCCACGGACAGCAGCGCCCCTAGCGGACATCCTTAAATTTTAGCTCTAGCGACAAGTCGCCATTTTCTTGTGCTCTTGTTTTTTCGTGAGATTATCTACTTTGGAACCATGGAACGCTCTGCTATCGCCACGGCTAAGTTAAGTAACTCATAAGTAACCTTTTACGGTAATTTTATCTTCCGGGTACCAGTATTTTCCCTTTTATAGGCCAAATACGGTTCCTCGGTTGTCTCGTGGCGGCCATGCCGCCTCGTAAGAATTCCCGGTCCTCCATACTGGGACTTCTTATGCTTATGGGCTACTTTTTTCACATTCATTGTTTACACGAGTTTAGCTAGTCAGCCCTCCTACCATTCTCTTAGCTTGGTATTTAGGGCTATTATTATTTTTATTCGGCCCAGCATCCCGGCTCTTGCTCTACATCGGCTATCGCTGGCTCCGAGTAGGCTTCTGTTTTTCGGAACAGTCTGCCTCCTCCTGGGCTTCTTTCTCTTTTACTAACAGTGTCTCTTCCCCCTTTTCAATTATGGTTTTATTTAGGGTGTTAGGCTAGCCTAGGTGCTTGTTCCACATGTTGGTACAGCTTGGTTCACGTGGCCCTACCACGGTTGTGTTGCTCGTGGCCTAGGCCACTCGCGGTCACGTGTACTATAGCACCTTACCCTGCCCCTTCCCTCCCCTCTCGATGTAGGGAGGAGCTGGGGGACCCCTTGGTTGTCATAACAACCTCATCGCCTTCTCTCACACTCCGGAGGTGCCGGGGGGTCCCGCCAGCAGGGGGTATAGGGCGACCACTATGAGGTTCCGGATCTCCAGACGGGTAGTTGGTGAGGTGGGGAGGAGTAGGCCATCCCTCCCCCCTTTCCTCGCTCCCGCCGTGTTTCGCCGGGACCTCCATCCCCCCTCCCCTTTTCTCAGCACCTCCCTTACGATACGAAAGGAGCCTTCCGTCGTCAGCCGGGGCCCCTTTGGTTATAGTTATATTGGCTCGCTAGCGGGCAGGGTGGGTGCATGGATGGTCGATTGCTTGCCTACTATATCCTTATATCTCTCCCCCGCTACCGGAAGGGAGCTTACCCTTACCTACGCACTCTTCTAGTAGACGGGTGGAGAGGGGTTGCTTTTATGTTATTATTTTGCTACTTTAAGGATATATACCCTATTATAAGATATTTTACAATGAATTGTGTATTACTATTTTCATTTTATCAACCATCCCCGCCATTTTACGTCGTGGTTTCCATTACCACCACTCCTATTGGTTGATTCTTGTGTCTCCGCCACTGGCGGAGCCATAGCCTATCTTCCAACCTGGTTACCACACGTATTTTAGCGGGGCTCTGGTTTTATCTAACTTTATCGCTCCGGCACCAGCGGAGCATATGTTAGGCTGTAAGTGTTTACTCTGTACTCATGTACGTTTCCACTTACAGGCTACCAACTGCCAGGTCCTCGCTTGTAATGCGACGCTGTATGACCCCTGTGGACATGACGAGTGCAGGTCTCACGCCCCGTGTGCCACTTCGTACAACGAGTCCATCGTCTGGCACCCCGAGGCCTGCACGATATGCTACGACCTGGTCGCGCAGCTGGTGGATGGGGTAAGTCCATTATGAGGTTACTTATGAATTTACTAACAACTTCTAGTTCGTAAGTTTGTTAACCCTGTCCGCAATTGGTAGCTAATCCAGCTTTCTTTCAGGCTAGCGGTGTGAGGGAAGTCGCCCTCGCCACCCTGAAAGCGTGGGTGGGTCGGTTTTGGAAAAAAAAAAACGCCGCCAAGGGCCAGCCCTATATTCTGGATAGAAAGCTGGCCATCCCAGATCTTCCCTGCGGGCAAGTCGACGGGCTACGTCGACCCCATTGTCCGCCGCCCCCGTGATAGCCGCCATCCAGCAGGAACTCCAGACTTGCGTTGGGGGTCGTAGCCTCCCAGGAGTCAGTCCCGGACGTCGCCGCCCTGGACCTGAATCTCGAGCCGATGGCGGTAGTAAGTGAGGATTTGTTGGTTGAGGTAGGTTTGTCGGGCGCGCCAAGGTCTTTCCTTGGGCGCTCCTGGGTCTTCTCCTGTCCCTTCTCCGCCCTCTTCCGCCTCCTTTCCAAGGCTTTCCGGGATCCGAGATCCCTAGCCACACTCCCGCTCTCTCTGTACCTCCTAAGGAGAAGGGAAAGAGAGAACCGAAGACTTTGTCTAAGACGACTTCTAAGAAGTCGTCTTCGTCTTCTTCGGCCAGGAAGTCATCGACTTCATACGCCGACGCGGTGAAGGCTCAAGCCGAGCTCTTCCCAGTCGAAGAGCTCAGAAGCAAGGCTTCGAAGGAAAAGGCTCGCGCTACCTCCGAGTCGCTGCCTTCTCCCGCTTCCGCTGCCCCCTCTCCGGCTATGCCGGCAGGGGTGGTCAAGCACCAGCGCCCGCGTTCCCCTCTCTGTCTCATCAGGAATGATGGAGCAGGTAGGAGCAATGGTGGGTTCCCAAATTTCAGCTTGGGGAACACGTTTTGAGCAGATGTTCGCGCAATTGTCGAGCAGTCTGTCTCAAAACTGGACAGACGGTCCAGGAACTCTCTAATAGGATGAGAGAGAATGAGGATCGGGTAGCTGGGCTATCTCAGGCTCCTCCCCCATCTCTCCCCTGCTTCTAGCACGGGGATTCTCCAACTTCCGTCTTACGACTCCTTGCCAGCTTTCTCTATGGACAATCCATGGAGAGTAGCGGCCTATGCTCCCTTTAAGGACGGGATGATTTCGATCCCGGAGTTTGGCACTCGAAGGATTGAGGACTTCGAGTTCTATCCTCCGGGACTGTCACAGCCTTTCATCGGGTATGCTAGGCTGACGCCAACGGCTCTTACGAGAGAGGACAAGATCTCGAAGGAGTCAGTCCTCTACAGTAGAGATCACGCCCAACGGGAATGGGTTTCACTGCCTTGAGGACTGGGAGTGTACTAATACTAGACTCCAGGCCTATAAGAGCCCCTTCACTATTTTCGCAACGGAAGAGGAGGTCTCTCTTCCGTTCGCCACGAAATTGGTGGAGAAGGCTCTTCAGGCCAGTCCTCAAGGATGAGCCCGTTCCACAGTTGAGAGAGTCGGAGTCTACTTCTCCACTCTTCCCGCCTTCGGAGAGTTATGGGAAAACCTGCCAGCTACTTTCACGCTGGGTAAACTCAAGCCGGACTGCGCTATGGACCAGTTCGGTGAGAAGTTACCAAGGCTGCCGGATTCCCTAATCCAGGCAGAGTTCGATGCGCGAACTAGGTTTGGCAGGTCCCTTAACTCTCTCATCGTTACGGAAATGGCTGCTCTTTCTTACGCTAACGAACCGCTGTTCAAGATCCTGGCGAAATCGCAGTTTCAGACGGTTCTGTTAGACGCCTTTGACTTCTTCCAAGCCAGGAGGAAACTGTCGCAAGCATGTTCTTCAAGAGTGCACTATCAGGCACGAGCCTAATAGACTCTTGGCTCGAGCATGTGGGGAGCGGATCTCTTCCCAGAGTCCGCAGTGAACGAAGTCCACCACGAAGCTGCTAGACTCAACCAGAGCCTTAGAGCTAGGTGGGGTATTTCCTCTAAGAGGACAGGAATCCGTTCCCACAGCTGGCAAGAAGCCAAAGAAGGCTGGTAAGAGGTTCCAGCCATATAAAAAACAAACTCCAGCATCGAGCAGCAGTTTGTGCAGGCAGTCCCAGTTAACCCAACAGGGACAACCTGCTACATCTAAGCAATCCCAACCTTTCCTCCTGGTGCCCCAGCAAGCACAACCTTCGACTTCCTACGCTATCTCGCCTGCCCTTTAACGCTGCTTATGAGGCTCAAGGCTACTCTCAACCGAGGGTAGGGCGAGAGGTTACTTTCGTCACCGTGGCGCAGGAAGGGGCACAAGGAGTAAGCAGTTCAGAGGAGGGCGTGGTGGCCAACCCGCCCATCAGCAATGAGGCTCCCCAGGTGGAGGAGGGAGGCTGTTCCTCTCCGCCACAGGTGGGGGTTCAGCAGTTGGGCACAGAGCATAGTGTCCAAAGGATTAGGCTGGAGCTGGATCCAAGATCCTCCTCCAATCAAATCATTCATCAGATACCGTCCAAGGAATTGATAGATTACGCGGAAGAACTCCTTCAGAAAGGAGCTATTGCGAGAGTCAAACATCTAAAATTTCAAGGTCGCTTATTCAGCGTGCCAAAGAAAGGCTCAACAAAAAGAAGGGTAATCTTAGACTTGTCAAAGCTAAACTCTTTCATTCGCTGCGACAAGTTCAAGATGCTTACCCTCTCGCAAAGTAAGGACCTTACTGCCGCGTGGAGCCGTCTCATGCTCCATCGATCTTACAGACGCATACTATCATATCCCTATAGCCAGGCACTTCCGCCCATTCCTAGGATTCAGGCTAGGAAATCAGACATTCTCATTCAAAGTGATGCCCTTCGGTCTGAATGTAGCCCCCAGGGTATTCACAAAGATAGCAGAAGTGGTTGTACAACAATTGAGAGCTCAGGGAATCATGGTAGCGGCATACCTCGACGATTGGTTGATCTGGGCACCAACAGTCGAGGAATGTCTCAAAGCTACCAAAAAGGTAGTTCACTTTCTGGAACATCTGGGGTTCCAGATAAACAAAACGAAAATCCAGACTTATTCCGGAATCTCGTTTTCAGTGGCTAGGAATCCAATGGGATTTGTCCTCCCACAATCTATCAATTCCAGTGGTCAAACGGAAGGAAATAGCAAAATCGGTCAGACAATTTCTCAAATGCAAACAAACGTCAAGAAGAAAACCAGGAAAGAATCCTAGGGTCTCTTCAGTTGCTTCAGTAACAGATATCCTTCTGAAAGCAAGGCTGAAAAGATATAAATCGAATTTGCGGGTCAAAAGCAAACTCCAAATATCGAGACAAGTTGTCAGTAATTCCACAGATCCTCCGCAACCAACTACGGCCTTGGTCAAAAGTAAAGAACTTAGCCAAGAAAGTACCCCTTCAATATCCCCTCCCAGTGTTAACCATTCACACGGATGCATCCCTGTCCGGGTGGGGGGGATACTCTCAGTTCAAACAGGTTCAGGGGACGTGGTCAGTGCAATTTCGCCAGCTCCACATAAACGTGTTGGAAGCAATGGCAGTATTTCTTACTCTGAAGAGACTACTTCCCCCGAAGAAGTCTCATCTAAGGCTAGTTTTGGACAGCGCAGTGGTAGTTCATTGCATCAACAGAGGAGGGTCCAAATCCAAGCATGTGAACCATGTCATGATAGCCATCTTTGCATTAGCAAGCAAACACAAATGGCATCTGTCTGCCACTCACCTAGCAGGAGTAAGAAATGTGATAGCAGACGCTCTGTCCCGGTCAGTTCCTCTGGAATCAGAGTGGTCTCTGGACGTCGGGTCGTTCCAGTGGGTAAGCCAGAGAGTCCCAGGTCTCCAAGTGGATCTCTTCGCCTCACAAGCGAACCACAAGCTCCTTGCTATGTGGCCCCCAAACCAACCTGGACCCTTCTGGCTTATGCCACGGACGCCCTGTCGTTGGATTGGAATCAGTGGAGGAGAATTTATGTTTTTCCTCCAGTGAATCTTCTTCTTGAAAGTCCTAGACAAAACTAAGGTCTTTCAAAGGGATAGTAGCTCTGATTGCACCGGGACTGGCCCAAGAGCAACTGGTATCCTCTTCTTTTGGAATTGGGTCTCCGACCTCAACGGATCCCCACAATCCCAAACTATCACAATCAGTACAAATGAGGACTGTGTTCGCTTCCTCAGGAAAAAAACTCTTCCAGACCCTAACTTTATGGACTTCATGAAGTTTGCGGCTAATAAAGATGCTGACATTGATCCACAGAATATTCTCTTCCTAGAATCAAGTAAGAGAGAGTCAACCATTAGACAATATGACTCAGCTGTTAAAAAATTAGCATCTTTCTTGAGAGAATCGAACACTACAACCATGACAGTTAATTTGGCTATATCCTTTTTCAGATCCTTATTTGAAAAAAGGTTTAGCAGCTAGCACGGATACCACTCATAAGTCGGCTTTGAAGAAAAATCTTTCAAGTAGGTTTTCAGATAGATTTGACTGAATCTTATTTCACATCTATCCCTAAAGCCTGTGCTAGACTTAGACCTTCTCAGAGCCTACTACAGTTTCATGGTTCTTAAATGATGTCTCAAAAACTAGCCTCAGATACTGACAACTCAACTTGTACATTCATAATGCTCCTGAGGAAGACGCTATTCCTATTAAGCCTAGCCTCAGGAGCTAGAATTTCAGAACTGTCGGCTCTATCCAGGGATGCGGGTCATGTGGAATTACCATCCCATCAGGAGAAGGTTCTACTTGCTCCGGATCGTAGCTTTTTAGCCAAAAATGAAGATCCTCTTGCAAGGTGGGCTCCTTGGAAGGTTATCCCACTTCCACAGGATCCTTCTCTCTGCCCAGTATCAACTCTTAGAGCCTTTCTATCTCGCACTTCTTCTAGATCCTCGGGTGCTCTCTTCATGAGAGAAAAAGGTGGTACTTTATCAGTTAAAGGCTTAGACAGCAAATCCTTTACTTCATTAAACAAGCCAACCCTGAGTCATTCCCAAAAGCACATGATATCAGGGGAGTAGCCACCTCAATTAATTATTTCCAACATATGAACTTTGAGGATCTTAGAAAGTATACTGGATGGAAATCCCCGACAGTCTTTAAACGGCATTATTTAAAGTCCTTGGAATCTTTAAAGTTTTCAGCAGTAGCAGCGGAAACATAGTTTCCCCTGATACTGCTCAGTAGTTGTAGTATTGATCCAGGTCTCCTTTCTACTACTTCAACCAACATGCCTCAACCTATCGTCAGGCTACTCAACATCATAGCCTTAGCCGTTGTGTCTTATAGTGTTTGTCCTTATTTTTTTGCTAGGGACAACCACCCTTGTACTGATATGTACTTCAGTGTTCTACCCTTATTTTTATGCTAGGGTAGGCCACAATATGTTTGTATAACTCTCCATTGGGTTGTGATAAGTTTCACTGACAATGTGTTTGTATATATTTTGGAGCAATTGTATTAATTGTATTAATGATGGACTTGAGTGTTCCTACCCTTATTTTTATGCTAGGGTAGGACCACATAATATGTATATATTTGTATTTATATATTCTAATTAAGTAAATCTCCAAAAGTTTCCTTGTTTTACATGCATATTTAATAATTTTATTATCTACCATTTAAGTACTTTAAGTTTACTAACATTCTGTTATTGATTTTGTAATAAGTTAGTTTAAGTACTTATTTTGTATGCTGTATCTGATTTACTTATATTATATCCATCATTTTAATCTGTTTTTCATTATTTCCTTTTCCATCTTGTCTGTTCTCTGGTACTCTTTCATAGGCCGACACGAGCTGAGCCCAGAAAAGGGATTTTGACGAAGGAAAAATCTATTTCTGGTGGGTGATTGGCTCGTGTCGCCTATGAAACCCATCCCTTTTTTTTTTATGGTTTGTTTTCCCCCCCTTGCAGGACAAGATGTATTTATGTTTATTTAAGGATGTCCGCTAGGGCGCTGCTGTCCGTGGCGTCCTCTAGTAGTAGTAGTAGAGGCTGCATCGCCCGTTGGTATCGGCTCTCTCTTGGGGGGATTCGATAGGGAAGTTCTAATTGGTGTTTGTCTCTGTGGTAGTGTTCCACACTCGCCCCTATTTCATACCGACACTTCTTTTTAAGAGTGAGCGAGTCAGTTTACTGACATTTTCTTAATTTGTTTTTTCTCTGGTATTTTAGGATAATTTTACCTAGAAAGAATGATGTTAAGGATTACTTTCATAGGGCGACACGAGCCAATCACCCAGAAATAGATTTTTCCTTCGTCAAAATCCCGTTAACTCAGATTCACTATTAGCCGTAAATTGCAAATTATCTACATACAAACCTCTCTTCAATCTTTCCACTAACATCCACTGTATTGGACCGGGGTAACCACGACCACCACAGTGGACAAGTGATGCTTGATGGTTGCATTTAGAAGAAAAGGTGAACATGTAGCTCCAAATAATACTACTCTAAATCTGTATACTATCAATTTACTATTGGGATCTGTTGGATTTTCCAACCACAAAAAACGCGTATAATTGCGATCTTCTTCATGCAACTGTACCATTAAAAATGCCTTCTCAATATCACCAATACAAGCAAAGGTGTTAGTTCTAAATTGCAGCAGGACTCTGAGTAGATCAGCAGTTATGTGGTCCAGTCCATAGACAATCATTCAGACTTAATCCATTTTTACCTTGTTTTGATGAGCAATCAAACACTATTCTTATTGGGGTAGTGGCACTGTCTTTTAAGCACTCCATGATGTGCCAAGTAATGACAATCACATCAGATTTATTATAGATCACCTTCTCAATGAATCCTCTATCTTCTTGCTCTTGCAAGATTTTCTGATAATGATCCAAGTAATCCACATCCTTCTGAAACTTGATGGTCTGCTGTCGAAGTCTGCTCATGGCTAAACCAAAATTTTTCTTCAATCTGAATCTATTGGTTCTCCACGGCAACGCCACAACATACTGTTTATCAATTTCAGAATATGTTATAGTGCTCTCAAAGTCCTTTAAGACCCTCTGGTCTTGTTCTCGCAACTCACTGCAATCTATTCCCAATCTGTCCAAACTCCACAATGCGTCCAGATCAGTCTTGGGATTTTCATTATGAGTAGCTTCAATTTCTTCAGTTTGTACAGCTAGCTTCAAAATTGTCACATGAGTCTCCCTAGTGGGGGGAGCACTGCATGTGCCTGTCACCACATAACCGAATATGGTCGGCAGCAATATTAAGTTTTTAACCCTTTTGAACCCTGGATGCAAAATATTGTAAACATTATCAACCCCTATTAACAATTCAATAGTTGATTTATTCTCAACAGGCAAATCAAAATCTTTATCAGCCAAGCTGATCTTAGTTTTACATAACGACTTCAAACTTCTCTTAACGTCGAATTTCTTCGCATATTCTGGTAGCTCATCCACCACTATGCAGTCCATTATTATCAACTTATCTTTATGTGGTATGGCGACGCTTATCATCTCGTATTCATGAACAGGTTTACTAGTTAGATAACCTCTCAAGGCTATCTTTTCAACACCTTTGGACCTATATTGCAGTCTCTCTAGAGCTGATCTTTTAATGAACGTTCTCTCGGCACAAGTATCCAACAGCCCTCTAAGTCGTACCATGTGACCTTTCTTCCCTTTCAGGGGAATTGTTGCTGTTGGTAATATGGATAGCTTACCTGACTTATTTGGTTTGTCCTGCTCATTTACTGATAGCGTTCCCACTTGTACACCACTTTGTTTATTCTTGCTTTGCTTTCCTGTTTGGTCCTTATCACACAAGATGCGATGATGTCTCATCTTACAACCATTATTGCAACTTGGTTTGTCACAGTCCACACTAAAATGCTTCTTAGAAGCACACACAAAACATAACTGTAAAGCTATGATGCGATTCAACTTTTCATCTCTGGTTGCGTAAGTTTTGCACTGTGTCCACCAATGTTCTTTTATCACAAAGAGCACATCTTTTGGATTGCTGATAACTGGACTTATTCACATTTCCCTTGGTTTTTTGTCTAACAGCTTGGGATTGATTTACTGTGAATGTTGATATTGACGACAGGTTTTCAGTTTTATTCACATCAGTTGAAACAAATTTCTTAGATTGCAAATTTCCTCTTCTAGGTAATATAAAGGAACATTTTCCATATACAACATGAACATAGATATTCAATAAAAATTTATTTTCCATGTCGTTATTATAAGTAAGACACATATACTATGTTAATTTTATCATTTTGGGTGATTATTAGTCCTTTACGTAACAAATCATATTAAACAGTGAATATGCGTTTACGCAGTGGACGTCTGTATTTATACAGATGCATGGATAGGGTCATTAGGCACCGTAGTGATTAGAAAACACACAAAAACAAGTGGAACACCCGTACAAATCTAGATAAATTAGAGGTAACACTATTTCGGGTCATGACAATAAATACTCCTTTGCAAAGTCCCGATCGCAGTTTTAGCCTTGAGTTTTTTGAATTATATAAAATATCGAACCTCAGTGACTCAACTTATCTTTAAAAATACGGCTGGATTGCAAGGAAAAACATGTCTATAAAAAAAAACTTTCATTAGGCTAAATGCGCTGACCAAACAGTTAATACTGAATGCAGTAGAGATAACTTGTCTTAATGGTAATCGCTCAATTCCTAATAGTTCGTCATTCATACGTTCGTTGCTTTATACGTAACCAACAACAGAATGCTAAAAACACACAATACGTTGCCGATGGTAAACAGTAGCCCTAAATATCAGAATCAAACAAATAAGCAAACTCGGTTACTGTGTCATCTAGTCAACGGTCAGGGTCAGTTAAATCTGCCGAGTGTTCAAAGCATACCACATTCCACACAATAAGCGACTCTAGCAGAGTGGGGAAAAGCGATGTTGGATCATACATGCCAATACCTTTTTGAATTAAAAAGGAATTTTCCTATGAATATCACGACCGTATCAAGTAATCAGAGCAGGTTCTAGTAATTTTAATACAATCAGTAATTATAATAGTGGTGGATTAAGCCCGATTGTAAGCGCCGTAAAAATTAGAATATCTTGTTTTATTCCTTTAGTACACGTAATATCCTGTATTTACGGACTCACCGTCTGTTGTTCGAACTTCCCTATTGAGAAGTCCGGATAAGCGAGCGCTTACAGATACCTCTATAGTTATAAAAAACATTGATCTGTATCTAGTGTAATGGTAAGATATCCATCTAGGGGTATACAAAATATTATATTACCTCCTGCAAAATAAGGCGTGTTTATCAAAGGAAAATTCTATAAACCTTCAAACATTAAAATCCGTTTGAACAAAAAGAGACAGTTAATCAGATAATAACTTATATAGAAGAACAAATCATTTGTCTCATAAATCGTGATATTGTTCAACGACCCAACAGAATTCTCCCACAACCGCAGTCGCAGTTTGCACACAAAATCTCGAGAAGCATGCACCCTCGAATGTCTTAGTGCGTGTAAAAAGACCTTGCTGGGAAATGAAATTTTAATCCTTCGCGACACTCTGAAATATAACGATTTCCACGAACAAAGCCCTAGACACGGTTGACTCGCAGCAACAAGTTAAATCTAGTGATGCACAAACGTATACATATCGTGGATACGGAAGTTATAAATACTATCGCATTTTTTATTGTTGCTAATTTTTAATCCCGCCCAACCAGTCGTAGATGAATCTCTCTTATACTCTATCTAAAGTAATATCAGTAAAGTCATTCAAGCAGAGGCGATTCAGCAGAAATTTTTTTTTTATCTTTTATCTGAATACCAGGAAGTTTCTCCACTAGCGAGTGATCTCTGGAGAAAAACAGATGTCATTGAAAACAAAATACGGTCTAAGGACAAACATAAAGCTATATACGTACCTTCGTATAGAATCCCAATGAAATTTCAAAATAGAGATAAATGACGAAGTTGAAAAATGTTAGTAATAGGAGTCATTAGGAAATCAAATAAGCCCATATAATTTTTCCCTCAAACGTCATGCCATAAAAGATCAGACTTGGCGTATCTGCGTAGATTTCTGTCGCTTAAACAAGGAAACGACTCCTGATAGTTTCCAGTGCCATGTACCGACGACATCTTATCTCTGTTAGGTTAGAATAAATTTTTCACCAGCTTGGACTTACTTAAAGGCTTTTACCAGATACCATTACCTAAGTGATTGTACCTCATACACCGTTTTCAGCACACTTAGGGGACATTATAAATTTTTTACGAATGCCTCCGGCTTAAGTTGCGCCCCAATTACAATATAGTGTTTGGAGAATTTTAGGGGATACCCTACATGCTTATATGGTTGGTCTTATAATCTTTTCTAAATACCTTAGAAGTACGTACATTCACATAAAGTAGAGCTAGTGCTACAGAGACAAAGACAAATAATCTCAGAGTAAAATATCTAAATGTGAGTTTTGTTCATGAAACTTACCTGTCAGATATATATATAGCTGTATTTTTCCGAATCCGACAGAATTTTAAACACTTACAACACACGCAGTGTGCGTCAGGTGGTTAGTACCCATTCCCGCCGCTGGGAGGCGGGTATCAGGAACCATTCCCATTTTCTATTCATAATTTTTCTGTCGCCGGTGTTGTAAACATCCGTTTGCAGCACCTCCGTCCAGATTTTGGAAACTTATTGGCTACTTGAGTATCCCTTTTGGTTTTTTTGGTATCTGAATTGGATCGGTGGCTAGGCACACGTTGATTGTGGAGTGATTTGAATTTGGTATTGATTTTTCTTTGATCAAGATGTCAGGGTCTAGTTCAGCTAGCGCTAGATTTTGTTCTAAGTCTGAATGTAGAGGTAGGCTACTGAAAGCTTCAGTAGACCCACATACTGTATGTAAGGTTTGCAGGGGGCATGATTGTGCGTTTGAAAGCCGTTGTAAGGAGTGTGAAAGCTTAACAGATTCTGAGTGGAAGGCTTATGAAACCTATCTTAAGAAACTTGAGCGAGATAGGTTAAGGAGGTCTTCGTCCAGGAGTGTTTCGGGTAGGCAAGATTTTAATGATTCTCCTGCTAACCCTCCTTCTGTAGTTTATGCTCCTACCCATGTAGTGTTGCCTCCGGGCCCTGAAGCAGTGTCTGTAGAAGGTAATACTTTATCTTTAATTCTTGAGTCGATTCGTAACTTGGAATCGAAAGTGATGGCTCTGGAGAGCAAAAGTGAAGTTATAAAGTGCAGTGAAAGTGCCCCTTGTGTAGTGGAGGGTGCGTCAGATCGGCCTCATTCCGCCTCTAGGCCTAGACCTCTGCTTAACTCCCAGGTTACGGGGAGAGAGCATGTCGAAAGCCGAAGGAGGGTTACGAGGAACCCCCACCGATCTGACGTGCCTTCGGCAGCTTCTGATGAACCTACCCAGACTGCCAAGGAGCGTGCGTGTGCACGTCTTCTCAAGGAGTGTTTTCCTCTTCAGAAGCTTCCTCCCCGCGCAAGGGGTGGAGCTCTCATGCTGCATCACGTCCGCTGAAAAGGACGGCTCGTGTTCGGGACGCTTCACGTCCAAGTTGTTCTCCAGAACTTTGCTCTTCGCCAGATAGTGCGTTTGCTGCTTTTCCACCGCAGAAGAAGCGTAAGGATTCTTCGGATGTGGAGTCTTTACTAGATGACTCTTTCGAGCGCCGCAGTCGCTCTAAGGTGTGTGAAGTGGCGGTTCCTGGTAGTAGGAAGAAGGCGGTCCCCTCGCCACTCGCCTGCTCACAGGATCAGCCCCTCCCCAGAAAAGGAGGCTTCACCTACAAGCAAGATTCTCCAGTCGCTGCAGCAGCAACTTCAAGATGTGATTTCTTCTAGAGAGACTTTCCCACGTCGCCGTAAGAAGGATGACAGTCTTCCTGTGAAGAGGTTGAGGCATTCTCCCTCTCCTTCTCCTCTCTTGTCTCTCTCTCCGTTTGAGTCTCCCTCTAGAGGCTTCGTTCGCCTCCCCAGCTCTCTCATAGAGGAGGTGAGAAATTAGTTTCTCGCTCTCGAGAAGCGGTTGTATCCGCTAGTACGAAACCTGTTGATAGGAAGCGCGTTTCTTTAGACGCCGAGCGCGCTTCAGTGAAAGTCAAGCGCGCGTCAGTGGACGCCGAGCGAGCTTCGGTGCAAGTTAAGCGCGCGCCAGTGGACGCTCAGCGCGCGCCAGTGGACTCCAGGTGTGCACCTGTGGCTGTCGAGCGCGCTCCAGCCGGCACCAGAAGAGCGGCATCGGACGCCAAGCGCGCTCCTACGGACGCCAGTTTCCCACCACCGCAAGCGCAGATGGAAGCGGGAACTCTTCCTGTTTGCCGCTCTTTCTCTTTTGAGAAAGCTCGGGATTCTTCTTTACTTCCTCCGACTTCTCCAGTATCTGAAGAGGAAGTTAGTGACGTTTTCGTCGAAGTGGACGAAGAACAGCAGTTGGCTCCCGTCTCGACGGACTACAAGGTTTTAACTCGTCTTCTCCAATCAGTGTTTGCAGACACTTTTCAGCCTGAAGCTCCACGAACTCCTCCCTCTCAGTTTTCGTCATCCAAAGCTTCTAAGATCTCGGGCTTTGTGAAAATGAAGAAGTTGCTTTCTACGAAGCAAGATTTTCGCAAGGTCCATGATTGGATGGAAAGGAGGAAAGCTTCAGGTAAGACTTCTTTCGCTCTACCACCTTCAAGACTCTGTGGCAAAGCTGGTATGTGGTACGAGACGGGAGAAAACGTCGGAATTAAACTTCCAGCCTCGGCTCAAGGAGATTTTGGAAGTATTGTGGATGCCGCCAGAAGATCTTTTCTGTCGTCTTCGAAAGTATCTTGGACGCATATTGAGCTAGATTTTCACCTTAAAGGCCTCTTCAGGACTCTAGAGGTCTTTAATTTTCTTGACTGGTGCCTAGGAGTTTTGGATGCTAGGTCCAGAAGTCCTGATTCCATTAGTCTGGGGGAGCTGTCCAGTGTATTGTCTTGCATGGACAAGGCCGTCAGAGATGGTTCTTAGGAGTTGGCTGCTCATTTCAGCATGGGACTGCTTAAGAAGAGAGCACTCTTTTGTAATTTTACCGCTAAATCGGTCTCGCCAGCGCAAAAGGCGGATCTGCTTTTCGCTCCTTTCTCAGACCATCTCTTCCCCCAGTCTATGGTAAAGGACATAGCCGCCAGTCTCCAGGAGAAAGCAACCCAAGACCTTCTGGCTCAGTCATCAAGGAAACCAACAGCTACATCGTCTTCTGGGACCTCTGCTGTGAGAAATCGAAGCCCTTTCGGGGGGGGGGGGGGGTCTGGATTTTCCCTTCCTCGAAGCCAGCCCCCTCGGGGAGGAGGAAGGCTCTTTTCAGAGGCAAGACCCCCACCCCCCGCTTCCGTTCAAACGAGCAACGAAGTGAAATGGAAGTCCTTCAGCCACCGGTAGGAGCCAGACTTCTTCATTTCGCGAGAGCCTGGGAAGAGAGAGGTGCCGACGCTTGGTCTCTGGACATCGTGAAAAAGGAGTACAGAATTCCATTCCTGAAGTTACCCCCGCTGTCTTCGACACCAAAGGATTTGTCTCCTTCATATCAGGGAGAAAAATGGAGAGTGTTTCACGATCTACTAGATCAAATGATCGAGAAGCAGGCGGTAGAACAGGTCTTCGACCTGAGTTCTCCAGGTTTTTACAACGTCTGTTCCTAGTGCCGAAGCAGTCAGGGGGGTGGGGCGCACCCCGTTTCTGGATGTCAGCAGCCTAAACCGCTTCGTTTACCAAGCAGAAGTTCAAGATGGAGACACCTCAATCTGTGCTAGCAGCCTTAAGACCGGGGGATTGGATGGTCTCACTAGACCTTCAGGACGCATACTTTCACGTCCCCATCCATCCCCGATCAAGGAAATACCTGCGGTTTGTCCTGAAAGGGAAAGTATTCCAGTTCAGGGCACTCTGCTTCGGTCTAAGCACGGCGCCGTTGGTGTTCACTGTTCTTATGAAGAACGTTGCGAGGTGGCTCCATCTTGCGAAGATAAGGTGATATTCTCTCTCTCTAGTACTAGACGAATGGCTTTATTCGAGCCTCATCGCAAGACCGGTGTCTGGAGGGACCTTCACACGACTTTGTCGTTAGCGAAGGTCCCCTGGGGATTCTGGTGAAACCTCGAAAAGTCGCATTCTGACTCCTTCTCAATCCTTAGTCTATCTGGGGATTCAGATGGACTCAGTGGCTTTTCGGGCTTTTCCGTCCCAGGGGCGACAACTTCAATGCCTAGACAAAGTGTCAGCCTTTCTAGGGAAAGAAACATGCTCGGTGAGGGAATGGATGAGTCTGCTGGGGACCATTTCCTCACTGGAGAAGTTTGTTTCTCTGGGAAGGTTGCACCTTCGACCACTTCAGTTCTTCCTCTCCAGCAATTGTACGCGCAAACAAGATCTAGAAGCAATCTTGTTGTTGACAGAAGAAGTGAAAGAACACCTAAGATGGTGGTCAGATCCAAAGAAGCTTGCGGAAGGGCTTTCGCTCAAGCTTCGGAACCCCGACCTAGTGTTGTTCTAGGACGCGTCTTCCACGGGTTGGGGAGCAACACTAGGAGGGAGAGAAGTGTCAGGCACCTGGAGAGGGGAACAGGTGTCCTGGCACATAAATCTCAAAGAACTTTGTCAGTGATTTACCTTGCGCTAGGTTACTTTTCAAGAGGAAGTCTCCAACAAAGTGGGTTCAGATCATTCAGACAACACCACAGCCCTGGCATACCTCAGGAAACAGGGGGGAACTCACTCTCCTTCTCTGTTCGCCATCGCGAAGGATGTCCTGATATGAGCGAAGTCGCAAGATGTCACGATCCTGACAAGATTCGTGTCAGGTGTGGAGAACGTGCGAGCGGACCTTCTCAGTCGGCAAGGACAGCTTCTGCCGACGGAATGGACCCTTCATCAGGAGGTATGCCAGTCGTTATGGAAGCTGTGGGGACGTCCTCATGTGGACGTTTTCGCAACTTCCCGACGAAGAGACTTCCGTTGTATTGCTCCCCAGTTCTGGACCCGGGAGCAGTCGCAGTAGACGCCCTACTTTGGAATTGGTCGGGACTGGACATTTACGCCTTTCCCCTATTCAAGATCCTCGGGGAAGTAATGAGGAAGTTCGCGGCATCAGAGGGAGCGAGGATGACCCTCATCGCCCCCTTCTGGCCAGCGGCCGACTGGTTCAAGGAGGTGATGTCCTTCCTGGTAGACTTTCCGAGGACTCTGCCCCCAAGGAAAGATCTACTCAGACAGCCCCACTTCGAGAGGTACCACAAAAACCTCCCCGCTCTGAGTCTGACTGCTTTCAGACTATCAAGAAGTTGGCTAGAGCGAGGGGTTTTTCAAGACCTGTGGCTAAGGCGATTGCCACCGCAAGGAGGCCCTCTTCAATCGCAGTATACCAATCGAAGTGGGCTGTCTTCAGAGCTTGGTGCAGAAAGAAGGGCATTTCCTCCACCTCAACCTCTGTGAGCCAGATAGCAGATTTCCTTCTTCATCTCAGGAAAGAAGCGAAATTAGCCGTTCCCACGATTAAAGGCTACAGAAGCATGCTTTCTGTAATATTCAGACATAGAGGACTCGACTTAGCAAATGACAGAGACCTTCACGATCTCATTAGATCCTTTGAGACTACGAAAGCTCTCCAACCGAAAGTACCATCGTGGAATTTAGACGTGGTACTTAAGTTTCTCATGTCGAGTCAATTTGAACCGCTCCATTCAGCTTCGCTTAGGAATCTGATAAAGAAGACCATTTTCTTAACTGCTCTGGCGACGGCGAAGAGGGTTAGCGAAATCCAGGTTATAAGCAAGCACATTGGGTTCAAGGATCATAGTGCGGTTTGTTCCCTAAGTCCTACGTTCTTAGCAAAGAACGAGAACCCTTCCAACCCTTGGCCGAGGACGTTTGAGATCAAAGGGTTGTCGGAACTATTGGGACCTGAACCTGAGAGAGTCCTGTGTCCTGTCAGGGCTCTCAAATTATATTTACAGAAAACCAGAGCATGCAGAGGCTCTTCTGAGAACTTGTGGAGCTCGGTGAAAAAACCAGATCTTCCGATGTCAAAGAACGCTCTGGCGTTCTTCTTAAGAAGTACGGTTAAGGAAGCTCATGAAAAGTGTAGTGAAAGTGATATGAAGCTTCTAAAAGTGAAAGTCCACGAGTTGAGGGCTATTGCTACTTTGGTGGCTTTTCACAAGAATATGGCAATCAAAGACATTTTGGGCGCCACTTTTTGGCGAAGCAATTCGGTGTTTGCTTCACACTACCTGCAGGGGGTGAAAGCAACATACGAAAATTGCTACTCGCTCGGACCATACGTCGCTGGGGGAAGGAGGTAGCACTCATCCTATCCTTTAATGGTTAGGGCAGTTTTTAACTTGTGTTTATGGTTGTGGGGTTGATCGCCTGAGGCGGATCTCCCTTCCATTAGCTTAGTCTAAGTGGGATATCTTCGGTAGGCTATGCCAGGTGGTTTTGTTTTACTTCGTTGCCCTCATTGTATGGTCAATGGTCTAGTCACGTCGTGGTCTACCCCTGTTGACAGATCATCTGGAGTGCACCAGCTTTATAGGTCTCTACCTTGCTGGCAACTCTAGTAGCACATGCAGACGTATGCGGCAGTAACCACGAAGCCAGCTATGCTAACAGGTAAGGAACCAAGATATCAATTATCTGCATATATATGTTTCCTAAAATCTTCTATTCTGTCTACTCCCACCACCAAAGGTGGGATTCAGCTATATATATATCTGACAGGTAAGTTTCATGAACAAAATGATATTGTAATGATACAATAAAGTTTGTTCATACTTACCTGGCAGATATATAATAAATCAAGTACCCACCCACCTCCCTCAGGAGACAGTGAAATAAAAACAATTGATGAATAGAAAATGGGAATGGTTCCTGATACCCGCCTCCCAGCGGCGGGAATGGGAACTAACCACCTGACTCCCACTGCGTGTGTCGTAAGTGTTTAAAATTCTGTCGGATTCGGAAAAATACAGCTATATATATATCTGCCAGGTAAGTATGAACAAACTTAATTGTATCATTACAATATCATTTAACAAAAAAAAAAAATGAACATGTTTATCTAGGTTTTATGTGTCTAGTCAAGGTCTTAAAGTAGTCCATGGTAAGGTGTTGGCTATTCATAACTTCCTGTACCTATTAACATAAAAAAGGGAATACAGCACTTTTGCACTGTAGTGGGTATTACAATCGTATGTAAATATGTAACTCTTCAATCATGACAGCTCCTTTAACAGATCTTACGAAGAAGGGCGTAGATTTATTATGGTCTGAAAAGCATCAACAGGCGTTCGATATCTTAAAAGCGGAATAATGCAGCTCACCTAACTTAAAAATCCCTGATTTAAATAAGGAATTTTTTTTTTATTGCAACAGACGCCTCAGACCAAGGGGTAAGAGGGGTACTACTTCAGTAATATGATAAACAGTTCTTTCCTATAGCTTTTTATTCACGTAAACTAAAGCCCTCTGAAAGTAAATATGCAGTAATAGGCAAGGAAGGGCTAGGTATCGTTAACTTACCAGTACATTTGAAGTTCATAATATACGGCTATCCTGTTAAAAATCCTTACTGACCATAAGTCACTTACCGAGTTTTTCAAAGGCTTTAATCACAGTCCCAAAAGAACTCGGTGGCAAATGATCATTCAGGTCTTTGGAGCCAAGTTAAGATATTTAACTGGGAAAGCAATGATCATAGCTGACGCATTATCCGGCAATCCCGCACCATACTGCAAAGAACCATTAATTGGACTAAAAGATATAGAAACATCCGTGCCTATTGTTAAAACCGTATCTAAACAAGAAAATTCCTTAGCCCAAGAGATCGCAAGCATTGAATATCTGGGTCGGAGCGCAGAACTGTTACAAGTTGAACAAAGCAAGAGTCAACAGCGATAAGCAAAACAATAAACACTTCGAACGGAAACAGGGTCAGCAGCAATAAGCAAAACAATAAACACTTCGAACGGAAACAGGGTCAGCAGCAATAAGCAAAACAATAAACACTTCGAACGGAAACCCTAAAGCAAAAGTATATTTAAAGTATGTGTATCAGAATTATGTAATCAAATGTAATATTATATGTAGGTCCGTGACGAGGAAAACCCGAAGAAACAGCAGGTGACTAACGACCAGGTAGTAGTAATAATATCTTTCATACCAATCGTCCTAAACTGGTTGCATTCCGTCATCCAGGGTTCTCTATTATGTCACAGAAAACCAAATCACTGTTTTACTGGCCTGCAATGCTTACAGATATAAAAAGCACATAACTAATTGTAACACGTGTCATGAAAACACGGGACACACTAAGATACCTGTCAGTTTAAGAGCCTATCACGTGCCAAATCAATCCTTGAAAGAATACACGTAGAATTATTAACAAAGTTATGAGTCTGACAGAGGAAATAAACACTTCTTAGTCTTAATAGTCCCCTTGACACGTTATATAGAATTAATAGCACTAAAAACAAACACTGCAATTGAGTGCGCTAGGAATATTTATGAGTGCTAAATCAGTAAACATGGAATTCAACACATAATAATAATCTGACTCGGGTGGTGTAAATCAATAATAATCTCCTTAACTCGTTGTGTGAATTCCTTTCCATTATGAAAACCAATACCATATTTTATCACCCAGAGTCAATCGGTTTGGTAGAATAACGGATAAATAAAAAAGTGTCAATGTCTTACGAGTTACAACTCGTGATATTGGATCCGAACTGGATTATAGCGGTTCTCGCGGTTTTAAATACCTTTATCATTCATATCTTGTATCTATAGAATTGATACCGCAAGTAGCCTTATACGGTACGCCGCTAGAACACTTTTCCACATATTCAAGCCAACCATTAATTTATCAAATATATATAAAAAAATAAAATAAATATGGATACAAGTGGAGTCGATATAATACACTCCGTAAGAAGTCGGAAGGGTTACAAATAATAACAAAAAAGGAATCACGATAAAATCAATAAGCAAAACGTAACCATAGGTTAATTAAATATCCAAATATATATATGCGTAAAGATTTGAACTCTAACTGAACGCTTTAGTAACGACAAATAAGCTAAAAGTTCAAACACATATTAAAACCTACTGACATATTGTCTGTCCCGGTGATTTATATTCATAGTCAATGAAAAAAAAAAAATAAAATAAAATAAAATAAAAGAGATTTTAAAGTCAGGAAGTCTAGAAGTGAAAATGTATATCTATGCAAATAATCTTATACAGTATATATAAAATTTGTATGGAAACCCTTTTTTCATTAGTTTGAATAAGGAATATTTAATTTAACATAATTACATTTATTTACAATCATGCAGACTTCCAACTTGAAACTAATATTATATTGTTCAATTTTGGTACTGTTTTTTTTCAGACATTCTTCTCGTGTGGGTCGAGTATTAAAACAAAAAATACCCAATTTATACTAAAGTTGTATTTATTACAGCAAGTAACGTAACTCTTAGCTGGCGGAGAGCAATCTCCTGCCAAGTGACGACGTGATCAGTTCTGAAGGTGCATGACGCGTTGCCGGATCAGCATTGTTCCTTTTAACCTCAATAAAACGCTTGAAAAGCAGGTTGCTGGAGAGAGGAATGGTTAGCCCGAAGTTCTCATGGGCAAGGCAGACGTTAGGTACAAGTGTCTATCCGTATGCGCAATGCAACTTTAGTTAAGGACTTGCAATCATTTTAAAATTAATGAACAAAATAAGCAAATAGAATTTCTATAACAACAAAATGAATTAATTTTTTCTGAACCTCATAGACAATTAGAGTCAATAATTCAGCTTATGACATTGGTAAACGGACATTTAGAAGTATCAAGTCATGGATATGAAATATTTACTTGCAACATTAGTCTATTACAATTCAAGTAAATCACATTCATGGGAAAATGACACATTTTCTTGAAAAACCCAAAGTTTATATAGAAATTAGTTACATAGTGGGTTCTTCATAGCATCTCTTGCCTATAAATTAACCTCAGAGGATGCGCACGAGAAAATTGAATATGAAACTTTTGTTAGGTGCACATAGGATCGGATTTTATCACAACTTAATTTCAGTTAGCATAGAGAAATACAGAATCATGATTAATATTCTTTTTGACTCTTATGTTGCCTGGCAATCTTACAAATAGCTCCGTTTTCCACTTCTTTGTCTAGTAACTTACTACCAGTAATATAGAATTTTCTTTGGGATTCGTATTGATATCTGTTTATTTTTTATAATTATGGATATTTTTACAGTCATCAGAGACCTGGATAGGTTCACTCATTGTTAATGCCATGGATAAAAAAGTTTGTACAGCTGATTCTTTTGAATTCCATAAAATATCAGCGAATTCATGTGGGTTAAGTCGTCTTAATGGCTCTCTCCCTCCCGTATTTGATGTTCTGAATTTACTTTGCCCTTGTGACAAGTATAGGCTGATTAATGGAACCTGGTTACAGTATCCTGCAGTACGAGAGTTTCACATCGCAACTTCAAAAAATCGTTCGTTGCTGCGGACGACGGCAGTCAAGTAACAACCGCCTACAATGTGAAAGGAATAAGCACCATCATAAGTGAACAAGCTTATTTCATGGACTTCTTCGACCGACACCCGTATCCCGTCGTTAATCTTGTTTTAATGCAGAACACTCCGGCGGCTGTCGGAAATTGACTACAAAAGGGACATACTTCCGACAATTACGACCAGAAGGATATTCAACTCTACGTTGCTGGCGAAGGACTCGTGCTAAGGATGATTTTATTCATCGCGAACGTATTCGTGTGGCTTAGGATGCAGAGAACAAGTATGAGCGCAAAATAGAACGTTGGACCCCGCCCAGGCAAATTTTCCCCTTGTTTTAACCATTTGGAATTGGCCATTTCATTTGGCTATAGGTGGTTGTCTGGAACTGTGTAATGGATGAAAAGTTGTTCGAACGCTAGTTAAATGTGTAGTAGTATAACCTCGGTCATGTATCCTATATATAAAGTATCTTGTATCCTATATATAAATGATCATAAATAACAGAATCCAAATATATATCTTTGCATGTACGCAATAGGAATCTATTTAAAGTGCACATATATTAATCATAATTATATGAATCCATATACATATGTATAAACAAATCAGGTAGCCTATAATCAATCTGTTACCTTTTATCTTACCAATAACTGCAGATATATAACAGTTAGCATAAAAATCAACGAATCAATCAGCATAAACATTAATAATTTTATCAATTCATATATGAAATTTTTATCAGTTAAAATATGATTTTTATCATTTTAATCTTCATTCTATGCGATTATCAGAGTACATTAGTATTTTCTGTAGCATATGTATCTTAATGAGATGAAGTGAAAAACTGTATCAGTATATATCACGTGATCACTATTGTGTACGAATATCATTACATATAAGCATATTGTGTCTTATATCTTATTACTTGAATCTGTATTTGTGTACACCATGAATTTTTTTTTACTTATAAGTATTTTCTATATATCTATATATATATTCACATAGTGTCTGTATCACACTCCTATAAGTCAAATGCAAGTCAAGCTTGAGTAATATTCAGTGGTTGGTTTTGGTAGCTGACCGAGCTTTTATGTAAGTGATTACATAATAAAAATATGGAATGTTATTCCATACATATAAAAGACTAAAAACTAAAGAGGTCAACCAGATTGCTTTTAGGAATGTGATCAGACCAGAGACACTAAGATGACGTATACCATAAAGTAGGCTAAGATAACATGCAGTCACCTGTAGTCATTCATTTGTTTTGAAACATTAGTCCAAGCTCCCTGCTTGAGACAACTACCGTGACCTATAATTCAAACGGCCTACGTGATCTGTAGTGTGTCTCATTTTGTATGTATGTTCATATGTTCGAGCTACTGTCTGCTTCCTTATGACTTGTAACCGAGATGGTAGTGGGAACAGAATAGAGTTAGCCATCATCATTGGCAGACCTGTACCTCTTTACCTAAGCTTTATCATGTAGAAAAGAACAGAATAGAATTAGCCATCATCATGGCAGAAGTGATCAAGCTATCGTCCTTAGAAGACCTGTACAATCCTACTTGATCTTCACCATGTAATCTCAGAGAATATAAGTATTTTTTGTACTTCGTGGTTTCTACTAGAACCTCACATCATTGTCGAATCATCATGAGTTTAACACATCGTTGTCATAACCAAAGAAGATAATACCGACTTCGTAAGTGATCTACAAACCCCAAGACACTCCAATGAATATGGAAGTGCAATACTAACCAACTTAGCGTAAGATTATCGCAAGTCTAACATAACCAACTGACTTAGCGTAAGATTATCGCAAGTCTAACATTACCTCATAGGGCGCCTTATTATACAAGGCAACAGCCCTAATATATATATATATATAATATATAATATTATATATAGATATATATATATATATATATATACTAATTATATATATATATATATCGCCAGGTAAGTTTCATGAACAAAATGATATTGTTAAGATACAATAAAGTTTCTTCATACTTACCTGGCAGATATATATAATCAAAGTACCCACCCACCTCCCCTCAGGAGACAGTAGAAATAGAAAATCTGATAGAAAATGGGAATGGTTCCTGATACCCGCCTCCCAGCGGCGGGAATGGGTACTAACCACCTGGCCGACCACTGCGTGTGCCGGGAGTTTTGAAATTCTGTCTGACTTCGGAGAAATACAGCTATATATATATATATCTGCCAGGTAAGTATGAACAAACTTTATTGTATCTTAACAATATCATTTTTAGTTCAATCTTAGGATTGTACCGAACATGTGTGAGTCTGTTCGGGAAAACTTCACCTGCGCTCTCTTCATTAGAGAATGAAGGAAGTCTGCTTCCAGTCATTATTCTTGTACCTCGAATGAAGAAGAATTAGGCTGGAGTGCGATTTACAGGAACCTACAAATATATTTGTATATTTCTCTCGCGACATGCTTCTGTTATCAGTTGCATTATCCGAGTAGTAGGCACATACCTGTAAGTTAACTCTTCTGGTATGTGACCGAGACGAATAGTACCTTCTCCTAATTAACCTGGAACTCAGGACAGGCTTTCGGGCCTCCCAAGAGTTACTGGTTTTGATTTTGAGATAACTAGTGGTATTGTTTCCCAACGACACCACGGCATTTGCATTATCACCGAATAGTGGGGTTTTCTTCCTCCCATTTCGGTTAAAGTGCAGATGCTCGAGTGTATCTTTTTTGTGCTTGATGGTTCTATCCAAATGCATTCCATCATGGAATGCACTACCAGGCAACTCAGTATGACAAGTTGAGCGAGCGGTATAGGGCTCTGTCTCAGTACTACTCGCTCTCCGAGATTCTTTTCGGTTTGGTATTGTTTCTCCTCTGTCGAGGATTATCAACCAATTCGAAGCTCTCTGCCCGCCAATTACAGACATAGATCTTTGGTTGGATCGGAATTCTCGCATAATACCCATCTCTCCTGCACAATATACGCGTACCATTGTGAGAATTTTAGACAGAGATGTATCTCATTAGACTCGTTATCATCTTTCTGTTCACCCCATGGTATAACAGAAGTCTGTAGCCTAGTCTTCTGCTTCATAGCACCTACCCCATTGGCCTATGGAGGAGTTATGGGAGTTCCATTTTACAACGTCCTTGAGGATTGAGAGAGAGAGAGAGAGAGCGTGGTGAATGTAAGCGGTGTTAGGTTGTTTGTGTTCATGTGAATGGATAGTTAGCAAGCGAGTTGCTCGTTCGGCAAGGGGTTGTTGTGTCTGTAGGGTCAGTCACAAGAGAGTCCGTAATGAGAAATCGTGAAGGACAGACTATTGTTGGTCAGTTGTATTGTGTTTTTGGGGAGTTATTGGAGTTATTTGTGTTATGTGGTTGAAGGTTGTTGTGCTTGTGTGTTGGGAGGTTTTTGAGCTTGTGAGTTTCTGTTGAGTTGTGAGTTGTTATAGTGGATGGTTGTTGTTGTTGTTGTTGGGGAGCTGTTGTGGTTTGGTGTTGTTGTGAGTGGTTGGGTGTGGGCTTGTGGGGTTCCTGGTTTGGTGTTGTGGAGTGGGGTTGTTGGTGAGCTGTTTTGGTTTTTTGGTGCTGTTGTTGTGGCTGTAGTCCTTGATTGTTGTGGTTGTAGGCCTTGTTTGTTTGTTGTGTTGTTGAGTTGTGGTTGTAGTCCTTGTTTGTTTGTTGTGTTGTTGAGTTGTGGGGTTGTGGTCCTTGGTTGCTTGTGTTGTGGTTGTGGTTCATGGTTGTTGTCATGTTGTTGTTGAGTTGTGTGGTTATAATTCTTTGTTGTTGGTTGTCTATTGGTTTGTGGCAGTTGTTGGTGTCTCAGCAACCTCGTCCAGCGGACAGCTCAGCATAGCTCTGAGTATCTGGAGTTGGGGTTAGTACATGTGTTTGCGTTTTATTTGAGATGAATCTTACCTACTGTTAAATTTAGCTTTATCTCTGCGCCGATTAGGCGAGTCAGCATTAAAACAAAAAATCGAATGGCTGCCCGGATGACTGTCTAGTTTACCTGTTCTCCACCAGGTGTGTTCTGAATGTTTTAGCTCTTGTCAGAATTTTCCTTGCCGCCATTGCGGCTAGGCAATTGTTGGTATTCTGTGAAGTTTGGCTGTTTTACACCTGTTTACGGTATTGTAATTTCTTTTTCCTAGGATATCTTCCACCGGAAGCAAAACCAATACCATCAGGCCACGTAGGAATGTTTTTGGTGTAACCAGGATGGTGAATGGGAAGTTGATCAGCATTCCTTGTACTGACAAGGGTACAGAGTGTGATCTTGGAACTTCTAGATGTGAAGAATGTAAGGAATTGCTCTGGGAAATTTATGCCTGAATATGTCAGATATAGGAAAGACTGGAAACTAATAGATTGCGAAAGCAATTAGTTAGGTCAGGACTTAAACCTGTCAGGCTATCCCTACTCAGACTAGGCATTTTGGTAGGTTAGTATTGACTTCCTTTGTAGCTCCGCCTTCTGCTCCCCATTCGGTTCAGGAAAAGCGTGACGAGAAGTTAGAACATTAACCTATTTTTAGTTCTAATACAATTTGAACTGAGTTCGTGATGGGAATGTTCCGAATTCCTCCAGTGTGTGCTAATTTTCGCGTTCCCTGTTAGAAGTAAGGTGTTGGTGCCCTCATCTGTATGTAGCCCGAGCCTAGGACTGCCCTGCGACAGTTGGAAACGTCCGCTGCCAAGGAACCGGGTCGGTTCTCGGGACGGTAGGATTCTGTGCCCTCCAATACCTACTTCGCCCTTTTCATGGTCTGAAACTCGTTTAAAGCGTTCGCCATAGGACTGCTAAAGCGATCGCCTAGGACCATTAAAGCGTTCACATAAGGACTGTTTCGGTAAGCGTTAATGCTTGCTCCGTAGGCGCATTCTTTCGCCTTCAACACCTAGTTTGAGGTGTTAGCATGCATGGGCTTAATAATATATGATATAGGTATAGACATTTTATTGAGATGATAATGTATCTGTAGCGAGTTTTTACACATTTAGATATGTCAACTCAGTCGATTGTTTATCTCTCATGTTTTGGTTATCCTAAATTCTCGTCTGCTAGCATATTCCTTTTTCTTCGTAATGCATGTGTTCGTTCTTTGCGTGCTTCCTCTTTGGCTATTGGCAAATCCCTTACTACTGCCTCGATTAATGTTTCTCTTTCAAGTCTACACTGTCTGTAGTATCTAAAGTTCTTGCCGAGTTAGATATTCTAACTTCAGAGATTTCTAACTTAGTTTCATATAGGAATGCTTTCAAGTATGTACGATCGCTTTCGGATGAGGCGGGAGCGTTGTTGTAACTCCTCTCCCACCACCTCCCACTTCTGGTGCCTTGTTCTCTCTTTCCCTCAGTCGACTCGTGCGGACTGCAGACCAGGGTTCCCAGACGTACGATATGACCCTCTGTACGATAAACGATTATTATCAAAATACGATAATTTGAAGAGGTTTGGTATGATAATTTGGTCTGATACATCTGGGAACCCTGCTGTGGACATTGTTGACTCGTGTGAACGCAGTTAACTCGTGCTGAGTCCCGAGTCGCTTAAACTGTCTTCCTCTCATTGAGTCGTGGTGGATTCGATACAGCACTCAGCTGCTGTCACCTCTTATCGACAAGTGTCACTTTTTGTCGCCAAGGGTTGCGGAGAAAGAGCAATCCTTTAAGCTCTTTTGTTTACCTCCTGTTGGCAGCTGTCTCCTCCTGTCACCCGCTGACGGAAGAAAAATTTGAATGGAGTTGGAGGAACTCGTTTGGGCCGGTCGGCGTTTGTTGCCACACTACGCCTTGCTGTATCCTCATTTTATTGAGGAAAGAGACCATATAGAGAATATATCTTAATTGTCATAGCGTATTTTGGCGCCCTCTAAATATTGGAGAAGAGAACCAACGCGTTCTCCAATTAGAGAGCATTTCGTGACTTCTCTTGTCCTTGGACACACAATCTCCCTTTGTGTCTGCCTTGGCTTGTCATCTTGTCTTATAAAGTCGCGGAGAGCCGAAGGCTGCCTTTTGCTGTACAACGCTCATTGGTCCTTTAACCATCTTTAGTAGGAGGTTCACTTTCTTTCTCTGTCCTGTGGGGAAATGAACTCGAGACTGACAGACATGCTGATGGATTTTCAGTCTAACTAGAGTTATTACCTTTCATCTGCGTTGTCTCATCTCTGCGACTTCTTAGAGAGATGGAGATGCCAACCCAGCGGGAGTTTTTAGCAAGGAAACAAGTAACTCATTTCTGATGCTGCAGGGTAATGTCATGCTTATACTCACTTGGTTTGGAAGAAGTGAGAACACTTTCACTTCCTGTCTGATTATGCAGCTCGGTTTAAGGCGAAAAGGGATTATCTATTGTTAGTCTTATTTTATACCTTTTGGGGATAAGTGCAGACCCAGGTTCTGGGATATGGACAGTTGCAACCTCCTAACATGCATGGAGAGACTTGGGACCAGTACATTACATGGTGGAGACAGTGAAGGGCAGTTGTGATTCTTTATGGTTGTCCTCCACTGGTTTAATCTCCCTCTTATAGCTTCCCTTGTCTTCAGCAGAAATCTCTCATAAGTCTCTTTTAGTAAGAGATTGTATATAGAGGGAATAATGGTCCAAGGGTAATTCTTTAGGATGAGCTCCATAAGTAATTGGAGATATTCTTAGACGTTTGGAGACTGAATAACAGTAAGTGTCTGCCCACATACTTTTTGGTTTTCTAGCATGGTTTTAGTGCCTTGCCAAAGAATGGTCAGACTTGTGGTACACATGCAGAATGTATTCCACTTACCATACATCCACAGTTATGCAAGTTCCTTCAAGATCTTTTTACCAGGAGGTATTGCTGTTCTGTACACTTTGTTAGTAGTGTGCAGCCTTCTATAAGTTTTGTCAGGGACTTGTTGCCCATTGGTGGATGGTGTCGACTTTAGGAGCAAGACACTTCTACTGAATCAGTGATTCAAGTTAGCCAACTCTGTCAACAGTATTCCAAAGGCCAAGGACCTGTGCTTCTTCTGGCCCATTTTCTATGCATTTTATTTTTAATTCTTATATCCCCATTCTTATGTAGTGATGTGGGGATGATACTTAATTATGCATGCTTGTCGGTCAAGATGATTAGGCATGTGCTTCTTGAAGAATTTTAGACCTGAAGGAAACTTCCTATGTGGTAAAGGCTTTTCCTCATTAGGAAACATGGCCTCACAGTATATTTTCAGATAATTATGCTCAATTAATGTACAGGTTCAGCGTAAGAATTACGACTAATAAATAACGTTCATTAAATTTGTAAGTTGTAATCCAGAACCCAATTTGGCTCCAGGACTGTAGGAGGGACTCTGTAACCAGGAATTGTCCATTTGGTTCTTAAACCAAAGTCCAAGTTTTGGTCTTTTCCCTCTTCCATGTTATGGGAAATTTTTGAAAAAAAAAACTTTTTCCTTCCCTCCGCGCGCGGATTCTCCACCGCAAATCTCCGAAATGCTTACGTCGCATTCTTGTAATATTTGCTCCATTTCATATTAGCCGTTTCATGGAGTGTTATATATGAAAATGTGCGCAATTTCATGTAGAATACAACAAAAATAATTCATGGTCATAGCTTTTTTCATTTTTGAAATATTTGCATAGAAATCACGATAAATAGAAAAAAATCGACGTTCGGTCAACTTTGACCGACCGAAATGGTCGAAAAACGCAATTGTAAGCTAAAACTCTTACAGTCTAGTAATATTCAATCATTTATCTTCATTTTGAAACAAAATGGAAGTCTCTAGCACAATATTTCGATTTATGGTGAATTTTTGAAAAAAAAATTTTCCTTCTCTCCGTGGGCGAATTCTCCGCCACAAATCTCCGAAATGCTTATGTCGCATTCTCGTAATATTTGCTCTTTCATATTAGCCATTTCATAGAGTTTTATATATATGAAAATGTGCGCAATTTCATGTAGAATAGAACTAAAAATAATTCATGGTCGTAGCTTTTTTTCATTTTTGAAATATTTGCATAGAAATCACGATAAATAGAAAAAATCGTCATTTGGTCAACTTTGACTCGACCGAAATGGTCAAAAAACGCAACTGTAAGCTAAAACTCTTACAGTCTAGTAATATTTAATCATTTATCTTCATTTTTAAATAAATTGGAAATCTCTAGCACAATATTTTGATTTTTGGTGAATTTTTGAAAAAACTTTTTCCTTCCCTCTGCGCACGGATTCTCTGCCGCAAATCTCCAAAATGCTTACGTCGCATTCTCATAATATTTGCTCTGTTTCATATTAGCCATTTCATAGAGTTTTATACATGAAAATGTGCGCAATTTCATGTAAAATACAAAAAAAATAATTCATGGTCGTAGCTTATTTCATTTTTGAAATATTTGCACATAAATCACGATAAATAGAAAAAAATAAACGTTCGATCAACTTTGACTTGACTGAAATGGTCGAAAAACGCAATTGTAAGCTAAAACTCTTACAGTCTAGTAATATTCAATCATTTATCTTCATTTTGAAACAAATTGGAAGTCTCTAGCACAATATTTCGATTTATGGTGAATTTTTAAAAAACGTTTTTTTTCTCTCCGCACACGGATTCTCCACCGCAAATCTCCGAAATGGTTACGTCGCATTCTCGTAATATTTGCTCCATTTCATATTAGCCATTTCATAGAGTTTTATGTATGAAAATGTGCACAATTTCATGTAGAATACAACTAAAAATAATTCAAGGTTGTAGCTTTTCTCATTTTTGAAATATTTGCATATAAATAATGATAAATAAAAAAAATTTGACATTTGGTCAACTTTAACTCGACCAAAATGGTTGAAAAATGCAATTGTAAGCTAAAACTCTTACAGTCTAGTAATATTCAATCATTTATCTTCATTTTGAAACCAATTGGAAGTCTCTAGCACAATATTTCGATTTATGGTGAATTTTTGAAAAAAAAAATTTACGTCCACTCGTTACGAATTCATGCATCTTTTTGTGATGATATTTTCTCTGTGTTGCCTTGATTGTTTTACAATGTGTTATATACCAAAATGATAGCAATTTAGTGTACAATACAAAAAAAAAAATTAACTCGTTAGCTTTAACCGTTTTGTTCTCAGCGCGATTTGTATACAATTATATATGAAATTTTTTTCTTACTGTCATATATCCCAATATTTATATATGATAATGATATTTATTTTCATTTCTGATGGTTGCATACTAAACTTCAGGCAATGACAAAAAAAGGAGCCAAAAATGAACTCTTAATCTTACAAACTAAGCGTGCTGTGATTTAAAAAAAAAAAAAATTTCCGCTTCGGCGCTCACCCCCGAACCCCGCCGGCATACGGGAGACAATTTCTAAAACACCGCTTCGGTGTTTAAGGGTTAAGCAGTTGTTTTCTAATCTCCACTATACTCTTTCCATTTCCTACTATGTGGTTATTCAATTCCTGTTTCTCTCTCTTAAGGTTTGTAACTTCTCTTTGTAGGTCTCAAATTTCCTTTTCCATCCTGTCTTTGTGGCAAAATCACAAGCAAGCAAAGAAAGTAAGCAAATCTCTCCACAGATACTTTAGTCGTATTGCTATAAACGTTCCCCCAGCCACACTTTCCCCTTTACAGTACTATTTACCAACAGGATAATTGGTTCACCAACAGACACAAACAAAACTCTCACATTTATGTACTCAACAGATATGACTTTCTTCAAGGCAAGAATCTGTGCTGCCTGCTAGGTATGGCTGCTGAGACACAACGACCGCCGGAAACCACAACACAAAACAACCCAACAAGTACTACAACCACATAACAACACAACAAATCACTGTGCAGACGAATACTAACAACATCAAAACTACAACACTACAAATCCATACACAACTACTTACAAACAACACCAAGAAACCACAACAACTCACAACTACAAACAACTCACCAACAACAACACTCAACAACTCACATACAACACCACAGGAATTTCTAAGCTCAACAACTTTCCAATGCACAAGCACAGTAAACTTCAGCAATTCAGGCACAACAAACTGCTAACATACAATATCACCAGCAAATCAAACAACTTCAGAAAACACACAATACAACTGATCATCCAATGCCAAGACCACTACCTGGGAAAACCGACTGTCCATCACAGACTCTGATCAACTGTGCCAGCAGACAACCCAAAATGATCACCCAACAAGCAAACCATCCACCCACCACTTACTCTCTTTCTCTCTCCCTCGACAGCTTGCTCACTCACACTTCAGAAAAACACAAGCGCTTACACACTACCATACAGCAACACCAAACATGAAACACAACATATCAAACATACGCAAACATTTAAACTCTCAATTATTCCCGACAATTACAAACAACCCAAAGAAGCTCTCACTTAATCTCTTGCTCTTTCTCTCTCTCTCTCTCTCAAGCAACCCTTGAAGACGTTGTCAAATGTAACTACCACTTCACGCCATCCATATCTTCTCTTCTCTTCCCTTCGAGTTTGTCCTCTGTCAGCTCCTATAGTTCCTTTGCTAATTCTTCTACTTCCCTCCTCAGTTTAGCTATCTTCTGTTCTTGTTGACAGGCGAGACAGACACTGAGACTACCTAGCTTTGATGCGCATGCCTCTTTGTAGTCTACGCATCACTTGTTAACACTGCATTTGTTACATGTGTGCTTTAATTTTAACTTTTCTTGAGTCATTTCTGTTTGTGTCTTGGTTTTCAATATTTCTATCTGTGCTTTTAATTCAGTATTCTTTCTAAAGGAAAAAAGGGGTGGTGGTTGAGTAGTCCCACAGTCACCGTATCCGTTTATCCATGGACAGTTTTCCATAGTTCGTCACCAGGACGCCTTTTATCGCTGCCACACTAACATACGGTCTCCCTGTTGTTAGACAATCGTAAATGTGTCGTAGCTCCCAAATGAACAACAATTTGCCAAAACAAATGATTTTATGCCAGGAGTTATCAGCAGCATCCCTTAAATGACTAATCTTCCAACAGCTATAAGCAGCCAGAATCTTATTACCTGAATGCTTCTCCTCCAACTATGAAAATCCCCAAGGAATGGCCACAGTGACCACACCAGCAGGCCCCATCGGTAGGAAGTTCCACAATCAATGGCACAGAAGCTCGTATTGGGTTTTTAGTTGGCTAGGACTCCAACATGTCACAAAAGCTCCAAACCTCAGAGCAGTTTAGCCTTCCATCACAGTGAATGCAAGATTGATTGGCACTTTCCTTCCCCCCTCCATATGCTGAAACTGGCGGCTTATGCAGAAAAGACTATCCACAGAGCATCCATTCTATTTTCTTTGAGAAGATTATAGAAGCTTATATCTCTCCTTTCCCTAGCAATGGGGGACAGGAGGCTTGGACATAAAACAAACCCAATACGTATATTTGCCTTATTGTCTCTTGACGCTCAAGGTTCTTGTTACTTTTTCATATGAAGCTACGATTCCTCCCTCATATGAAATGGTCCAGATGTTTAACCATTGATCAACCAGTGCCTGGACTGATCAATAGTCAGGGGCTTGGTCTCTTTCCTCACTCTTTCGATCAGGAAGGAAACTTAGGTGAGGCAAACACCGGTCAGTTCATCGAAGCTCACTCAGATTCCTCCCTCCAATAAGTGATTCTTCCTAATGTATAGGACTGAGGGTTTGTACAGGCAGTCCCAAGTTATCCAGTTTTATTGGCACCGACGATAGAGTATTGGTGCCATTATATACCTATCAGAAGCACCAAAATCCAGTTGTTGAAGCCAAAAGCACTGAAAATCACCGATTTTCGGTTATTGGCGATTTTTGCTCATCATCAATCCATTAGAATGGAATACCTCTCGATAACTGGGGACTGCCTGTATATTGTGTAGAAATAAATCACTTTTTAAATGTAAATTGTATTTTCCCTAACTACAAACTTGAGGACCTTTACATTAATGCCCACCTCATGCCACCCCTCAATCTGATACCTGGGCCTAAAACAAATTTGAATGTTTACATCCAGTTGGGACAGGACTCCTGACTACTGGACAGTAGTTAACTGTCTAACCACATTGTCTGAAAGTCCAATGGGCAATTTCCGATCTTTGCTGAAAGTTATTCCTAATGGAAAAATAAAGTCCATTGTAATATTTAAGTACGTACAGTGGTACCTCAAGATACGAAAGGCTCAACTTACGAAAAACTCGAGATACAAAAGCAAATACGTATGAAAAATTTTATGGCTCTACATACGAAAATTGCTCAAGATACGAAAGGTTGTTGCTGTAAAGTCCGAGATTCGCCCGGACCACCGATAACACTTGAAATTCACGCACCGCCAACTGAGTAGACTCGCCACCATCCTCCTGCTCTCCCATTGGTTCCTGATGCTAGTCACCACCATGAGATCCTTCTCTCCTATTGGACAGTATCCCTCCCATGATCCCATCATGCATCGTACGTAGCGGCGTTCTTCTTCAGCCATTGCTTCTCACCAGCGTTATCGTATGCATGCGGAATTCGTTCGTTCACATATACGATTTCGTTTGTTAACGTAAATTCGTGTTAGTGATTTCGTTGTACTACTTTATCGTGTAGTGTGAGAACCTAATTAGTGTACTACATAACTTAATTACGTACAGTATAGTCATGGGTCCCAAGAAAGTTGCTGAAGTTCACAGAAAGAAGAGAATGCTTTCTATGCAGACAAAAATGTAGATAATAAAAAAGTATGAAGCTGGCTTGCGGTAGAGTGTGGTCGCTAAGGAATACGGCCGAAATCCGTCGACGATAGGCACCATCCTTAAGCAGAAGGAAGCCATCAAAGCAGCTACACCTTCCAAGGGCGTGACTATTTTGTCCAACAAGAGGAGCCATGTGCATGATGAAATGGAGAGGCTGCTGCTTCTATGGATTGAGGACAAAGAAATCGCTGGCAATACAATAACCAAGACGGCAATCTGCCAGAAGGCCAGCGCTATTTTTGGCGATTTGATTGCCCAAGCCGAAGACGACGGAGGAGAGGGAGACATCGACGGCAACCCCAGAGTTCAAGGCTTCTCATGGGTGGTTCGAAAAATTCCGTAAACGGACTGGCATCCATTTGGTGGTGAAGAAATTGAAATTTTGTAAAATACGTAAAGTATAAAAAAGTTAAACAAATGTAAAAATAAAAAAAAAGACAAAAAAATTTAATTTTAAGTTTTTTGTAAAGTTAGGTGTTACAGTTTTGTTAATGTGTTTCATAAAGTTTAGTTTTCCTGACATTTTTTTATGTGTTTCGTAAAGTTAAATGTACGTATCTGCCGTTTGTCCTCCTCTGTTGCCACGTTCAAAGATATCCTCACTCAAACGGTAAGCTTCCACATTTTACTACATACTTACGTATGTACATACAGTATTTCTTGTATACCATGTACACTAATATACTGTATTTACAGGTACCATGTAGTACATATTAGCAGTACATATTAAGTTAGGTATTGTATGATCCATATTGTTGTAGTATTTCATTGTTTATAGGTCAATTTAGCTTTATTATGAAATTTACTGGGGTGTTTTTGGAGGGCTTGGAACGGATTAGCCATTTTACATGTAAAATGCGGTTCAAGATACGAAAAAACTCATGATACGAAGGGCGCCTCGGAACAGATTAATTTCGTATCTCGAGGTACCACTGTACGTAGTACTGTAGTATATTTACTAAATACAGGGAGTTTTTGCCAGCTTGATCAGTTGGCTTCTTCAGCCTAATAATACAATTAGGACAACATCTCTGAAAAATAGAAAAACTGCTTTTTATTTTATGAGGCAACTCCAGAATTGCTCGACTATCTATTAGCAATTCTCGGGATCGTCATGGCACGATAGAGGCTGGCATGTTTTTTGTTTGTCTAACTGCTTCTTGAGTTTCCAAAACTGGCGAATTTGATGGTTCTTCGGTTCTTCCAGAAATTGCTCCTACATCAGCAGGGCATAGTGAGGAAGCAGAAGCAGGTGGAGCAGACGAAAGACAATCTAAATTTAATTTGACAGACAAACAAACCAGCTTATTAGTGAAGAAATCTTCCCGAGTAAATGGTTTATGTATTATTCTCAAAAGTACTCATTGAATTTATAAGCTTAGGTCGTAGAAGGGACCTTTATAAATTTAATGAGTACTTTTGAGAATAATAAACCATTTACTCAAGAAAATTTCTTCACTAATTAGCTGTGTTGTTTAGCTACCAAATTAATTTTAGATTCTCTTTCGACTGTGCCAACTGCTTCTGCTTCCTCATTATGCCCTGCTGATGTAATTAACAACTTAAGAGCAATTTCTGGAACAACCGAAAAATCATCAAATTGCCAGATTTGGAAACCCAATCAACCAATATGCCAGCCTCTATTGTGCCACGACATTCCCAGAGAATTGTTAATGGACCTTTGAGCAATTCGGGAGTCACCAGATAGAACGAAAAGGAGTTTTCCATTTTTCAAAGATGTCCCCCTAAAAGTATTATTATTTTTACTTATTCAGGCTGAAGAGGCCAACTGATCAAGTTGGTGAAAGGTACCTGTATAATACTAGGTAGTATTTCCTATGTAAAGAACCTCAGGTTTGTATACTAGTTAGGAAAATTACAATTTACTATAGAAAAAATGGTGATATCAAGTGGTTACAAATAAATTTTTCCACATAAATACTTAACTTCTGACAGCCTTAGTGGATGCATATGCTTTAGTGTGTAGTATGTTGTATGTAGTACGTATATTAATTGTTATTTGGGAAAAAAATTAAGGCCTTTATACTAATGTAAGCCTTATGTATGTCCTGTGTATTTATAATGATCAGTTTCTTTATTTTGCAGATAAGTTGTGAAGCACCAAATGCAGACTTGGTCATCCTTGGAAATTGAAGTTGAAGTCTATAATTGTCAAAAAAAAGTTTATTTCTTGGTCTTGTTTGGAACCTGTTAGGACTGCTGTCCATTTTATTTTTCTGTAAGTATTTAAAAGATCATTTGTATGTTTATAAGTACAGTGCTCCCCCATTTTTTATATATGGGAATAGGTTTCAGAACCTACCGCAGAAATGTAAAAAATGCAGAAATGCAAAAATCCCTTGTAAAAATGCTTATAACTGTCAAAAACCCAGTACCCCTTAAACTAAAATGCTTATTACTCTCTATTTAAACATTTCACTGTTTAATATGATAGTTAAAACAAAAATATACCTCAAGTTATCGTACTAAAACAATATATAATTTCAAGTAACAATGCACCCCAAACCATCATCCCAAAACACCCAAAGCAACCTTACATTACAATACTCTCTTACTGCTGTTACTAAGTAGGCTATGTAAATCCCTAAAATGCCTATAACTGACTATTTTAACAGTTCATCATCAAACTTGTCAGCTCAAACAAAAATATACCTCAAAATATCATCCCAGAACACCCTAATATCATTTCAAAGTCATGTTTACTGTACAGGTATGTATTTTAGGATAATACTATTGTATAGAGCGTATCCAAAATACGTGGGTAGTTTGGAACGACGGGACGTACATACCTCCAAACTTAAAGCTAGATTTGTTATGTCATCTTCGTATGTTTGTGATTACATAGAAATACATTTAACATCATAAAATGATTTACTGCAGTAAGTTCTTGGTTTATGTCGTATTGTGGTTAATCTTTGCCATCTCCCTTAAATTTATTAAAAATTCTTCTGCTCTCTCTCTCTCTCTCTCTCTCTCTCTCTCTCTCTCTCTCTCTCTCTCTCTCTCTCTCTCTCTCTCTCTCTCAGTATACATATATCTAGTACTTTAAAGAGGAAACAGAACAAAATATCTATAACATATTATTTGAGATGAATCTTACCTACTGTCAAAGTTAGCTATATCTCTGCGCCGATTAGGCGAGTCAGCATTAAAAAAAAAAAATCGAATGGCTGCCCGGATGACTGTCTAGTTTACCTGTTCTCCACCAGGTGTTTTTAGAATGTTTTAGCTCTTGTCAAAATTCTCCTTGCAGCCATTGTGGCTAGGCAGTTGTTGGTATTTTGTGAAATTTGGCTGTTTTACACCAGTCTATGGTATTGTAATTTCTTTTTCCTAGGATATCTTCCCCCGGAAGCAAAACCAATACCATCAGGCTATGTAGGAATGTTTTTGGTGTAACCAGGATGGTGAATTGGAAGTTGATCAGCATTCCTTGTACTGACAAGGGTACAGTGTGGGTGATCTTGGAACTACTAGATGCGAAGAATGTAGGGAATTGTTTTGAGAAATTTATGCCTGAATATGTCAGATATAGGAAAGACTGGAAACTAATAGATTGCGAAAGCAATTAGTTAGGTCAGGACTTAAACCTGTCAGGCTATCCCTACTCAGACTAGGCATTTTGGTAGCCTAGTATTGACTTCCCTTGTAGCTCCGCCTTCTGCTCCCCATTCGGTTCAGGAAAAGTGTAAAAAAAAGTTAGATCATAACATTAAATCTATTAAATGGAAAAGTAAATCCACAGTAATATGTCTGTTTGATATTGTTATTTAAAATACAAAGCAGAAAGCTTTCGAAGACCTGCACGGTCCTCTTTGACAAGGAGGACCATGAAGGTCTTCGAAAGCTTTCTGCTCTGTATTTTAAACAAGATCAAACAGACATATTATTGTGGATTTACTTTTCCATTTTATTCTATTGACTCATGTGATTATGAGTTTTCTGTTAAACCTATTTTTATTTCTAATACAAGTTGAACTGAGTTCATGGCGGGAACGTTTTGAATCTCTCCATAGTGTGCACTCTTTTTCGCGTTCCCTGTTGAAGTAAGGTGTTGGTAGTTGGTGCCCTCGTCCGTACGTAGCCTGAGCCTAGGACTGCCCTGCGACAGTTGGTAATGTCCGCTGCCAGGGAACCGGGTGGGTTCTCGGGACGATGGGGTTCTGCACTTTCCAATACCTACTTCGCCCTCTTATATGGTCTGAATCTCGTTTAAAGCGTTTGCCAAAGGACCGTTAAATCGTTCGCATAAGGACATTTTGGTAAGCGTTAATCCTCACTCCGTAGGCGCGTTTTGCAGTCTTCTCTTCAACACCTATTTAAGGTTTTAGCATGTATAGGATTAATGATATATAATATAGGTATAAACAATTTTATTGAGATGATAATGTATCTGTAGCGAGTTTTACACAATGAGATATGTCGACTCATTCGACTATTTATCTCTCATGTTTTGATTATTCTAAATTCTCGTCTGATAGCATATTCCTCTTTCTTCGTAATGCTTGTGTTCGTTCTTTGCCTGCTTTCTCTTCGGCTATCAGTAAATCTCTTACTACTACCGCGATTAATGTTTCTCTTTCTAGTTTACACTGTCTGTAGTATCTAAAGTTCTCTCCAAGTTATATTATTCTAGCTTCAGAGGTTTCTAGTGAAGTTTCATATAGGAATGCTTTCAAGTATGTACGTTTGCTTTCGGACGAAGCGAGAGAGTCGTCGTAACTCCTCTCCCACTGCCTCCCAATCTTTCCCATGTTCTGGCGCCTTGTTTTCTTTCCCTCAGTCGACTCATGCAGACTTGGCCGAGTCCTGAGTCGCTTAAAACTGTCATCCTGAAATTGCCCATCTTATACGGAATTATGATTAAAAAATAAACATTACTAAGGTGCGGATGGTACCTACCGACTCATTAGTTACGTTTTGAACTAAGGCGTAACATACTTCGCAGCCATCCGGATGCCAGACTAGGATGTTGTCCATCTGCACCAAACAGCTGGCATGAGATCGGCAGACTGCATGCCCACAAGGTTGTTGGAGAACGGCTGAACAGCCCAACTCCAGACAGTGTACCATCTGTAAGTTAGAATTGATAAATGAGTATGCTTAAACTAGTTTTGTGACAACTAGTTACAGGGAAAAAATCAATTCCTCAGTAAGAATTCTTACTAAATATCAAGCTGTGAAAGTCTCCGCTTGCTCCGGAATCCATAATCTCATTATCGTGATCGCTAATACCGACGGAACTGGTCTAATACGAAAAGAACAGGGAGCCAGGTAAACCTGGTCTGAATCTGAACGCACCGGAAAAGAGTAGCTATTCCAAGTTAATTGGAAAAGTATTCTAAACCTAGTTCCACCCCCACCGGAATGGGGGCAGTAGTGATAAAATAGAGAATAATGGAAAACAGAGCGGGGGAAACAGCAGTACTAAAAACTTCTGGTGTGTAATAACCTGGCGAGAGTGATGATAGATCACACTTTGACCGGCAAACACAGAGCCGGGGAAGTACCCACAGAGATTACATAATCTTCTACTCCTTGACCCCCTCCAACTAATCCCACGGGAATGGTGCTCGACGCTCTAGCTGCCGTTTCCCGGAAGGGTTACTAGAACAGCGAGCTAACGAAACACCACCGGAAACAATCCAGACCGGAAGGAAGAGCACGGAAGGGGAAGGGTAACTAGTAAAATTACAAAAAGGGGGTTACTAACAGAGATTACATAATCTACAACTCCTTAACCTCCTCCGATTAATCCCCCGGGAATAGTGCTCAACGCTATAGCTGCCGTTCCCCGGAAGGGTTACTAGAACAGCGAGCTAATGAAACACCACCAGAAACAATCTGGGCCGGAAGGAAGAGCACGGAGGGGGAAGGGTAACTAGTAATCGCCTGGCAACAGCGACCGGTCAGGTGATTATCACCTTCCGAGAAGCCGTGGAAAAAACCTACAACTAAAGGGGGCAGAAGACGGCAGGGCAACTGACACCCTAAAGGAGGTACTAGCCGAGGTTATACTAAACCAAAATATTGAAACAGGAATTATTGTAAGTACCGACGAATAAGAACAATCCATCTACTAGCCTAGCCTAACCCTCCAAAATCAGATATACCGATCTGGTCGGGTGGCTTAGGACGGCGCCTACTGAAACATCGCGAAAGAGGAAACTTAGAACCTAAACTAACCCTCCAAAATCTAATATATCGACCTGGTCAGGAAAGATGGGTCTAGCACCTACATTCTGTGACAAGAGAAATTCTCTAGTAAAGGATCACCTTCCAAAACTAAATTATTAGTCTGGTCAGGATCACCTGAACTAAAACCAACTAAGGTAGAGAGAAAAAACTCTTAACTGCCTAGCCTAACTTCCAAAATCTAACCTAGATCTGGTCAGGTAGGCTAGGAATGGTAACAATGCAGCCAAGGATAGATAAATATTTGTGTAGGGCTCCCAACCTCATCAATATAATAGCAAATAATATTGTAACAAACTAAAAAACAAAAAAATCATCTACATAAAATGCATGAGCACCGCGAAATAATGAGAGTTCTTTATTTTTCAAGTACTAATATGCGTAACACTAGGCTAGCCTAGGTCGCCTCAACACAATACTCGTGCATGTAGTAGAATGAAATATTATTGCACTTTTGTGAGGGAACCAAATTGCTCCTGAAGGCCTTGAAAAGAGAGAGAGGGAAATCTCTATCAGGAGCGAAATGGTAAAATTCCACGGTAACAGTAACGTATACTGTAATGATCAAAAGGGATAATGATTCATCGTAATAAAAAAGTTGAGGAGACTAAATACGCGAACAACAATGCATTTAAATGGCCGCCCCGAGAGACGATACTCTCGGCTCCCAAGTAATATTACAATAATTAACACCACATAAAATGCACCATTGCCCAAATGCATTTAAAGTCAGCAAAATAATACTCAACTTAGATGAAGATGCTTCTTGAAGTTCAGAAGACATGATAAATCCAAAAATCACCGAAAAAACAATATCGCAACAAAAACACGACTACGTGTCAATGAGCGCTATGAAGGAATGAAGATCTTGGCAGAAGAAGCAGGGACGAGCGGAGGGTGGCCGTTGTAACGGCCCCTCTCTGGTGAGGGATTTTGAGAGAGGAGAGACCTAATTGGCTGGAGGTCTGTGGTAGTGGCATCCACTCACCCCTGTTATTATACCGACACCTATGAAGGTGATCGATCCAGAGGTAGTAACTCTGGCATTCCATATGGCTTTTTTCTCTGGTATATTTAGCAATTATTTATACCTTGAAATGAGTGCTATAAGGGACATTTCACTGGGTGACACAGGCCAATCCCAGAAAATAAAATAACACCATGAATTTTTCGGAACAGTGGCGAACAAGAACGAACTTGAAAAAACATCCCCTGACAAAATGGAGCGTAGTTACAAAGGCTGCCTTAATTTGTATCTTATTTATGTACAAAAATGAAAATACCTTTACGTTATATATTTTCATACACATTTTAAACATAAAAGCATAAACATTTAAAAAATCGACACATCGATCGCCAAATTTGCACTCTTTTTAACTCTATATTTTCAGAAGAGCGGCAGACGGCGGCATACAAGAACGAACATGAAAAAACATCGTAGTCAATAACTTGAAGGGCAGTTTCAAAAGCTGCCTTTTTATCATATTTCTGCACAGAAATAAAAATACCTTACACAATACATTTTCATACACATTTTAAACAAAAGCATGTACATTTATAAATCTTCACATCCATAGCTAAATTTGCACTTATGTAACTCGATATTTTCGGCATAGAACAGCGTCAGAGACATATATTTTACCCTAATACTTACGTAATAACTCTCCATAAAATTTGTTAATATAATTTGCATAACCTTTATGGTCTGAACGGCATTTCTACAAATGTATGAACTCGTTAGACAACGGCGCTAGCGGCGCTGTTAACTGAAAATTGTGCTGTAAAAGTACCTTTAAAATGCCGTATTTTTTAAATGAATATTTTTGACGACAGCTGTAAAACCGATTCGCCGTTGAGCGATTGCGCCGTTAACCTGCTGGCCGCCTGTAAAATTTATTATTTTGATACTTACCTACTGTTAAAGTAGACCCACCCAACCTCCCCACAACTTAGTGGGCTGTCAAGGAGAATTCTGACGAGCAAAAACATTCGAAACACACCTGGTGGAGAACAGGTAAACAAAACAGTCATCTGGGCAGCCATTCGATATTTTGTTTGAATGCCGACTCGCCTAATTGGCGCAGAGATGTAGCTAACTTTAACATTTTATTATGAAAATTTATATAATTGTTCTTGATGTCTGTGCCAGATTGATTCTTTTATGGCATGAGTTTTGTTTTTTATAAGAATATTTGATATGCATTATCATTGAAAGCAGGTTGTAAATGAGCTAGGATTATTTTGTACTTGCTAAAGACCTGGGTACATCCTACCATTCCGTGAGATGATATAGATTTTGTGATCATATGAACGAAAGTGGCTTAGGTCATGGCTTCCTCTCGTTCCAGCAGTATCACTTTGTATCAGAAGTTTTGCCCATAGTTGGTTCATCTTGAGAGCTTCTTTTCTTGGATGAAACTGAATATCCATCGACATAAAACTGACTATTTCAAAGCTGTACAGTGGACTCCCACCTGTTTGCAGTTTACAGTTGTAGCTTCACTGTTCTACTGATTTTCCTGTGGAACTTATCACCAAGTTATTTGAAGAAAATTTGTCTATTCACTGTATTTTCTATAGAGAAATATACACTAATTACTCTATTTTCATACTTTTGTAAAGAAATGCATTTTTTTGTGATAAAACTATTGCAATATGTAGTCAGTTTTAAGTGTTTTTATCTTTTTTGTATGGGGTCTTTGGTGTTTTGTCTTTGGTGTTTTTAGAGGGTTATCAAGTATTCATGGAATATAGTAAATCACAGGGGATTGTGGTGCCTATTCTCCAAGAATCATGTGTCGACTCTATATTCAACATCCTTAGAGAATGGAAGCTGAAAACTCAGTTTTCCCTTTAATCAAATAACAAAATGAAAATTTGGGGGATGAACTTATCAAAGTCACACTTGATTGATCTTTAATTGTAGATTCTCCCATAGAAGTCAAGGGGAAGCCAGAATATGTATTGATAGTAAAATATATTTGCCAACCCACAAAGAGTGACGAAGACCAACCATCTTGAATTTTCATATGGAATGTGGAAAGAAGAAGAGTATTAGAGAAAAATATATACCACTGCCTAATGTAAAAGCTGATGATTCTCACATATTACTTTCGTCTAGTAGAAAAGTATTTCGTGAGAAATCATCTCGTAATATTGATGGAAAAATTACCAAAATATGGATTTTTTATAGCAAACTAACATGGTGGGGGAAACGAGTAAATTTTGTAGAATGTCAAAGTACGTTTTCTCGCTTGAGTCATCACCTTCAAAGCCACATGAGAATCCATACTGGAGAGAGACCATACACATTCAGTCCCAGGCTTACAATGTTCTGAGGTTAAGAAGCTTTTAAACTATATTCATCAGAAATTGTTTCCTGGTTTACGATGCCGATCTGATGGAAGAAGTATGGTTACAAAATGGCAGAATAATAAAAATGTTGAGTTTTTTAATGAAAAACTCGACCAAAATGCAGTTTATATCGTTTTCAATACTCATAAAACATTAAAAGTAAGGTTTTCTTAGGATTTGCGACGATGTTTTGGCTTACAACACAGTGTGGGAAAGGAACCGCCATTGTAAACCGGGGACTGCCAGTACAGTACTTACATTGAATGCCTTAGTACTTTTACTCACTTGAAGCATCTCAGCACTGGCATGAGAATTCCTACTGCAGAGAAACCAATCACTTGCCCTTTATGTCCACATAATTTTTCCTCATTCTCAGTCTCAAAATACAGAACAGAAATCATACTGGAGAGAAGCCATTCACTTGTTCTGAATATCCCAAAGTTTTAAATTACACATGAAATTCATGCTGGAGAGAGGACTTTCTCTTGCACTTAATGCCAAAAATTTAATTATGGGTTCGACACCTGTGTTCGCAGGTGAAAAGGATCCTGCTACTCACTTTTCTAGTATAAATAGGTTCTAAATATACCAGAGAAAAAAGCTAGCATGGTATGCTGAGGTTACTACCCTCGCGCAAGCACCCTATGGGTGTCGTGTATCAGGTACAAGGCGAGTGGAAGCCACTACTCACAGGTCTTCTGCCAATTAGAGGTTTCCTTTCCAAAATCCCCTTCATGGGGAGAGCCGACTCAACAGCTACTATCCTCCTCACTACTACAGTCAGTACCCAACCCGAGCGCCATCTGCAATCCTGTTTTAGAACTGGTGGACCAGTGACACGCTTTCTCTTGCTCGTATATTTTGGTGAATTTTGTGCTTAATTTGAGATGGCCGCTGCAGATGTTGCTCCTGCATCGAAGTTGAGTACCCCAATTTACATTTTTCGTAACTTATAAGGTTGCGGGACTTCCGAAAGTAGCCGTCGGCCCCGTACAAAGAATTGCGGCGAAGACGTCGTACCCCCGCCATTTCATAATCATGAGCAAGAACACGTGCGAATTAGGTACACAATTTAGTTGAACTAAAAATGAATCAGCAGCATAATTTTGCATTAAAGGTAACTAATCCACGAGTTCACTTGTATTATTAAGATATTTCGTCGTAGAAGTGCCGATCACGCTCATGACATACCCTGGGGTAAGTCTAGGGGCTAGGCAGGGGAACGTAAAGTAATTTGCTCACCCCCCCCCCCCAAGCTCGAGTGCGTTTGAGCTCATCTCGACATAATATTAGAATATCATGTTTGATACACTATCAACAGTCGCTTAGTGGGAGAGAGAGAGAGAGAGAGAGTTTTGGAAAAAACTTTCTCCCTTCCTAATGTATATTAGCATGAATTATTCTGTCAATACATATAGCTAAAATATCTCAGTTAATTCACTGTAAAGGTGGAAGAGTTACCACCCTCTATCTCTTTTACATTATGGGATCTATCCTCCTGGCCAGTCTGAATTGAATATATTCGAGTTAGTAGGTTTAGTTGAAGATACTGTCCACATAATGATATCCTAGAGGAGAGTTAGCCTAACTTCCCGAATCACTAACGAGATCGGTTAGTCGGCTAGATCCATATCGGGTATTTTCCCAAAGTGTATATAGCCTGGTAACTCTTCCATAGCCTCGTTTCAAAATGTATATTTATATATTTATTATTGTCATTGTGTAATTTGTATCACTGTGTCGTATAAGGTCTAGTGATCATTCGCCTTGGCCTAGCCTCCCTCGTTTTAACCTTTAGTAGTAGGCTACGCTTCCCGATCGAGGGCCACCTTAACCGGTTGCTGTACCAACCACGACGGGCCATTAGGCCCAGTCACACTACCACCCCTGCAGTGGTAGCCTACACAACCGTCGATAGGTGGCCACCTCGGATTGGTTAGGTAGCCGGGCGATCACAACCGACCACCCTCCAACACATACCCACCCCACCCCTCACCCCCCACCCCACCCCACCCCCACCCCCCCACCCCACCCTCCACCCCCCACCCCCCTACCCACTACTAGGTTCGGTTCAGCCGAATTGTTACAATTCGCGGTACTAGTACTCTTAGTAAGGAATGGTCGCTGGAGCTTTTATATAAGTGGAAGGATGGGTTGAGAGTGGGGAGGAGATGGGTACTACAGTTCCCAGCTTATAGTCCCCTGGCTCTGCTGGACGACGGACGTACTTCGGGTCGCATATCGTAACTCCGCCACTTCGTTGTCTCTTTCTCCGCCCCCCCCCCCCCCCCCAGCCGTGGAAAGAGGGTGGGAATCTTGCCCCCACCCTCCTACCCTCAATAGAGGTAGACAGTGTCAGAGATGGAATAAATTTTCCCCCTGATCTGCCACCTCGGCTCGTTTGGCGATCAGTGGCAAGGGCAAGGAGAAAGGAGACCGCAAGTGAGCTAAACTTTGGGGGAACGTACAGTGAACAGCTCCGGACCCTTGCGGTGCTGACGGACAATGACTCACCCTCACATCCGCCACCGTCGTGTTGAGTTGAACCTGCCATAGCTCAGTTCCCAATCCTTGGAGAACATGTAGACGCCTACGTTAACACGTAGCCTTCTGGTTCAGCCAGCCATGTAGAGTTCAGCCAGCCATGTAGAGTTAAGGCCCGTCCTCCTCCCAGGTCCGGCGGGTATCAGGTCTCAAATACTAAGCTTACATCGATTCCTGGAGCGAGATCGAGAGCAGGCAGTTAAAGATTAAAGACATGAATTGAAGTTATTCAGTGAATTGACCTAAACTAAATTAGCTAATAAGGATATGTTGATGAGTAAAACTTGAACATTGTCTAGTTTAAGTTGCATGCCCTCGCCGGAGGTGCTCCGGCCCTCCCTGAGGCTGAGACTCATTAACAATTACTATTACAGAAGGTGCACTGCCAGTCACCGGGATGCTCCGCCTCCTTTGGCGAGACCGTAGGGCACGAGGTGTGTCGGTGACACGCTAACTGCTCATTGCCCTTCGTAGCTGAGAAGGGGCAGCCTCCTTACATGTTTTGGCACCCGGAGGCGTGTACCATCTGTTACGAGATGGTGATGCTCCTCTTGGATGAGAAGGTAAGTACCGTAATCCCCTCTCTCTCTCTCTTCTCATGATGAAAAAAGATGTGATAAACCATGTAAAAAAATTGTTTATTAACTAGTTCCCTCTGTCGGGAAGGTTAATTCCCCCCTTTTCTCCCCGACAGATGGCCGAAGAAGCCCGCCAAAACGTGAGGACGGACCTGAGGCGCTGGGTTTCCGGGTACGGAAGGAACGCACCATCAGGTCAACCCTACATCCTGGACGCCAGCCTGGGAGCCGTGCTGTTCAAGGGGTCCCCATTGGCTTCCGTACAACCTCATCTGGCGGTCTCCATCATTGATGCCATCCGGGCAGAGACGGCACCCCTGCCGGAGGACCAAGAGGGTTTGATGGCAGACATGGCAGCCATCAATATCCACATAGAGCCTATGGCCCTGGAGGAGTTAAGTGGCGAGGTAAGTGAGGCAAGTAGTCTCCTTAGCCCTACTCCTTCTTCCTCTTCTTTCCGGGGCTTCTCCAAGCCCACCCTTACTTGGGACGGCTCACGGTCAGTTCGACCCAAGGAAAAATCTGTTAGACCGAAATCCCTGCCTAAGGGATCAAAGCCGACTCCGTCAGCGGCGACTGAGTCATCTCCGGCCCCACGGCTGTCGACGTCACATGACAAGTCGCCTGCTGCCCAAGAAGGGATCGAGATCAAAGTCCGCCAAACCCAAGGCGACGGAGTGCGGCGTAGACCATGAATTGCTCGCTAACCTTCTCTTGTCGAGGGTTAGGGAGCAGCAGATGAGAGGTTTGAGTCGTTGCGACGCGCCTCCAGACCTGAAATCTCCGGCCAGTCAGTTTCTGACATGGTGGCCGAGCAGATCCAACCGCTACAGCAGATGATGACCGGATTTCTCCACCCCGGATCTCCGGTGCTGGCAATGGCGGTGCCGGATGCCTCCAAGCTCCCCCCCTTCCATAAGAATAACCCATGGATGGGAAATTAACCATTGAAGGGTGTGGGACCCGGCCTCTGGAGGACTTCAATTTTTTCCCAAAAGGCCTCCAGTTCCCCTTCCCCGGGTTTGTCAGACTAGCAGAGCACGCGCTATTAAGTGTTGACAAGGTCCCAAAAGAAACGGTGATCTTCCCGAGGGAACAAGCCCAAGCTGTCTGGGCTCGTACCATGGCCGAATGGGAGTGCGTTAACACCAGGTTGACGCCTCACAAAGGCACTTACACCATGTTTGTGACCCCGGAGCTAGTTCTGTCGCCCTGCACCGGCAAGGTGGCGGAGCTAACTCTGCAAGCCTTAGCCGAGGATAAATCTATCCCGGCCTTAAGGGAAACAGAGGCTACCTCCCTTCTCCTCCCGGCAGGTAGGGAGTTCTGGCATGAAGCCCCGGCCACGTTTATGGCAGGTAGACTGGACGCGGACTCTTCCTCCACCTTATTCTCCGACAAACTACCCAAACTGCCGGAGAATCTGATTAAGGCTGAATTCGAGGCAAGGTCGAGACTGGCAAGGTCTATCAACTCCGTCACTTCAATGGAGTTGGTAGCCACCACATACAGGGACAAACAACTATTCCAGGTCGTGACGAAAAGTCTATTACAGACTTTTCAGTCAGACCTGTATGACTTTGGTTCAGCAAGGCAAACTTGCAGGAAATACGTCCTAGCGGAAGCTTCCATTAGGCATGAGCCCAATAGATTGATAAAAGCATCAATCTGGGGTGAGAACAGCTTCCCTCAGACAGAAGTGGATAATGTCTTGCGGGAAGCCGCCAGAGCCAACCAGAGCCTCCGGGTCAGGTGGGGACTTCCTTCTAAATGGAAGTTTGAAGCTCCCGGCCAGTAAGCCAGAGCAAGAAAAAAGCCGAGGAGGTACAACCCCTATAAGCCCTCTCGACCCCAGACGCTTGTTCAGGCATTCCCAATATCACAAGTTGGGAAGCCTTCAACATCTAAGGCCCAGCCACAGCAGCAGTTCGTCTTGCTACAGACTCCGCCTGCTCAGCAACCCTCAACCTCTACAGCCATCACAACCTCCTCCGCCTTTAACCCCGCCTATGAAGCTAGGGAATCTTTTTGTAGCTACCATAGGCATGCGGGTAGCAGCAGAGCCAGAGGTAGCTCCCGGCTACGAAGTGGCTCAAGGGGTAGAGGTTTCTGAGGAGGCCGAGGGTACAAACCTGCAGCCAACCAGTGAAGGCCCACAGGTAGGAGGGAGATTATTTCTCTACCAAGACCGCCGGACTTTCAGTCCATGGGCCCACAGTATAATCTCCAAGGGCCTGGGATGGAAATGGAAGAAAGGGCCCCCACCACCTATAAACTTCTTCCAAATCCCAACAACGGACCTGATAGAATACACCAAAGATCTCCTACAAAAGAAGGCCATAAAGAGAGTAAGGGGACTAAAATTTCAAGGATGTCTGTTCACAGTTCCAAAGAAGGAATTAGACAAGAGAAGAGTGATTCTAGACTTGTCAAAGCTCAGTTCATACATTCTTTGCTACAAGTTCCGTATGCTGACAGTCTCGCAGGTGCGGACCTTACTTCCAGGTGGGGCCGTCACCACCTCTATAGATCTTACAGACGCTTACTATCATGTTCCGATAGCAAGCAACTTCTCCCTGTACCTAGGCTTCAGGCTAGGGAAGAAAGCTTACTCATTCAGGGTGATGCCATTCGGACTCAACATTGCGCCCAGGATATTCACCAAGCTAGGAGAGACTATAATCTAAGAACTAAGAGCCAAGGGGATCATGTTGGTAGCCTATCTACATGACTGACTCATCTGGGCAGCCAGTGTCGAGGAATGCCGCAGGTCGACAGCCAGAGTAATAGAACTCCTGGAGTTTCTGGGCTTCCAGATAAACAGAGAGAAATCACGGCTGGAACCGGCTTCCCACTTTCAATAGTTGGGAATCCAATGGGACCTAATAAAACACAGGCTATCCCTTCCACCCAGGAAGGCCAAGCTGATAGCGGCAGCTACAAAACAGTTCCTCAGGAACAAGAGGGCCTCTCGTCATACCCAAGAGAGAATCCTCGGTTTGCTTCAATTTGCATCAGTAACAGACGTCCTACTAAGAACCAGATTGAAGGATATCAATTGAGTCTGGAGTAAGAGAGCCAACATCAATCTCAGAGACAAAGTTTCAGTGATTCCACCCATTCTAGCAAAGAGGCTTCACCCATGGACGAAGCACAGGAACCTGTCCAAGGCAGTACCACTGCAATTCCCCCCGCCATCTTTGAAAATTCATACAGACGCGTCACTGAGTGGGTGGGGAGATACTCGCAGTTCAAGAAGACTCAAGGAATATGGTCAGAGACGTTCCGTCAGTTCCACATCAATGTGCTAGAAGCTATGGCAGTTTTCTTAACCTTAAAGCGACTAACTCCGGCCAGGAACAGCCATGTGAGGATAGTCTCGGACAGCCTAGTGGTGGTGCACTGCATAAACAGAGGAGGTTTCAGGTCAAGCAAACTGAATCACGTACTGATTGCAATATTTTTGTCAGCAACCCATCTGGCAAGAGTCAAGAACGTGATAGCGGACGCACTCTCCAGGACTACTCCACTAGAATCAGAGTTGTCCCTGGACAATATCTCATTCCATTGGATTTGCAACCAAATCCCGGACCTCCAAGTGGACTTATTCGCCACAGAATCCAACCACAAACTGCCTTGTTACGTGGCACCCAACCTGGACCCTCTAGCCTATGCCACAGATGCGATGTCCATAGATTGGAACAACTGGCAGAAGATTTACCTATTTCCTCCGGTGAATCTTCTGATGAAAGTCTTGCACAAGCTACGATCCTTCACAGGACAAGTAGCATTAGTGGCACCCAACTGGCTGAAAAGCAACTGGTTTCCGCTTCTTCTAGAACTGAAGCTCCGACCCAAACGGATCCCTCGCCCGAAGCTAACACAGATAGTACAAACTCAGACTGTGTCAGCTTCCTCAAGAATTCTGAATGCCCTAACTTTATGGACTTTATGAAGTTTGTAGCCCAAAAAGGCGCGAGTGTCGATTCATGTAACATTGCATTTGTAGAATCAGATAAAAGAGATTCAACTCTCAGGCAATATGATTCGGCTGTCAAAAAGTTGGCCAAATTCCTGAAGGAATCAGAAGCCCACAAGATGACCACTAATCTGGAAATTTCATTCTTCAGAACCTTGTTCGAGAAGGGCCTAGCCGCCATTACTATTGCAACAATCAAATCAGCCTTGAAGAAAATTTTTCAGATCAGCTTTGATATTAACTTATCAGATACATACTTTTCCTCTATTCTGAGAGCATGCCGCCTAAGACCAACCGACCACCCCCATATGGTGGTTCTTGAATGATGTACTTAAACTGGCCTCAGACACTAACGATGAAACATGCTCATATATAACTTTTTTAAGGAAAACTTTATTCCTAATGGCTATGGCCTCAGGTGCTAGAATATCTGAACTTTCGGCTCTCGCGCAAAATCCAGACTACATAGAATTCCTCCTGTCAGGGGAAGTACTACTATCCCCAGACCGGAGCTTCTTGGCTAAGAATGAGGACTCACAAAATAGATGTCGTTCCATGGAAAATCATCTAGCCAGAACCTCCACAACATCATCAGGTCCTCTTTTCATTAGAGAAAAAGGCGGCCCTATTTCTCTTAAAGGTATTAGACAGCAAATACTATACTTTATCAAACAGGCCAACCCAGGTTCAGTCCCACATGTCCATGATATCCAAGCAGTGGCTACCTCTATTAATTACTTTCAAAATATGAATTTTGAGGATCTGAAGAAATATACGGGTTGGAAATCTCCAGTAGTTTTTAAGCGCCACTACTTAAAGAATTTAGAAGCCCTTAGATTCCCAGCAGTAGCTGCAGGGAGCATAGTCTCTCCCGAATTATAAATCTTGTCATTCTCCTTACCCCTTCCTCCTTCCTAAAACTCTCTCCTTCCTACCTGCCTCACTCGTACTCCCCACTATACCTCTCTCCTCTGGGTTGGGAGGGCCCGGGCGTCATCCTGCCACCGAAGATTGTACATAGATTAATTTGTCCACAATTATGTTATGGACCGCACTGTACATATACTGGGAATGTAATATTGCCTGAGATATCTGGTCATTTGTATAATATCTTCATGTTATTACTAGCTCTAAGTCATAGCTTAAGTCTTAGTATAAGTAGTAAGTAAGTAAAATAAAAAATTTAAATGGACCTAGTGTAAATATTAAGTAAATAAATTTAAGTTGGAATGAACCTTAGGTTTCATTAACTCCTTCCTTACAATAATATGTAGTATTTATGAGGCTTGGTTAGGCATTCTCCAGTAACTTTTCACCGGCGAACACAGGTTGAACCCAGAAAAGGGATTTTGACGAAGGAAAAATCTATTTCTGGGGGAAGACTGTGTCGCCCGTTGAACCCAGCCCCCTTTTCAATTGGATTCCCCATCCCTATTCCAATCCAGTCCCAAAACCGGGTCTAAAAACCAGGATTGCAGATGGCGCTCGGGTCGGGTAGTAGCAGTAATAGCGGCGGCGAGAGGAAGGTGTGGCCGGTAGAACGGCCCATCCCATGAGAGGGATTTTGGAGAGGAAACCTCTAATTGGCAGAAGACCTGTGAGTAGTGGCTTCCACTCGCCTTGTACTTTATTCACGACACCCATAGGCTGCTCGCGCGAGGGTAGTAACCTCAGCATACCATGCTAGCTTTTTTCTCTGGTATATTTAGAACCTATTTATACTAGAAAAGTGAGTAGCAGGATCCTTTTCACCGGGCGACACAGGTCTTCCCCCAGAAATAGATTTTTCCTTCGTCAAAATCCCTTCATCATCCCTCTCCCCTCAAAATACTTCTGAGAACCCATACTGGAGAAAAGAACCCATACTTCTAGCTGAAGGAGCTTTTTTAATGAAAAGTATCCTTTTCTACCTCAAAATGCACATGTAGTTTGTATAGAAAAAAAAGCCATTCTTCTGTAAATTGATTAGTAATACTCCCAATTCATGAAATAAGGATGCTATTCATTTGATTGTAAAAATTTAAATAAGTCGGGGATTTGTGGTAAAGCCAGAAGCTGCTTGTTTAATTGTCGATCAACTTTGGCTTGAATAAATGTGTTGCTTATATGCAGCATCCAAGGATGCTGTTTTATTTCTTTTGAGACAAATTGTCTCTACATGATCATGCTTTATGATATTTGTTTTCCCTGAGGATGCTTATTTTAAAGTTATGAACGGTGCTATCCAGAACATGCCTTTTTCAGATGTTTATTTTATTTCAGAGTGCATACTATTCCAAACAGAGGAAAATCTCTTCAGATCCTAAATAGGATTGAGTATTGCACCAAGAACATCCTGTGATGATGGAAGCTGAAAAATCATCATCATTGCTGTTCATCAAAGAAGAGGAGGAGACTTTGGAGGAGGGTCTAACTGAAAACACAGGGGAAGGCTCTTCATTTGCAGACCCCTTCTTAGAAGTCAAGGCAGAACCAGAATTTTTTGACAATGGTGAATTTGATGTGAACTGTTCATCCCAGTCTATTAAGTATGAAGACAGTTCTCCAAGCTGTGATGACCAAAGTGGAAAGAAGATCTGTATTGCAGAAGAAAATAGATGTGTGGGTAAAAGAGATGCATCTCCAAAGAGAAGCAACACAGCAGGGAAGCAAATAACTTGTGCTGAATGCCAAAGGACATTTTCACAGATGTGCAACCTGAAATCACACATGAGAACTCATACTGGAGAGAAACCACATACTTGTTCTACATGTCAAAGAAGTTTTTCTCAATCAAGTGATCTCGCAAAACACACGAGAACTCATACAGGAGTGAAACCATATACTTGTTCTATATGTCAAAGAAGTTTTTCTCAATTAAATAATTTGAAAAATCACATGAAAATTCATACGCGAGAGAAACCATATACTTGCTCTGTATGTCAAAGAAGTTTTTCTCAATCAAATTATTTCAAAGTACACATGAGAACTCATACAGGAGAGAAACCGTATACTTGCTCAACATGTCAAAGAAGTTTTTCTCAATTAACTAACTTTAGAATTCATATGAGAACTCATACGGGAGAAAAACCATATACTTGCTCTATATGTCAAAAAAGTTTTTCTCATCAAAGTCATCTCAAACTACACATGAGAACTCATACAGGAGAGAAACCATATACTTGCTCCATATGTCCAAAAAGTTTTTCTGATTCAAGTCATCTCACAAAACACATGAGAACTCATACTGGAGAGAAACCGTATACTTGCTCTATATGTCAAAGACGTTTTTCTGATTCAAGTTCTCTCACAAAACACATGAGAACTCATACAGGAGAGAAACCATATTCTTGTTCTATATGTCAAAAAAGTTTTACGCAATCAAGTGGTCTCAGATATCACATGACAATGCATACATGAGAAAAACCATATACTTGCTCTACATGTCTAAGAAGTCTTTTGCTTCAAGTGTTCTTACAAAACATGAAAACTCATACAGAAGAAAAACCATGTAGTACCTCCATATGTCAAAGAAGTTCTCCTTTTCAAAGTAGTCTCAAAAGACACATGAGAACTACAGGAGAGAAACCATTCACTTGCTCATTATGTCAAAGAAGTTTTTCTCAACCAAGTCATCTCAAAAGACACGAGAATTCGCACTAGACAGAAACTGTATTACCTGATCTCTGTCCCATTAGTTTTTATTACATGCTTTTATTTAACTAGACTTCTGCGTCTGTCTGTCTTCAAATCTTGCAACTCAATTTTTGACCTGTTCCCTACATTGACCTCACCCAGTATCTCAGGATTTGTATGAAACTGGATTTTCACAACTTCTATATAACCCTCCCCTCTTCCTTTCAAAGCACATGATCAAGTGTTAATTTAGCTGTGTCCTCCCCCTCTCCTTCCCACTTTCATTCCTTACCCCTTCCCCCATCCCCCCTCCCCCTTCCGGAGCATGCAGTCATGTTAATTTAGCTGTGTCCTCCTCCTCCTCCCTCCTCACTCTTCCCTCCTTCCCCCTCCCCCATAAATAGGTATCAATATCATTAACTACATAAATCAGTTACAATTACTTTCAAAACTTAAAAGTATAAAGTAAAATTATATTTTAAAAATTTAAACATGTTTTAATTAAAATATACCAAAAATAAAAGAATTTTTGGAAGCACACCAGGATTTTCTTGCAATTAATCACATCTACAAAAATAAAAGCGTGGGCCCAAAGGTGGAAGGAAACGCTACAAGAAATAAAAAATATATTTCTTGTAGCATTTCCTTCAGGTTTAGGCCCATGCTTTTGTTTTTTGGAGACACGATTCATTGGAAGAAAATCCTGGTGTGTTTCCAAAAATATTTTAAAATTTTTAGCGCATTTTAAAAGCATGTTTTAATGTTTTTTTTCGTAATTCTGAAATTCTCAAAAGACACACCGGAAGTTCATTGTAGAGAGAGGGCAGTCTCCAGTCCTAATGTCAAAAATATTGGAAAATTTCAAGTGTTTTGAGATGAATCATAAAAATTCATTATATGGGGGTCCCCCAATTAAATGTACTTGATACTAAAAAGGTTTTTATTATTCCTCTGCTCTCAAAAACACTATAGGAACCCATGTTGGAAAGAAGACATTTATGTCTCATGCATGGCAAAGGAGATATTTTGAATCAAGGTGTCTCAAAAGTTATGTGAAAACTCATACTAGAAAAAGTCATATAAGTAAAACCGTCTTAGTGTAAGTAAAAACATCAATGAAAATTAGATGCAGTTTTATTTGATTAATATTATGTTTGTGGTTTTAATATTGTACAAAGAATATAATACAGCATTAGTAAATCCTATTGCTTTGCAATAGCCCACTGGACACAGTGGACTGACTGTATTACTGTATTATTCTGCTTTAGGCTAACCAGTCAGAAGTGTTGCGACAGGGCATGTTTTGTAAGTGACTAAATTAAACCTCATTTTTTAGTGTATTTCAATGTATAAATTTGAGAAATATTGATAAAATATCAAAATACTTTATACATTAATGAAATCTTTCATTTGACCCCATTAAAACTTGAATAATATCTGAATGATGTTGTACACTACCAAAAGTTAAAATCAAGGGGAGAAAAAAAAAAAAAAACTAAATGGATATGCCAGAATATTCTGGCTCGCTCACCTTTAAAAAAGGTGTCGGTATAGTTTCTGGGGCGAGTGAAACCACTACCAGAGGCCCTTTGCCATTTAGGTTCATCCTTCTTCAAAATCTCTCAACTACTGATGAGCCGATCTAAGGCTCACTACCGCTACCGTTACGGCTAGCGCCCCTGACGTCATTCCTGCAGATAGCACCCAAGCTTGGGCCAAAAAGGGAGGGGAAAAAGAAGAGGTGGGATTTCACTGGGCAACACGGGCCCTTGCCCAGAAATAGATTTTTCCTTCGTCAAAATCCCTTTTCTGGGCTCCCTGTGTCGCTACGTGAAATAGTACCAGAGAATTGTCCATACAAGCTTGGAAAGAAGGAAACACACAATTACATAAAGGATAAAATAAAACAATTTTAAGGTCAATTGCTATAATCTAAACATAAGGTTAAAAAAATTGTAACAGTAAAGCAATTATGGTCTTAATGCTAAGAGGAACAGAACAATAGATATCAAATCTTAGCTGTAATCTACGAATATTCACTAAGTGTATTTTGATGTTATTTTTATGACTAAATACATTTTTATGATACAAAAATGATTTACCAATTTTCAAATATTAATATTGATTAATACTGTATTAAGTTTGATAAGATTAAATGATATTAAATAATAATTCTCTCTCTCTCTCTCTCTCTCTCTCTCTCTCTCTCTCTCTCTCTCTCTCTCTCTCTCTCTCTCTCTTCTCTCTCTCTCTCTCTCTTTCTGTTTTGTATGATAGATAAATTATTTACCTAATATGTAAGTGCTAATTTTCAAATATTTGTAGGACTAGATAATAATAATATAATAATAATAATAATTTCTGTTGTTACAATATTTATGCATTTCTATAGCAAGTTATTTTTTTAAAGAACGAACAGCATTTTCCCAGTCTTTTGCCTTTGAAGTTAAGGTGGGTGGGGGGCCGACCTGTCAGAATTGTCACATTACTTGGCAGAATGTGACCATGGGTCCAAATTGTGCCTGTTCATCACATTCTCTCTCTCTCTCTCTCTCTCTCTCTCATTCTTCTCTCTCTCTCTCTCCTCTCTCTCGTCTCTCTCTCTCTCTCTCCTCTCTCTCTCTGCCAAAGGATTGATAGATAGACAAATAGATACTTAGTTCACTCCCTCTCTCTGTCTCTCTTTCTCTCTCTCTCTTTGGAAAATAGATACATATGGCGAGGGAAAGAAGTGTTGCTTATTGAGGTCCATTTCAATCTTTTGATATTGTAAGGTGTTATTCTTCCTCGATCATATTGTGTAGTCTCTATGTCTCCAAAATAATTCATAAATAATTTCACCCCTGATGGTCAAATATATGATGTTGCCCATTCAGTGCTCTCTCTCTCTCTCTCTCTCTCTCTCTCTCTCTCTCTCTCTCTCTCTCTCTCTCTCTCTCTCTCTCTCTGTTATTGGTTGTACATATATATATTTCTAATGGTAAAATGTTTAAGATGACTTTGGAATGATATTAATAATATAATTTTAAAGATTAATACAGAAACAGAATAATAATTTAAGGTATATTCAATGTATGATGATACTTTATAAGTATACAATTGGTATTTGAACCTTCAATATAGGCAGTTATAAGCATTTTTAAAAAAGAGGGGGTGTTCTAAGTATTCGGAGATTCTAGCTATTCACGGGGTCTAGTATGCATCTCTCGTAAATATGGGGTGTTCATTGTATATCCCAGGAAAAAAAACTTAGCAATTTTCTTTACCTAATAATACCTCAGTCTTCACATCAGAGAGGTGTGCAATCACAGTAGCTATCAAAATTATAAAGCAAATATTATTCACTAGAAGCTCTTCAAAATTGTATAATAATGAAAAAAAAAAATATTGAAATATGTTGGATCTCTGCTCATGTAGGGATTAAATGAAATGAAGAATCTGATAAAACAGCTAAAGAGGCAGTCCACTTGATGAGAGTAAATGTAAAAATCCCAATTAGTGATTTTCTGGGCTCAGCTCGTGTCGGCCTATGAAAGGATCCTTAATATCATTCTTTCTAGGTAAAATTAATCTAAAATTACCAGAGAAAAACAAAATTAAGAAAATGTCAGTAAAACTGACTCGCTCACTCTTAAAAAGAAGTGTCGGTATGGTAATAGGGGCGAGTGGGAATCACTACCACGAGACATTCACCAAATAGAACTTCCAATCAGAATCCCCACAAGAGAGAGCTGATACCAACGGGCGATGCAGCCGCTACTACTACTACTAGAGGACGCCACGGACAGCAGCGCCCCTAGCGGACATCCTTAATCATTAGCGCTAGCGTCCAGACGCATTCTTTTTCTGTGCTGTGCCTTTTACGGGATTTATCATCTTCATCATTATGGAACGTTCTGCTATCGCAACGGCTAAGTTAAGTACCTCATAAGTAATGTTTTACTATATTTTGGTCTTCCGGGAACCAGTATTTTCCTCCTAATAGGTCATATACGGTTTCCCGGTTGTCTCGTGGCGGCGCCATGCTGCCTCGTTAAGAATTCCCGGTCCTCCATACTGGGACTTCTTATACTTATGGCTTACTATATTACGTTCATCGTTTTTTTATTTACATCGGAGTTTTTAGCTATTTTAGTTTACCCCCCTACCATTTTCTCTTAGTTTGGGTATTTAGGGCCATTAATTATTGTTTGTTTCCATGCCCAGCATACCCGGCTCTTGCTCTTCATCGGCTATCGCTGGCTCCGAGTAGGCTTCTGTTCCTTGGAACAGTTTGCCTCCTCCTGGGCTTCTTTTTCTTTTACTAAAAGTGTCTTTTCCATCTTTTCGATGTAATTTTATTATATTTAGGGTGTTAGGCTAGCCTAGGTGCATGTCCCATGGTTTGGTACAGCCTGGTTCACGTGGCCCTCCCACGTTGTGTTGCTCGCGGCTTTAGGCCACTTGCGGTCCACGTGTTCCATCGCACCTTACCCTGCCCCTTCCCTCCCTACCTGGTATAGGGAGGTGCTGGGGACACCCTTGGTTGTCATGACAACCTCAGTTGCCTTCCTCTCTCCCTCTCTGAGGTTGGCCAGGGGTTCCTCAGCGGGGGTATAGGGCGACCACTCATAAGGTAACCGGGTCTCCGAGCGTAGTTGTTGAGACGGGGAGGAGTAGGCCAACCCCCCCCCCTCTCTCTCTCCCGCCGTGTTTTACGCCGAGACCTTCACCCCCCCCTTCCTCCAGTTTGCTCAGACACCTTCCCTTTCTATAACGAACGGAGCCTTCCGTCGCAGCCGGGGCACCTTTGGTTATAGATTACTGGCTCCGCCAGCGGGCGGGGTGGGCTCTACTAGTGGTCGGTTGCTTGCCTACTATATCCTTACATCTCTCCCCCGCTACCGGAAGGGAGCTTGCTTCTTACCCGGGCACTCTTCTAGTAGACGGGTGGAGAAAGGTTTGATATTATTGTTATTTTAAGGATATACCCTAATTTTACGATGATTTGGTTTAATTTTATTATTCATATGTCTACCATCCCCGCCATTTTCCGTCGTGGTTTCCTTTTACCACCACTCCTGGTTGGTTTCTTTCTCTTGTCCCCGCCATCAGCGGAGCTATAGCCTAGGACATCCAACCAACCTTGTTACCACACGTATTATGGCGGGGCTCTGGTTTAATCTAACTTTCTCGCTCCGGCACCAGCGGAGCAACTGTTAGGCTGTAAGTGTTCTCCTGATACTCATGTATCTTTCCACTTACAGGCTACCAACTGTCAGGTCCCGGCGTGCAACGCGACGTTGTACGACCCCTGCGGCCACGATGAGTGCAGGTCTCACGCCCCTTGTGCCACGTCATTCAACGAGATGATCGTCTGGCACCCGGAAGCCTGCGCCATCTGCTACGACCTAGTCGGTCAGCTGGGGGAGGGGGTAAGTCCATTATAGGCTTCCTTATCAATTTACTAACAACTCTTAGACATAAGTTTGTTAACCCCGTTCCGCCATTAGAAGCTCATCTCGCCCTTTCTTTCAGGCTACTGGTGTGAGGGAGGTCGCCCTTGCTACCCTGAAAGCGTGGGTCGGGCCGGCTTCGGGAACGAACGCCGCCAAAGGCCAGCCGTACATCCTGGACAAGAAGCTGGCCGTCCAGATCTTCCCTGCGGGCAAGTCAACTGGGTATGTTGACCCCTTGTCCGCAGCCCCTCTCATAGCCTCCATCCAGCAAGATCTCCAGCAATCTTTCGGGGTCATAGCTTCTCAGGAGTCGGTCCCGGACGTCGCTGCCCTGGACCTAAACATCGAGCCTATGGCGGTAGGGGCAGAGGATTTGTTGGTTGAGGTAGGTGTGTCGGGCGCCCAAGGTCTTTCCTTGGGTGCTCCTGGATCTTCTTCCTGAACCCGTGTCCCCCTTCTTCGAGCGCTTCTTTCCAAGGCTTTGTGGGATCTGAGATCCCTACCCGCTCTCCCGCTCTCTCTGTACCCCCAAAGGTGAAGGGACAGAGAGAACCGAAGACTCTATCTAAGACGACTTCTAAGAAGTCGTCTTCGTCTTCTTCGGCTAGGAAGTCTTCGACTTCTTACGCCGACGCGGTGAAGGCCAAGCCGAGTTCTTCTTACTCGAAGAGCTCTAGAAGCAAGGCTTCTAAGGAGAAGGCTCGCGCTCCCGCCGAGCCAATACCTTCTCCTGCCTCCACCGCATCCACTCCGGCAACGCCGGTGGGAGGAGCGGGACCCAGCACCTTTGATCCCACTGCTTTCTCAGCAGTGGTGATGCAACAGGTGGGCGAGTTGGTTGGCTCGCAAGTCTCCGCCCTGGGGACGAGATTTGAGCAGATGTTCGCACAACTGTCGAGCCCTCTGTCTCAATCGGGCCAGTCCATCCAAGATCTCTCTAACAGAGTTAGAGAGAATGAGGACCGAGTAGCTGGGCTCTCTCAGGTCCCCCTTCCAGTCTCCCCAGTGACAAGAGTTTTATCCTCCGGGTTTGACGCAGCCTTTCATCGGCTATGCTAGGCTGACTGTAGCGGCTCTTACTAGGGAAGACAAGATCTCTAGGGAGGATGTTCTCTACAGTAGGGATCATGCCCAACGGGAATGGGTTCACTGCCTTGAGGACTGGGAGTGCACAAACACTAAGCTCCAGGCCTATAAGAGTCCTTTTACTATTTTTGCGACGGAAGAGGAGGCTTCTCTTCCGTTCGCCACGAAAATAGTAGAGAAGACCCTTCAGGCAGTCCTCAAGGATGAAAGGACCCATGCCACAAGCTAAGGGTGAGGCGGGAGTCTACTTCTCCGCTCTTCCCGGCTTTCGGAGAATTGTGGGAGAACTTGCCAGCTACGTTCACAGCTTGGCAAGCTCAAACCGGACTGCGCCATGGACAGTTCGGCGAGAAGCTTCCAAGGCTGCCTGCATTCCTTGATTCAGGCAGAGTTCGACGCGCGAACTAGGTTTGGCAGGTCCCTCAATTCTCTGATAATAACGGAAATGGCTGCTCTCTCATATGCGACGGAACCGCTGTTTAAGATCTTGGCCAAATCCCAGTTTCAGACGGTTCAGACAGATGCTTTCGACTTCTTCCAAGCTAGGAGGAATTGCCGAAAGCACGTTCTGCAGGAGTGCACTATTAGGCACGAGCCTAATAGACTCCTGGCTTCTAGCATGTGGGGAGCGGATCTCTTCCCAGAGTCCGCTGTAAATGAAGTGCACCACGAGGCTGCTAGGCTCAACCAGAGCCTTAGAGCTAGGTGGGGTATTTCATCCAAGAGGAAGCAAGAATCCGTCCCCACTGCTGGTAAGAAACCAAAGAAGGCTGGTAAAAGGTTCCAGCCGTACCAGAAACACCAGCAACAGCAGCAATTTGTTCAGGCCGTCCCGGTTACCCAACAGGGACAACCTGCTAGTTCGAAACAGAACCAGCCCATCCTCCTGCTGTCTCCTCAATCACAGCCGTCGACCTCCTACGCAATCTCGCCGGCCTTCAACCCTACGTATGAAGGTCAAGGCTACACTTCCTTGAACAAACAACCGAGAGGTAGGGCGAGAGGTTACTTTCGCCAGCGTGGCGCAGGAAGGGCGACAAGGAGCAGGCAGTTCAGAGGAGGGCGTGGTGGCCAACCCGCCCATCAACAGTGAGGCTCCCCAGGTAGGAGGGAGGCTGTTCCTCTTCCGCCACAGGTGGGGGTTCAGCAATTGGGCACAGAGCATAGTGTCCAAAGGATTGGGTTGGAGTTGGATCAAAGATCCGCCTCCAATCAAATCATTCCACCAAATACCATCAGAGGAATTGACAGATTACGCGGAGGAACTCCTTCAGAAAGGAGCTATTGCGAGAGTCAAGCATCTAAAATTTCAAGGTCGCTTATTCAGCGTGCCAAAGAAAGGCTCAACAAAAAGAAGGGTAATCTTAGACTTGTCAAAGCTAAACTCTTTCATTCGTTGCGACAAGTTCAAGATGCTTACCCTCTCGCAAGTAAGGACCTTACTTCCGCGTGGAGCCGTCACATGCTCCATCGATCTTACAGACGCATACTATCATATCCCTATAGCCAGACACTTCCGCCCATTCCTAGGATTCAGGCTAGGAAATCAGACATTCTCATTCAAAGTGATGCCCTTCGGTCTGAATGTAGCCCCCAGGGTATTCACGAAAATAGCAGAAGTGGTTGTACAGCAATTGAGAACTCAGGGAATCATGGTAGCAGCATACCTCGACGATTGGTTGATCTGGGCACCAACCGTCGAGGAATGTCTCAAAGCCACCAAAAAGGTAGTTCACTTTCTGGAACATCTGGGGTTCCAGATAAACAAAACGAAATCCAGGACTTACCCCGGGAGTCTCGGTTTTTCCAAGTTTTCAAGTGGCTGGGAATCCAATGGGATTTGTCTTCCCACAATCTGTCAATTCCAGTGGCCAAACGGAAGGAAATAGCAAAATCTGTCAGGCAATTTCTCAAATGCAAACAAACATCAAGGAGAAACCAGGAGAGAATCCTAGGGTCCCTTCAGTTTGCTTCGGTAACAGATATCCTCCTGAAAGCAAGGCTAAAAGATATAAATCGAATTTGGCGTTCGAGAGCAAACACCAAATCTCGAGACAAGTTGTCAGTAATCCCACAGATCCTTCGCAATCAACTCCGTCCATGGTCAAAAGTAAAGAACTTAGCCAAGCAGGTACCCCTTCAATATCCCCTTCCAGTGTTAACCATTCACACGGATGCCTCCCTGTCCGGGTGGGGGGGATACTCTCAGTTCAAGCAGGTTCAGGGGACTTGGTCAGTTCAATTTCGCCAGCTCCACATAAACGTTCTGGAAGCAATGGCAGTATTTCTTACCTTGAAGAGACTGCTTCCCCGAGAAAGTCTCATCTAAGGCTAGTTTTGGACAGTGCAGTGGTAGTTCATTGCATCAACAGAGGAGGGTCCAAATCCAAGCATGTGAATCATGTCATGATAGCCATCTTTGCCTAGCAAACAAACACAAATGGCATCTGTCTGCCACTCACCTGGCAGGGGTAAGAAATGTGATAGCAGACGCTCTGTCCCGGTCAGTTCCTCTGGAATCAGAATGGTCTCTAGACGACGGGTCATTCCAGTGGATATGCCGGAGAGTCCCAGGTCTCCAAGTGGATCTCTTCGCCTCACAAGCGAACCACAAGCTCCCTTGCTATGTGGCCCCCAACCTGGACCCTCTGGCTTATGCCACGGACGCCCCACTGGTCGTTTAGCATTGGGATCAGTGGAGAAAAATTTATGTTTTTCCTCCAGTGAATCTTCTCTTGGAAAGTCCTTAGCAAACTGAGGACTTTCAAAGGAATAGTAGCTCTGATTGCACCGGACTGGCCCAAGAGCAACTGGTATCCTCTTCTTCTGGAATTGGGTCTCCGACCTCAACGGATTCCCAATCCCAAGCTGTCACAATCAGTACAAATGAGGACTGTGTTCGCTTCCTCAGGAATTCTTCAGACCCTAACTTTATGGACTTCATGAAGTTTGCGGCTAATAAAGATGCTAATATTGATCCACAGAATATTCTCTTCCTAGAATCAGATAAGAGAGAGTCAACCATTAGACAATATGACTCAGCTGTTAAAAAATTAGCATCTTTCCTGAAAGAATCAAACACTACAACCATGACAGTTAATCTAGCTATATCCTTTTTCAGATCTTTGTTTGAAAAAGGTTTAGCAGCTAGCACTATTACCACTCATAAATCGGCTTTGAAGAAGATCTTTCAATTAGGTTTTCAGATAGATCTGACTGAATCTTATTTCACGTCTATCCCTAAAGCCTGTGCTAGACTTAGACCTTCTCAAAGGCCTACTGCAGTTTCATGGTTCTTAAATGATGTCCTCAAACTAGCTTCAGATACTGACAACTCGTCTTGTACATTCATAATGCTTCTTAGAAAGACATTATTCTTATTAAGCCTAGCTTCAGGAGCTAGAATTTCAGAACTGTCGGCTCTATCCAGGGATGCGGGTCATGTGGAATTCCTCCCCTCAGGAGAAGTTCTACTTGCTCCGGATCGTAGCTTTTTAGCCAAAAATGAGGATCCTCTTGCAAGGTGGGCCCCTTGGAAAGTCATCCCACTTCCCCAAGATCCTTCTCTCTGCCCAGTATCAACTTTAAGAGCCTTTCTATCTCGTACATCCTCAAGATCCTCAGGTTCTCTCTTCATGAGAGAAAAAGGTGGTACTTTGTCAGTAAAAGGTATTAGACAACAAATCCTTTACTTCATTAAACAAGCCAATCCTGATTCATTCCCAAAAGCACATGATATCAGGGGAGTAGCCACCTCAATTAATTACTTTCAACATATGAACTTTGAGGATCTTAAAAAGTATACTGGATGGAAATCCCCGACAGTCTTTAAACGTCATTATCTAAAGTCCTTGGAATCTTTAAAATTTTCAGCAGTAGCAGCGGGAAACATTGTTTCTCCTGATACTGTATAGTAGTCGTAGTACAGATCCAGGTCTCCTTTCTACCTACCTCATCCAACATGCCTCACCCTATCGCCATGCTACTCGGATATCCTAGCCTTAGCCGCTGAATCATAATAGTGGATTGTCCCTTATTATTTTGCTAGGGACATCCACACTTGTACTGATGGTGTACTTCAGTGTACCTACCCTTATTTTTATGCTAGGGTAGGACACAATGTGTTTGTATACTTTGTAAATAATTTTCTAAGTAAATCCCTTTTGTTTATATTACACTGCATCATTGTATTTTACTGTGTTTACTGTATTTTAAGTACTTTACATTACTAACGTTCTTTTATGTTACTGTTTAGAATAAGTTAGTTTAAGTACTTAGTTTGTATGCTGTAATTGATTTACTTATATTATATCCATCGTTTTGCAACTGCTTTTCATTTGTCCTTTTTTTCCCATCTTGTCTGTTTCTCTGGTACTCTTTCATAGGCCGACACGAGCTGAGCCCAGAAAAGGGATTTTGACGAAGGAAAAATCTATTTCTGGGTGATTGGCTCGTGTCGCCCTATGAAAGGATCCTTAATATCATTCTTTCTAGGTAAAATTAATCTAAAATTACCAGAGAAAAACAAAATTAAGAAAATGTCAGTAAAACTGACTCGCTCACTCTTAAAAAGAAGTGTCGGTATGGTAATAGGGGCGAGTGGGAATCACTACCACGAGACATTCACCAATTAGAACTTCCAATCAGAATCCCCACAAGAGAGAGCTGATACCAACGGGCGATGCAGCCGCTACTACTACTACTAGAGGACGCCACGGACAGCAGCGCCCCTAGCGGACATCCTTAATCTAAAAACATCTTGTCCTGCATGGGGGGGAAAACAATACAGGGTGGGTTTCATAGGGCGACACGAGCCAATCACCCAGAAATAGATTTTTCCTTCGTCAAAATCCCTTATGTAAGACATATTGTGGGGCAGATAACAGAAACATCGTGGAAATGATGATACATGCATCAAATTTGGCACAAGTGTCCTCCAAGGTATACTAATCAAATCTGCCTGATTGGCCAATTGAAAATCCAAGATGGCGGCCAGTTTCAAGATGGCCTCCAAAATAACCACCTGAAGTAGATGTTTTGCTTAGAAATATTTGTAGTTGTCTGATTTGCATGATCCAAGTGTGGATTCCTATGTTTTGAAGCCTGCTGAACTATAGTTTCCTGTTTAAAAAGCACTCTGAGACATATTTCTCAAGATGACCACCAAGATGTTTGTCTTTCTTTTTATAAGTTTTGTCCCTGCTAGTACATTTTCAAAGTTATGCTGCTGTTTCTCAATCTGCTGCTGTTCACATATGCAGCTGCAGAGTGATGTGCAGGGAAGCTCTGCCTGAGCGCTTGCATCTTCCTTTGCAAACCTTCTTACAGGAGCATTTGTCAATTCTTGACAGCTTGCTGCAATCGGTGTTAGTGTTGTCCAATGTATCTGCCATGCTTCTCCTTTCTGTGTCCACCCCCATTCAGCTGGACTGCTCATTAGTGGATTACAGTGGGTTGCCTGGCTCCAGATGATCCCAGCCTGGTAGGCTGCACACTTTGCAGGTTCTCTGAGAGCTGCCTGAGTTGATGGAATTGAGTTGTACAGCCTCCGCTTGATCTGTGGTACATGAGGACAACGAATCTTTCCAGCCTCTACATGTCAAGATCGTGAATCAATGTTGGATGTTGGCCGAGATTGATGAATGTTTCAGTAATATCATCAAATACATTCCAAGTCTGCCATGCAGATTTCTTCATTTTCCCATGGAAGGCAGACACAATGTCACTGTGGTGGGATCACAAGCTTAAAACACAAGCAGGCAAAATCCCCCCCACATAAACTCAACCAATCCAGCTGCCAAACTTACCCTCAGTCACATTTTCCTCTTTACACTATGGAATACACTCAGGACAATTGACTTACATACCCAAAGAAAAAAAACACACACACACACACAAACACATTTACTCACCCAACTCCAGATACTCAGGGCTATGCTGTGCTGTCCGCTGGTCGAGGTCGCTGAGACACTAACAACAACAAAGACAACAACCAAGAACCACAACCCCACAACCAAGGACCACAACAACACAACAACCAAGGTCCACAACCCCACAACCCAACAACATAACAAGCAAGGAATAAAATCACAACTCAACAACACATCAAACAAACAAGGACTACAACCATAACTCAACAGCACAACAAGAAGCAAGGAATACAACGAATACAACCACAACAAGAGACCACTGCACAACCAACCACCAACACAAAAACAACAACACAAAAAGGCAACACACACAGCCACTAACAACACCAAGGCATCACCTCAACAGCAACCCTCAACTATAACAACTCACATATAACTCAACAAAAACTCACAAGCACAACAAATCTAACAGCACAGGCACAACAACTCCAAAGCAGACAATATGAACTTAACAACAACCAAACAACAAATCAATAACACACAATAGACTATCAATGCCTTCAATGACCGCTGCTGACACTACTGATCATCACCGATTCTGACTAAAGACTGACCCAAAACTCTGATCTAAACAACTAACTCCAGCTGCACCAGCAGACAATCCAGAACTCACCAACAGCCAATTCAATCGCTAACCATCCATCCACCAATTACGCCCTCTTTCTCTCTCTCTCTATTTCTCTCTCCCTCTTTCTCACGGAAAACCAAAACACAAATACACACCACACGATCTCAACAGCAACACAAACCACGAAACACTCTCTCTCTCTCTCTCTCAAGGACGTTGCCAAATGGAACTCCCATAACTCCTCCATTTCACACCCAGTAAATGTGTGAAAGTAGAGGATCCCTGTAGCTTTCTCAAGCCCAATTGCAGAAACTACCTCATGGACTGGAATCCATTGCATATGGGCTCTTTGGCCAAAGGCAATCCATATTTCGTGAAGACTTGGTTTCTGGAAGGATGGTAGTACAGATATTGCTATGACTAGCACATCTGTGTCGTTAGCCTTGATGATTATAGACTTGCTCCTGTCAGTCGTTGCATCCCTAGCGTGAACAAATATTCGACTGTCAGCTTCTTCTTAACAACATGGGGACACAGCATCCAGAGACTTCACTGTGTTGCTAATGGCATCCTCTCCTTTTGTGATGATGACTGTGCTTTTAGTTTCTGCTTCACACTTCTTTTTGGCCAGGAAGTGAAACGCTTCAGTCTTGTTGCTGGGGTCACAAAGGAAGCATTGCCAGTGTCCTGGTGTCTTGCTTGTTCCTGTCACTCTTCTTCTGATTCCTTTCCCCCTTTTTGACCTCGTCTCTAATTTCAGATTTGATTTCTTATATACATCAAAGGCTATGTCCACCTCTGCTTGTACCGAGCACCATAGGATTCCACCTTTGGGATGATGTCTTCTTTGGCATAGTCTTTAAATGTTTTTGAAGTACAAGGAGGTGGGGCATTGATAAGTGCTGAGTCGTCAATGATAATTGTATCTCCCTTTGGTTCTCCCACTGGGACATTCACTTGCTCTTCAAGAATTTCAACCAGCTGTGACTTCTGACACGTATGAAGCTTGCCGCTGGCACTGAAAGATGCAGGATATGACTGATTCTTGTGCTTGAAGAATTCTTGCAAGTCACACTGTCTGTTCTGGCTTGAGATGAACAGTCGCGAGAATAACTAACAGTATCTTTTAGGACTTTCTCCTTAGAAATTCCCTCGGCCTGTTCTTGTTTGAAGAATGAAACAGGGTACTTCTTGATTGGATAATAGAAAAGACTTTCAGCTTCATCCTCTAGCCCTTTCATAAATGATAGGAACTACTCTTTGCCTTGCTGATGATGTGTAGCTACCATTTCAGCTAGAGCTGGGTCTGCAATGTTCTTTGTATCTAACACCATCAGGTCTGCTGATTCTTCTTGGAATGGGTTACCCATTTTCTGCATCACTGCAGAGAGTGATTTCACCTTTTCTAAGAAAGATTTCTGGGCATTCGGTGTCTGCTCGTGGTGTCTGTTGCTGTATGTGACATCTTTCATATCAGACATGGCCTCGTATCGAGCTAGTAGATGACTAAATTCTGGTCCAGCGACCATCCACCTACGAAGTGCTGATGGGTCTTCTGTCAACCCAATTGCTCCTCCATCATCTTTGATCACTGCATTATTGTTCTCATGTGCTTGATCAATTGCTATGCCAGAGAATTCTCTTCTTGACTTTTCGATGACGAAGTTACCATTGTGAAACTCCTCGGCCACGTCTGGATGTTGTTGTTCGAGTGACATCATATCTCGGAGGTGAATAGTGATCCACCGGGCATAGTTAACATTGTTATTTGCAAAGAAGTAAGGCCCCAGTTCTGAAAGTGCTTCACGGTACAAGTTGAAGTCTCCTTCTCTGAATGACTGGATGAGGGTGAATATCATGTCCAGCACCAAACTCCAGAATTGGAACTGCGGACACACTTTCTTCTGTTTTTCACACCAATCCTCAAAGGTTATTTCTGATGTGCTAGACTCTTCAGAGCAGAAATCATGATATGCCTTCTTCATCAGTTTGTACAGGCTGCATGCTGTAATCTGGTGTGCTTTTCTTGTATTTGCGACACTGGTTGCAGACAGGTAAGACTGATGTACCAGATGAGGCCACCCCTGCTTCCACAATGGCACTGGTCCACCCACTGTCTTGTAGTAATGTTCCTATCGACCTCAGTGAAGCCATTTCTATATGAAGGCCTCCAAACATGACAACGAACTTGTCCTCTCCATATTCTTGCCACTTCCACTGTACTTGCTTCGCCAGAGCATACAAAGGTTGGTCAGCAACAATTACAGGTGTCTGCTGTGGGTTCAAAAAAGCCACTGTATCATGGACCTTCTCCATGGCATGCTTGATAGTTACAACAGTGTGTGTTTGGTCTCGCTACATAGGCATCATTGTCAATACGTAATAGTATAATAGGCCTCTTATGTCCTGTAATATACAATAGGCACTTTCTTGTATGGGATACAACTGTAAGTGTTTACATAATAAAAATATGGAATGTTAGTCCATATATATAAAAGACTAAAACTAAAGAGGTCAACCAGATTGCTTGCAGGAATGTGATCAGACTAGAGACGCTAAGATAACATGCCGTCACCTGTAGTCATTCAATTGTTTATAAACATTAGTCCAAGCTCCCTGCTTGAGACAACTACCGCGACCTATAATTCAAACGGCCTACGTGATCTGTAGCGTGTCTCATTTGATTGTGTGTTCGTATGTAACTATGTCATATGATAGTATGTTCATATGTTCGAGCTACTATCTGCTTCCTTCATAACTTGTAACAGTGATGTAGAACACAGCAGAACAGAGTTAGCTATCGTCATTAGAAGACCTGTATCTCTTTACCTAAGCTTTATCATGTAGAGAGAATACGATCAAGCTATCGTTATTAGAAGACTTGTACAATCATACCTGATCTTCACCATGTAAACTAAGAATATATATATTTTTATACTTCGTGTTTTCTACAAGAACCTCCTCACCGAATCATCATGAGTTTAACGCCTCGTCGTCATAAACAAGAAGATAATCCCGACTTCGTAAGTGATCTACAAACCCCAAGACACTCCATTGAAGATGGAAGTGCAATACCAACCGACTTAGCGTAAGATTATCGCAAGTCTAACATTACCTCATAGGGCGCCTTATCATACAAGGCACAAGCCCTAAAACAACTAGGTTCTTGCACTGTGCCATACACCTAGTCTGATCGTTCATCCAGTGTCATAAGTCCCGTGCGATCTGTACACCATCCAGATAACGAAAACCCTGTTATCCTTGGTTCGGCTCTACCGCGCTGGCATGCCCTGTCCATTCAGGTGTGGCTGCCTAACTGATTTGGCATCATTTGGGATACTAGTGGTTGTTGCAGTATGATGCCAACATAAATTTCCTACTTAGCTGACACTGAATACCATGCTGAGTTTCACAGCAGTGATGTCACCAATGTGTCTTGGTAGTGCCCGACAATCACTCCTTTAATACAGTGCCTTAACCATGTTTTAAAGTAGAAAATATACATCAGCAGACTTAAAAACATAGGAATGCACACTTAGATCATGCAATTCGAACAACTACAAATATTTCTAAGCAAACATCAACTTCGGGTGGTTATTTTAGCTGCCATCTTGAAAAATGGCCGACATTTTGGATTTTCAGTTGGCCAATTTGGCAGATTTGATTAGTATCCCTTGGAGAACAATTGTGCTAGACTTGATGCTTGTATCATCCTTTGCACGATTCTTCTAAAAAATTACTCTTATCTGCCCCACCAATATAAAAACAGGTATTATTGAAATATATTGCTGCACCAGCTGGATTTAACTTTTAAGTAGTTTTCTCTATTTTTCCAATAACTGCTTTCTCTCTGCCATTGCAACTGGCGAGTATTGCGCCAATATAATTAATCAGGATAAGTCAATTTCAGGAATATTATAGCATTAAATTTATTTATTACAGAAAGTAAATAAATAAATCAAGATATAAGTCAATGTTGGGTTTAGTCGAATGCTGGTAGTGGCCGAGTATGATCACAGCAGTGAGTCGGAGTAGACTGTAGATGCTGTAAGGATCTACTCAATATACAGAGGTAGATCAGTAGGGGGAGAACCATGCACTGATTTTTCATTGGTTGGTGGCTCAGTTCCTCTTATTGGTTGGAGAAAGTTTCTTTCAAGATACTTCTCATCGTTGAAGGTCACCCTGTTTCAACCTGGCAGACCATCGAGGCTGGAATATGACGTGTTTGGCATTGTGTGACATTGCGTGACATCACAGCAGCTCAAATTTTCATTGACTGTTGGGCTGCTTGTCTCAACTTGCATTCTTTGGCCGGGGGGGTGTTGCTCGGTCTGGTATTTATGTCTTCTTAAGTTAGTGGGGAGGAAGAGCACTTCCTGTGTCGTATTTAGTGAGGGCTTCTCTTGTTGTATAAGGAGTGTCTCGAGCAGTCGCTAACGTTGCTGGTAAGGGGCCCTCCCTATTATCCTAGTATTCTTGTCCGTGGCAAGAAATCCTATTGGTTAGTTTCATAAAAGTCATACCAATGTAAGAGCCGGGCATCCACGGACGGGCATAAGAATTGGTAGACTACATTCATCTGCTTCAAGGGGTCTCTTGCTGGTGTGGTCAAATTGTTCTTCATGGTGAGGTACCGGATACGTTGATTTTGGTAGTAAATTACGAGTTCCAATTCTTTGTCTACTTCGGTAGGGGTTACATTCTCTGATGATTTTCTTCATTACATCCTCGTCCTCACAGTAATATGTGTGCATTTTCGTCTTATAATACAGCTTGATCTTTTCATGGGGGTGGGGCTGCGGTCTCTCACTCTCACTGTTCTACCAATCCAGCGCCGTCCAGACTTCTTTATTATTCAGTCGATTCGGATACCCAATATTAACAAGCATGTGAGTGACTCGGTCAAGTTCTTTGTGAGTGTCCTGCCGGGAAGAACAGTGCGTGAGGGCCCTCCTGACTGTGGTGTTCTTGAACTTCACAACAATCATTGTAAATAATAAATGGCAAAATATTTGGAATGGAATGAGGAACCTGTAAATAATAACTGAAACAGATAAAATTCTGTTTTTGAAAATGGAGCTCATCACATCAGAGAGAAAAACTACACACAAGTAATTCTAACACATCTTTGAATAAGCCATACTTGCTTGGCACACAGACACTTAATGAGCAGTCCTTATGGCGCCCCTCCCGAATGCTCAGAATGCAAAGAGTTGATAACAGTCAAACATGCTTCGTGTGACTGTCCAAGATATAACCAGCAGTGATCATCAACCTTTGGAAGTAATTCAGTGAGGGAAATTTTGTCAGAATCTAACACATTTTCGATCATTCCAATTTTAACATTTATAACAAAGTTTAATTTAATAGACAATATATAAAAACAATTAAGTAAATAATGAAAATACAAAGGCCCATAGGCCATTTAATTATTTAAATTTTTTAAAATAGTTAATTTCTTAAGTTTAATTGTTGCTATTATTTAAATTTTTTGTATGTATGGAAGGGAGCAAATGTATTTAATGTATACATGTGTTCCAGTGCAAATCCATGTACCTTATACAGTTTCTTTTAAATTTCAATTCAATTTAATCGTCATCATACGAATGAACTATTTGGTTCCAGTACTATAGGCTAGACCTGGGATTTCATCCCAATCCTTCAGGCCAGCCCTATGAGAGCTGATAGTCAGCTCAGCAGTCTGGTTAAATTATGTTAATCAATAATAATAATACACAAGTCAAACCAGCAAAACTCTCTTTTCTTAACTTTAATTATCAGTAATATTGAGGATTTGCATGATAGAATATACTGCACCAATATTTTACAAACTTATAATCCTATGCCAAGTTGACCGTGAAATGAGAGAATCTTAGGCTATCTAGACCTAAGACTAGTTTAACCAATTGTAGTTTGTTCCTACTGTTATACAAACCCTCGGTCCTGTACATTAAGAATTACTTTCAGAGAAGGTTGGAAATAAGCTGTTGAACTTTCAAACAAGGTAGTTAGGCCGTTAACTACTAGCTACTGTCCATTAGTCGGGAGTCCCGTCATGACTGAGTGCAAACATTAAAATTTGCTTTTGGCCACCGTCGAGTAAGGACGTGTTTTTCACCTCTCTGCCCGACTGCTGTTAAATGTTTTTCACCTTTCCCAGAGAGATCTTTATGTTGTAGTATGTTAGCTGTATATACTTGTGTATTTGTGAGCTTTATCATGCACGAATCACAAAAGCCATGCAAGTCTCCTCCCAGCGCATATACCCTGGAGTGGGAAGTAAGAGGTGTGAGGACTTTTGTTCCTTTGTGGATGTTGACCCTCATCCCTTTGCGCTAAATGTCCGGGCTATGAGTGCACCAGAGATTTAACTTGTAATGCGTTTGTGTCCTGGTTGTCTGAGCAGTGGGAGAAATAAAAGAGGAGGAAGTGGTCCTGGGGAAAGGCCTCCAGGGCTTTGTCTTAGGGCTACATGCCCCCAGTGACTCCCATGGTGGCTGATCCTTCATCATAAACTTCCTTGTCTTGCTGTTTCTCCTTCGGGGAAATCTCTCCCTCCGCTCTTTCGTCTGATTCGTCAGGCAAAGAAGATGTTGGGGGGGAGGGGGGGGCTGGCAACATGAACGTATCGTATCCAGGGTTCTGATCTTGCTCCGAGGAGGATCCTTCGCACTCGGGGCAAGGTGAGTCTCCTTCACTTAACACAACTTTCGTTTACTCAGGTGTGGCCCCAGTGTCACATTTCACTTCTGTCCCTGTGACTCACGTGGCTGTGGCGGTGACAACTTTGACTTCATCCTACCCAGGTTATGTGGTGCCTCCTTATTTGGTATACTCCCATCATCCTACTAGTGTGAATCCACAGTGGTGATGGGTACTTGCCCTCACCTACGGAAGTCAGACCAAACAGTCCCTCTTCCTCCTGGTTTAGCGATGTTGTCACTCCCGCCACGTTTGTCTTTGTGGCACTTTGGGTGCTCTCCCCCCTGGGATGTCCCTCTGGGTGTTCGGCCTCCTGTAGGTGCTGTGCCTCTGCCTGCTGCTGCCCATGCCCCTGCCCCAGCCCCTGGTACTGCTCCTTGGCTGACGCTCCTGTGTCTGCTCCAGTTGCCCTTTGGATGGGAGACCTTACCGCCACCCTGAGGAAACTGATGGAAAAGAAGCCGAAGAACAGAGCTCACAGGTGTCATCTTCTTCTTTGCAATCTTCAGCTTCATTGTGGTCGTATGCTGCCTCCACCCCTTCGACTTCTGAGGCTAAACCACCAAAGAAGAAGAAGGTCATCTCTCCTCCCCCTCAGAAGTCTCGTCATGGGAGTTCTAAGGGTCTGTCTCCTTGCACTAACACAGTTAGTCTTCTGCTAGCTCTCCTGTTCTTTTGAGAAGAGGAACCGTCACGCTGTCCCCAGGGTCTAGTGTGACGGGGGCCACAGAAGCACAAACTTCAGTTCGAGTTCATGCCTACTACTCCTAGAGGTTCTGCCTGTAAGACTAGCACTGTGTCAAGCTCTTGTTCGTGAGTTTCCCCAAATTCTTGCAAATCTGCAGATTCGCGTGCATCCAGAGTTGTAGACACTGAGTCTTCTCAACGTCGCAACTCAGGTACAGAGTGGAAGAAACGGGAGAGTCATGCAGGTGTCTTTCCCTTCCTAGCAATTCCCCTCACAGTGATGACTCAGGTCCCAGTACTGATGTGAAGGTCTCGCAAGACCTTGCACATGGTGAGACTGGTAGGAGGTACCCTGTTCAGTCCTCTCTCAAGGTTTCGTCCCTGAACTCCATGCTCAACTCCACCCAGCTCAAGATCACGCGAAAGCCCTAGCCACGTGGCAGCGAGCATTTCTCCTGCTGCACGAGGGTCTCGTAATCCTCCTCAGGAAAGTGTTTCTCCATGGCGAGAATGCTCTCCTAAACTCACGTTGCTGTCATCACCGCGGGTTGATGACAGTTTACAACTCGCTTCCTCTGCTAGATCTGCTAGCAGGGCGAGCGAGAATGTCCAATCTTCCTCACCTATCCCTTTAACTTCCTGGGATTATACCGGGAAGAGCGAGGCAATGAGGTGGAACACTGGGGCAGTGTCTCCCCAGGATTCAGCTGGAGGGTATGTTCCTGGTTTAGTGTTGGGGCCGAACAGGTCATATGCCCGTGTAGTTCAGGAGGGTCCAAGGGGGTCTGGCAAGGTCCTCTCTCCTGCAGGGAGAGGGTCTTGGAAGGAACGCACCATGGAGGGATCTGAGGGTACTTGGCCTCAGTATATAGACACCCCAAAATCCAGAGGACTTTTGGAGAGGTCATTGCACAGATTTGTCAGCACAGTGACCTAAGGGAAGGAACCATGACTTCGTTTTCTGGCCGCCCCTCTCTTGTTGAATCCTTCTGGGATCCGAAAAAGGAGCCAAAGATTTCAACGGGGCTTCCATGGTCCAGCTCTGACCAAAGGTGTCCTTGACCAAGCAAACGGCCCTGTTTCCACACAAGCCAATTTGCTCAAGGCCAACTGTTTGGACAAGCTTCTACCTCCTCCTCATCCCTCATCAGAAGTGATACTACATGTCCTCAGAGGGATCATTGCCAACGAAACAGGTTGAGCCAGATGTGGTTTGTCTAGGTCCTGGCCTTACGCTGCAGCATCTCACTGTGGAAGTCTTCTCACTTTTGCAGCAACAGGGAGCGAGCCTGGAGGCTACCACTATGGCAGCTCTTCAGGCTGTCTCCTGGTTGGCTCTATGGTCGTTCAGAGTATCCAAGGTCACCGCTTCCTCAGGGGCTATTATCTGTGGGGAGGACTCGGCCTTTGGGAGACTGTCATTAAGGAGGTAGGGCTGTTTCCTACCTAGCACACCAGACTGCCAATCTGTAAGCAAAGTGTTGAAGAGGAGGGATGTAGTCCTTAGTTGCATCACCAGGTCTGTTGGTTCCGAGTTAGCCTTAGTCCTTAGGAACGGACCGTGGCTGGGTTCTGCCGCTCTCTTTCCTAGAGAGTTGGTAGATGCTGCAGTGGAGAAGTGGATGGCTGTAGACAGTGACAGCCTTGTCCACCAGGCAGTTGCAAAGACCTCAGGGCCTTCATGTACAACTGCGGCTAGACCTCAAAGTCAAGCTAGCTCTTCCTCTGCCCCCCTAAGAAGTCTCAGTCTTTGAAGGGAGTTCGAGAAAGTACCCAGCCTTCTTCTTTCACCTCAAAGGGAACACAGTCACGCTCTTTCCAGCCCTCCTTCCCTCTGGGGAAGGGAGGTAAGGGAAAGAAAAAGAAGGGGAAACACTAGGGACAGCGTTCTCCTCCAGCTACTGTCATTGGTGGTGAGTTGTCTAGCCATTGGGCAACATGGCAGTGATACGGAGCAGAGACCTTGGTAACACAGTGGTCCCCCTGTATTTGCAAGGGATGTGTATCAGAACACCCCCCCCCCCCCCCCCCAGAAAGCTAGGACCCATAAATAGATACTTGGATCCCCCTCTAAAAATGCTTATAACTGCCTATATTGAATGCGCCAACACCAAAGTATCCCTAAAAATATCATCCTACATCAAATATACATTAAAATATCCTATTATGATACATATTAATCTATGAAATAATATCGATTCTATTTCAAAGTAAATCTTACATTTTATAGTTAAAAATACATATGTATGTACTGTATGACATAGTTACATATGTGAAAATAATCCAATCCCCCCATAAGTATTCAGTCATGCACGTTTTCTTTCATACAGTTACTGTTTAAATCGTCCAGTTTTGTTTTTACAAGGGAAACAATTGTATGTAAAATCACAAGAGAGAGAGAGAGAGAGGAGAGGAGAGAGAGAGAGAGAGAGAGAGAGAGAGAGAGAAGAGAGCGAGAGAGAGAGAGAGAGAGAGAGAGAGAGAACAAAATACATATGAACATTAAAAAAATTTCGTACACTAGTACAACATATGTAAATAGGGTACTCACCAGTGATGAATGTTGATTAAAGATGATGATGATGAATTAGCCGTGGTGTCCAATGAATGATGGTGAAGATATGACTGCATAGCTAAGCAGAGGAGTTACATCTCCTCTGAGGGTGCCTCTTTACCTTCAGAAGGCACTGACTCAGGTGATTGGGGGGGCACTACTTCATGGGTTTCGGGAGGCTTTGGAGGGTCCTTCTTCATACGTGTGATGAACATGGTGATTGGCAGCTGCTGTCGTTGCTTCTTCATGGTGGTGAGGGCATGATTATAGGGCTCCAATGCCATATCAAGAATGCTGGAAAACTTTAAGGAGCATTCCATGAAAGGATCCCATGTTGAAACAAGCTCCTGAACATCACTTACCATTCTCCTAAGTTGGGTCAGGCATTCCAAATTCAGGCCTTCCTGCTCCTGCTCCTGCTCCTCTCCTGAACATGGAATGTCTTTTTCCTCAGTGGCAGACTTCGTCAGCTCTTCCAAATCCTAGTCTGTCAGGGGGTGAGAGTGGGCATCAATGAGGGTGCCGACTTCATCCTCGGTGATATCATCAAAGCCTTCACCACCACGAATTCTCGCCAACTGGACCACCTTATTAATGGCCAAATGCTAGATTTCCTTAGGAGAGAAACCTATGTAATTATGGTCACAGTCCAGCCACAACTTTCTCCAGCAGAAATTCAGGGTCTCCTTCTTCATGTCTTTCAGTGATCGGTCGATGACAGACAGACACGTGGCAATCGTGAATTTACGCCAATATGCTTTCAGCATAAATTCACTGTCACGGTTCATTGCATCAACGAGTTGCTAGAGGGAGTTCCCTGTGTAGAGTGCCTTGAAGGCACGGATCATGCCCTAGTCCTTAAGCTGAAGAAGAGAGATGGTAATGGGAGGGAGGAACTCGAGCTGGACCCCCTTGTGATAAAGATCGAGAGGGTGGCCACTAGCATTGTACATTATTAGCAACACCTTGAACTCCATGTCTAAATCGGACAGACATTGTCTAACTTGAGGAATGAAGCTTTGTTGAAACCAGTATTCCATAAGGATTTTGGTGATCCAGGCCTTGGGATTTGCAGCTTTGTAAATGAAGCTTGGTTTGAGCACAAAGGCAACTGCATTCCCACACATCAGGAGGGTCAACTTGTCCTTTTGTGCACTGAATCCGGAGGCTTTAGCTTCATCCTTTATTAGATATGTCCAGGACGGCATCTTTTCTGAAGAATCTTCTTGAAAGCCCAGGGATATTTTGTGGCCGCCCCTTTTGTCGGCCAATGCTGCTTCCCCATGTAGGGAAACAGACTTTAAGTGGAACTTTTTCTGGAACCGGTGGAACCATCCTTAGCTTGCCCGAAAACCATGGTGAGCTGACAACAGTTCCAGTTGTGGCTCTCCTTCCTCTTCAGGAGTTGGCTCATCAAAGCCCAAGAATTCATTTTTTCCCTTCTTCAATGCCTTCCCGTGCCCTAGATCGCCGCCTTCCTCTTCCTCTACGTTGCCACCACTGTAGCAGTTGATAGCTACTGGTAGAGCTGTCATGCTTTCTCTCATATGATGTTGGAGTTAAGGGGAACGTTCTTCTTACGGTAGTCCTCGATCCATTATGTGACTGCAGATCCCACTTTCGTGATTGTTTTACCTTTCAATGTTCACACTGCTTTTGCTGTACCAAAGTATGTCATGCGTACACTTTTTCTGATTTCACTTTCTTTTTTATGTATCTCACCGTGCTCTTGTTCACATTGAAATGGCAGCCAACTACGGTGGAACAATTGCCCTTCTTCAACGTATCGAGAACTTTCGCCTTCTTGTCGAGCTTCTTGACAGTTTTCGTTCTTTTAGGCTTTTTACAGGGCGCTTTTTAGGAGCCATTTTCGGCATGATTCACATGGACATTTACTGATAGGTCAAACACAGCTTCATGTATACGTTTGCATAAATCAGTAATTTTCTACGCAATCAGGCTGATGAAGGAGAGATTTGCAATACCCACAATTCCATCTTCGCAAGAAGGGACTCAGGTTTCAACCAATCAACGTCAAGTGTACAGCTAATGCTCTGTGTACTTATAGTATCATCCTAAAACACTTTATGTAGATATGTGTCATATTTAGAAATCATCTTAAACATTTCATAAAATGTGCATTCTGCACAAAATTTCAATGTAAAAATTTATCCCTGATTGACCCAATGCAGTTTAGTGTTCTATTGTTTGTCCAGTCTTTGAGTGTGCGGTATGGTATACATATTGTACGTATTACTGTGGACGTAGAATGTCTTTTAAAATGTCCTCTAAACGTTCTGCTTCTCCTAAGGCTTCTGGCAAAAAGCCCAAACATCAAAGGTCCTTACAACTAATGACAGATGCGGAGAAAATAGACATGACTGTTATGTTGAGAGAGGGCAAAAGTCATGGAAAAGTATCAGGCTATTACCACATGACAAAGTGCAGTCACCTGCCTCGAGAACAAATATGAATAGAGTAAAATACTCAGGAAGGTTATGCTTTGGGAAGAACTCACCACCCTCTTTACTACTATCTCACCAATGGACCAGGACTTTGAAGAATTTTGTGGTTTGTATAATTGATCAGGGAAGTCAGGCAGATACAGACAATGGTCAAGGCATGGGATAAGAATAAAGAAGGGGCCACAAATTTTATCAATACTGTTAGTTAAATAGTGAAGCCCTATCATAACACTTTCGTGAGCATGTACAAATATATTAGTCTCTTCGCTTTTGCGAAAGACTCTTTGTTTCTCCTTACGACTGTCATTCGTAAGTATTTCTGGTTCCTTCCATCTCCTATGTGATATCTTAGTAGAGTGGTTCTTCTTAAACTAAAGGAGAGGATTCAAACAGATAAGTTGAAAAAAGGTATAACAACTTTATTCTGTAACTCCATACTAAGAGATGCAGTTCGGTCGGGAGACCGATATGTTTGAACGCTGGTACAGAACTGACATTCTAAAGCATCACGTCGATAGCGAAACATTAGCTATCTCAGCGATTCATATAAAAACATACGTAGTCCGCCGGCTCGGAAGTTACAAGTTTCCGGCGTAGGTTAACAGGTCAACCGCTTCCCATGGAAGTTGTTGTGCAAAGTTATCAGTAATGCAAAACGATGACAATGTAAACAGATTTAAACCAGGCTACTGCAGACAGCGCATAGCATAATCTAGATCTGCATTGGTCACGTAGGACCCTCCTAATGCCATGACCTCAGGTCATGGGTTTTTATTTACAGATTCTGTAATTCAATAATGTATTTATTACATTAGGCTCGGTCAGCTACCATTCAAGCCTTGAATAACAAAAGTTACTTTAAACTTTGTTTCTTAGGAGCGTGCTCGTAACATATGTTTAGGTATAAACATAATAAATGATTAAATGCATAAAAAAGTTCTGTTACATACCCTTTTTGACATATTCATAAACAAAGATAAATGCATGGAAAATCTAGATCCATGTTTGGTAATAATAATGATTAGGTACCCAAAAATAATAAAAAGGTAAAAATCAAAAGATTAACATGTATACATGATTAATATGATAATAGGTAACCTGATTAAGAATAGTAGTTACTGATAGATTATGGTAATAGGTAACCTGATTAAGAATAGTGGTTACTGACAGTTTATAACATGATCATGGATAATTGTTAAAGAGTACTTGTCACTCTTTGTAATAGGTAAACATAATGGTACAGATTAATATATAGGGCTGGTATATTTTATTAGGTGCCCGAAAAATACCTTTAGGAGTATATTAATGTATAAGATTGGGCTATAATATTTTATTAGGTGCCCGGGAGATACTTTAACTGTTCAAATGCAAAGGCGTGAGTCTTTCTTGTCCTACATTTTTGCCAGCATACAGACCGCTTTTCACACACAACATAATTCCAGACAATTTCCCTAGGCACAACACGAAATGGCCTGTTTCAGGCGGCCCTAAACTCAAACGACTTGAGTTTAACGGATACGTCATCTGGACGGGACAATACGTTTCCTTGGAGATCCTTCTGTGTACGCCTCAGCCTACGCCAAGCAAAGATGTTGACGGCGATAATCAATATGGCCATCACGCTTAACACGGCCAGCAGAATGTAGTAACGAAGATTTTCTCCACCTGCATAAGTCGGTGACGCATGGTTCATCTCAGCCAGTTGCGTCAAACGATGAGCCACCCGCGCGTTGTATGGGAGAGGTAGTGATGGGATAATTGTAGACGCCCAAGTATAGTTCGCAAAATACGCCTTCTCACGTATTATCGTGTTGACCCCTCTGACGGTGTAGTTTGTAGATGTCCCCGTACTACCATCAGCTGCTACAAAGATTGGGGAATGGGCGGTGGTCCCATCTGGGCATACGACGTGGAAACCGGCTTTGTCGTAACGGATCCAGGAACCATTATTCATTCTGTAATTGAATTTATTACTATAAAAGGGATAAAGTTTCCCCAGACAACCTTCGCTTGTATGAGAGAGAGAGCCGTTTAGCACTATGCCTAACTCACATGAATCCGTTGATATAGGATAGAATTCAAAAGAGTCAGCTGTACAAATTTTATTATTCATGGCTTCTGAACAGTGAGTGAGTTTATCTAAGTCTGTAATGACTGTAAATGATTTCCTATCAGAAGAAATCAGAACATGCCCCGTCAAATTGGATATTACTGGACTTGAGTTATTCGTCATGAAAGTAGGAAACGGTGCTATTTTGTATGATTGCCAAGCATCGGAAGAATCAAAAGGTATAGTGATCATAATCCTATAATTTTCAACGCTGACTGATATTAGGCTATAATAGAACTCTACTTTATGGGCGTCTAATAAAGGAATATAACCTAGTTTCTCCCGTCCGTTTTCCAAAGTTAACGTCAGATCTTTAATAGGCATGAGGTGTGGAGATAACACACCCTTTGTCGCTAACGTAATAGCTTCTACGTAATCTTTAGATTTCTCAATAAAATGTGATATTTTCACACGGATATGATCTATTTTCGAACTATAGTAAGCTAACGTAGCCAGCAAATGTTGAACTTCCATAACCTGATCGATATTATTTGAATGTTCGTTTACTATACTCATTATTTGATTGATTGAAGATAACTGACTGCGAAGTTCAGACAAAGCTAATTCGGTTTTGTGTTGCAAAAACTCAATTCTTTTATTTTGATTATTTATCTTAAGGCGATTTGAAATTCCTAAGCCTAGATTCGCAACAGATCCTAAGATGTTTAGTCCAGGCAGAATAAGCGGGTTGCGCGTTCGAGATTATTGTGCCGCACAGACTACGGTCAGGCAGGTCACCGCAATGCACGAGCAAGTTCCTCTGCCTCGGCGGTTTTTATTTTGTATGTCATAAGACAACATTTCCGCGACGCTTAGGGTTTGAGCTAGCGAAATCTCTGAGTTAGCATGAAAATTACGTTGGTGCATTTCCTTAAGCGAAATGGCAAACCTCATCAGGTCATTCTTTAAGTTAAGGACGTCATCTTCAGGCAAAAATATGGCCTGCATATCCACTTCTATGACTATATTACTTGACACTATAACTACGTTGTCTGTTCTCTCGATAATCGAGCCATGATTAAATTCTATTTCTTTCGTCCTAGCGCTCTTTCCATACAACAAAGATGCCTGAACACACAATATCACTCCTAACAATAACAGATTCATTTTTGAAAACCTGCAATGAGTAAAATATATGTAATAACTCGTATAAAAGAATAGGTTTACATACAAATATGATTAATATATATATATTTAAATTATTATACAAGTTTCATAAATACAACCATTTTTTCCCTCACTCCATCTACCTTTCTTTAGATTCTGATATGTGCCAATGGAACTATTCTCACATCAGTGGGTTTGGATACATTTTGAACCCTAAATCTATTGGCCGTTAATATTTCTAAAATGTTAAACGGGCCTTCAAACTTAGGTGTCAGTTTATAATTTAAACCTTTACTTACGTATACTTGTATGTATACCTGATCGCCCACGGCATATGTTCTAGTTGGCTTAGCTATTTTATCATGATTTTTTTCATTATTATTTGTGCTTCTTCTAGATTCTTACGAAGTATATTATATCGACTTATGCTTGCATCCATAACATCCTTTAGAGGATTTGATAAATTAGTTGTAGGCGTTAGTACATGGAAAGGTGTTCTAGCTGGGATACCGTACAGTGCCTCGTGGGGTGTCATTTTAACAGACACATGATACGAGTGATTAAGTGTGCTTAGTACCGCAGGTATGGCAATGTCCCAGTTGGGGTCTGCCCCCCCTAAGGTGACCCTTAAAATGTTTAAAACCTTACAATTTGCCCTTTCCACTAGCCCATTAGACTCTGGGTGATAGATCATGGTATTGATTTTCTTTATACAAAGGAATTCGCACAAGGAGTTAAGGAAATGATTATTGAACTCCCCGCCCGAGTCTGATATAATGGTGTGTGGAATTCCATGTTTACAAATGTAGCACTCGTAAAACTTTCTAGCGCACTCGACTGCGGTTTTTGTTTTAAGCGCTATCAGTTCTGTATATCGAGTCAAAGCATCTATGATTACTAGGAGGTGCTTATTTCCTCTGTCTGACTCGTAAAATCCTGTTAATAAATCTAAGTGTACTCTTTCAAAGGGTTGATTTGGCACGGGGTAAGCCCCTAGGCTGACAGGTGTCTTCGTGTGCCCTTTGTATTCTTGACAAGTGCGACAATTTGCTATGTGCTTTTTTATATCTGTAAGCATCGTATGCCAATAAAATAAGGATTTGGCTTTCTGTGACATTAAGGAATAACCCGGGTGTCCATGCAGTGGATTTTCATGCAACCATTTTAAGACAGTGGGTATGAGTGAGATAGGTACCACCACCTGGTTGTTATTCAACTGTGGTGTGTTGCGGGTTTTCCTCGACACGGATCTACACAGGATATTATCTTTGATGATATAATTCTGCTGCTTATACTTTATGTATTCCTTTTCCTTCGGATTTCCGTTTAACGCAATGATGATTTTTCTATTTGCGGATCTTTTCTTTGTTCTGTCTGTAATAGTTCAGCACTCCAGCCCAGATCTTCCTGTTCAGATATAGTTTTTAACAATGGGCGTGGAGGTTGAGATATCTATTAATTCAGCTAATGGCTCGGTACAAGATGAAGAGGGGTTGCGTGATAATGCGTCAGCAATGATATTTGCTTTCCCAGGTAAATACCCGATCCTCGCGCCAAGTCCTGGATGATCATGTGCCACCGAGTTCGCTTAGGGCTGTGACTAAAGCCTTTAAAGAAGTCGGTTAGGGGCTTATGATCAGTGAGAACCTTGACGGGATAACCGTATATTATAAATTTAAAATGCACGAGTGAATTAACAATAGCGAGCCCTTCCTTGTCTATTACTGCATATTTACTTTCGGAAGGTCTCAGTTTACGTGAATAAAAAGCTATAGGGAAAAACTGTTTATCATATTGTTGAAGCAATATCCCACCTACTCCTAGGTCTGAGGCGTCTGTTGCTATGAAGAATTCCTTACCGAAGTCAGGAAATTTCAAGATAGGAGAACTACACAGTTCATCTTTCAATTTATCGAACGCCTGTTGATGAATTTCAGACCATATGAAATCTACGCCCTTTTTTATAAGATCGGTTAGGGGAGCGGCTATGATGGAGTAGTTCCTAATAAACCTCCTATAGTATCCGCTACACCCTAAAAATTGCTGTATTCCCTTGACGTTAGTAGGTATCGGAAAGTTACGGATAGCCGATACCTTATCATGGACTACTTTAAGACCTTCACTAGAAACCGTGAAACCTAAATAGACTAGTTCTGTTTTAAAAAATTCACACTTACTTATCTTTACCCTTAAATTATGCTGCCTTAGTCTTTGTAGCACTAACTCTAATTTACGTAGATGTTCTTCTAATGTATTGGAAAAGATTACTAGGTCGTCCATGTAGGCATGTAGGATATCTCCTAACAAGTCTCCAAACACAATGTTTATCATTCGAGTAAAAGTTATGGGAGCACAACGTAAACCAAAAGGCATACGCAAAAATTCATAATGTCCCCTGGCTGTGCTGAAGGCAGTGTATATACTCTCTTGTTCCAACGGAATCTGATGAAATCCTTTTAGTAGGTCCAAGCTGGTGAAATATTTGTTCTGACCTAGTAGAGATAGGATATCATCAGTACATGGTACTGGGAATCGGTCAGGGATTGTTTCTTCATTTAAACGACGAAAATCGACGCATATCCGCCAAGTTCGATCTTTTTTCGGTACTACTATTAACGGAAAATTATAAGGGCTGTTTGATTTCCTAATGACTCCTTCTTTTAGCATTTTACCTACTTCCTCTGTTATCTCATTCTGAAATTTCATAGGAAGTCGGTACGAAGGTACATAGATTACTTTCTGTTTGTCCTTGAGCCTTATTTGATGCTCGATGACAATCCATTTTTCCTAAGGTTCCATCCGTAGTGGAAAAAACATCATGATATTCAGTTAAAAGATTCAAAAATTTCTGCTGAATTTCTTCTTCTTGAATGTCCTTATTGATTTTGTTCTTTATAGATTGCAAAAGGGATTCATCCGCAACTGATTGAGCGTGATTTATCTCAGCTATGGTAAGAATGCGATGTTTATAAACTTCCGCATCCAAGATATGTTGATTTTTGTGGGTTACTAAAGTGGTATTCAAATGATTACAGACTTCGATGTGACGTTGTTGTGAGCCGACTGTATAAATGGCTTGTGTGACGGATAATCCGTGTGTTTTCAGAGTTTCGGAAAGGATTAACATTTCAGATCCTGGCAAGGTTTTCTTTACACGCACTAATATGTTCGAAGTTACGTTCGGCTCGAGAGTTTGCGTGCAAGCTGATATTACGGGCGAGCGAGAGTTCTGTTGGGTTGCATGTATTATTTCTTGGTTCATGAGACAGGTGATTGGTTTCTTCAATGTAAGTGACTACTCTGTCTGTCTCTTTATTATCTAAAACTGATTTTAGGGTATTAGAAGACTTATAGAATTTTCCTTTGATATACACGCCGTGTTTTGCAGGTGCTAAGATAATATTTTGAGTGCCCATAGACGGGTATCTGATAATTACTGCGGGATACATATTAATGTTTTGTACAACAATAAAGGTATCGGAAAACGTGCGCTTACCGACCTTGTACTGTACATGAGTTACTCCTACCACATTTAATTCATTATTTCCTATGCCTGGGAGCCTTATTCCGGACTTCTCTATAGGGAAGTTTGAAAAGAGTAAATGATGAGTCCTTAAATCCATGATATTACGTGGACTACCAGAATCAAAGAACAAAGTGAATGACTTATGGTCCAAATTTACTGCATGTAAGGTTGGTCGCAACTCGTCTTGACTAATAATTGCATGAATTTGTTGCAAATCTACGGGAACCTGCACAGATTTTTTGGATTCGGCCGTGTGTTTCATAGGAAAATCAATTGCCTCACAATGATCTGATAAATGATTAAACTGATTATTTGATACAAAAGATGTTGATATTGATGACCCAACATCGCCCTCTCCCCCCTTGGAGCGAACTATGTGGTATTTGCTTTGTTTATCACACCTTGAAAATTCGCTTGACCTTGCAAGTTCTGGCTAGACGGCCCAGGAACAGAGGTACCTGAAGCACGATTTGTTTGTTTCTGCTGTTGTGCAGCATTGCCGTTTGCTTGTTTCTTTTTATAGTACTGAGGACCCTTCTTTTTATTTGCACTGGCAACTGGTTGTGTGTTTGTAGGATTCTGCTGTTGATTCCTCGAGTAGCAACGATTATATGAATAAGTGGAACTATTATGTATTGAACAAAAACGCGTCCGACAGTCTGAAATCATGTGACCTGGTCGTTTACAGTTATAACAAACCATCCCTGCAACTTGATTATTATTATGTACCACGTTTACTTGTTGTGGCTTGTTCTCATTTTTTGCAAAAACTTGAATGAGCGAAGGATCTAGGTCGGTACATTTAGACATGTGTTTTTTTATTTGTTTATACACATCTAATTCCGTACTGTTGGGCTGCAATTTTTTGTCAAAACACCGCACTAACACTTCAGGCAACATTGCAGTAATACTCGTAAGGTAAATTAAACGGATAAAATCTTTCACGGCGATTCTGGCACTCGTAACCCACCTGGAGTTACTTAAACTAACTTGATATTCATTTAGCCGGTCGGCAATTAGCGCTGCCCGCTCGACAACATTAAGCTGAGTCATGGAGGCTTGGTTAAGGATATTTCTCAATGCCAATACTACATCTAAAGCCTCTTCACCCCCATACACGGCACGTAATCTGATTTTGAACTCGTCCCATGTAGTCGCCTCTTGGAAAGAAACACCCCTTAGATAAGCACTTGCGTCTCCTTTAGCAAAGTCTATGAAGCTTTTGGCCTCCTGTAATTGTACTGCTGGGTCTGTGATGCTTTTTGCATTTAAATGAGCGTCTACAGATGAGATCCATGCCTCAACATTTTGAGGCAGGAACCCATTGACCCGACCCTGAAAAGGGACAATTGCTGACCTCGCGCTCACTAGAGTCACCACATTGGGGTTGCCAGCCGAAGTAGTTGCCATGTTCACTTTTACTTTTTTCTTATCACTTCTATTCCTTGCGGTCCTATCAAAATATCTATAAGAGTACACTCGACCACTACGTAAACGCATATGCAATATACTGTATAAATGTGTTATAGTAATAGGAAAATCCCCCAAAAGATACAAAAATACAGATAATTTGCTAAAAATATTACACGGAGAATTCCTGCAAGAAACGATTAGCAACAACGAGAAAAAAAAAATAATAATCTGCGGGCGAGAACTCGTAGTTGAAGATTGATTCTGTAATGAAGGAAGATTAAGATGGCGAACAACTCACCCCCAGAATACTGGACGATCAACTCCTGATGAACAACACTTCACTGAGGAAAAAACCTGAATAGATAAAATGGTACTTAGCTCAAGATTATATGGTGAAGGATTGTTGACATGGGATGACGTCACAGTTCCTGTCGTCGTCGCGTCGGAAGTCGTGATGACGTCACGGTCTTCTCTCAGGCTCACGATGCATGAAGAAGTCCAAGATTGATGACGTCACAGCCTCCTTCCTTGCATTACTTCCTCTTGCTCTACTCTTTGTGTCCTTGCTAGTGATCGAGCGTTGTTTCCTTTGTGTTTCCTTTATGTGTTTTCTTCTTTCTGTTGATGTTCGATGCTGCTCTCGTCCGGTGTTGATTCTCGAAGATAAGTGACAACAGTCACTCAAACGTCGATGTTGATGCTTGTATTCTTCTCGATGAAGGACATATCTTCGTCTTCATAAAATGTTGTGTTGATTGAAGATCCCGTTTCCTCTGTTTAGTATTGATTTTGAAGGTGGAAGTTGGTTATTGTAGTTCTTCGGTCGGCTGATATGGGTCTTGTTAATTTTATTCTTCGTCTAAAGCTGCCACCAGTATTAGTCTCTTCGCTTTTGCGAAAGACTGTTTGTTTCTCCTTACGACTGTCATTCGTAAGTATTTCTGGTTCCTTCCATATCCTATGTGATATCTTAGTAGAGTGGTTCTTCTTAAACTAAAGGAGAGGATTCAAACAGATAAGTTGAAAAAAGGTATAACAACTTTATTCTGTAACTCCATACTAAGAGATGCAGTTCGGTCGGGAGACCGATATGTTTGAACGCTGGTACAGAACTGACATTCTAAAGCATCACGTCGATAGCGAAACATTAGCTATCTCAGCGATTCATATAAAAACATACGTAGTCCGCCGGCTCGGAAGTTACAAGTTTCCGGCGTAGGTTAACAGGTCAACCGCTTCCCATGGAAGTTGTTGTGCAAAGATATCTGTAATGCAAAACGATGACAATGTAAACAGATTTAAACCAGGCTACTGCAGACAGCGCATAGCGTAATCTAGATCTGCATTGGTCACGTAGGACCCTCCTAATGCCATGACCTCAGGTCATGGGTTTTTATTTACAGATTCTGTAATTCAATAATGTATTTATTACAAATATACCTCCAGAGGAGGCAGCCTCCCAGAATCCCTGATGAGGCACCTCCTGAAGAAGGTGAAGAGGCACCCTCAGAGGAGGTGTAACTCCTCTTCTTTGCTGTGCAGTCTATCTTTGTCGTCATTCATCAGACTGCACAACTAATATCATCATCTGTAATCAACGTTCATCACCGGTAAGTGCTTGTATGATTTAATATTATTATATTGAATGTCACATATACAGTGAATAATAATATGAGAATACTGAATATTGATGTACAAAAAAATTTGCATCCGCGAATAGTGGGGACCCGCGAATAATATTATAGATACGTTCCACAGAGAAACCTGTGAATGAGTGAGTCCTCCTGCAAATAATTTTTAGATCGGTTCCAAAGAAAAATCCGTGAATGAGTAAGTCCACGAATACCGAGAACATGAATATTGTGGGTCCTCTGTAGATGTCCTTCGGGAGGTATATCTACTCTCGTTCGAGTCGAGGCTACCTCTCACCAACCTTCCAGTTCGTCACCAAGTCTACATCCCTGGTTCAACCGAGGATCTAGCACTGAAAGAAAAAGTGCACGCCCTACTGAGCAAGGGAGATATGGAAGTCGTGCAAGATCTATCTCCGGGATTCTATAGTCGAGTCTTCCTTGTAGAGAAGGCGTTGTGGGGCTTTAGACCAGTGATAGATCGCTCTCCTTTGAACCAATTCGTTTGCCTGACTCGTTTCACAATGGAAACGGCACATTCTGTGCTCGCTTTGATCAGGGAGAACAACTTCATGCTTTCATTGGACCTGAAGGATGCATGTTTCCAAATACCCATCCATCAGTCCTCCCTGAAAGTATCTTCGCTTTATCCTTGAAGGGACAGTGTTCAATTCAGAGCACTTTGTTTTGGGCCCCCGACTGCCCTTCAGGTGTTCACGAGATTATTCACCCTGGTATCAGCTTGGGCCTACTTGGTAAGAAAACATCTCTTGAGGTATCTCGACTACTGGCTGCCTAGTCCTGGCAATCTCTTGCTCACAGTTGCTACAGGACAGGGATCATCGCCATAATTGTTCTGCTTATGAAGTTGATCCTCATAATCTCTGCATCTGGTGCAGAAGGCAAGTGCAGAGGGTATGAGTGTAACCCTAATTCTGTATGTGATGAGTGTTGTTCCTGGATTCCGGAGCAGTGGTCAAAGTATTCATTGAAGAGGAAGTATAAGAAGAGGCCCCCCAAGTCGTCCTCTGATGGTAGCATGCCCCCGATGACTCCCTTGGTGGCTAATATAATTAATGATAATAATGTGTCATAAAAATCCACAATTATTTATTAAAGTATATTACTATGCAAAACATAGACATTTGAACAACTGAATGGTGTTCCTCATCAATGTTGACGTTAAAATATAAAGTGAGAGGGTAGTTTCCTTTTGAAGAGCATCTAAAAAGGTGGGTGGGGTGAGAAGATAACAGTCCATCATCGAAGTGCTGGTTCAAGTGTTATGTTATTCCAAATTCAACAGGCAGTTGTGCCAACCTCCTTGATGTTCAAACTTGCGAATTTGCTCCTGCTTGCACTGCATTGGTGCCATAGTCAGAAAAAAAGGAAGCAGAGCATCAGGGTTTACGCTGTCACCGTCAGTTTTGAAATTAAAATGTTTTAGGTACTGTTTGGCATTGAATCAGTTGATAAAAGGGTCTTCATTTGTAAATGACTTGTTATCTTCAAAAGATATTCCCATGTTTATAGCAGCACCTTCAACTAATCTTCTCATGCGAGAATCATTACTTAAAAGTAGTTCTTGCATTATCCCAATTAATTCTGTGGTTTAAATTAAAACTATGAGCCACCAAAGTGCTGCCCTGTGCATGAAGATCATAGGGATGTAAACAGTGACTCTTTCAAATTTTCAGTTTTTAGAAAAGCTACTAACAAAGAAAACTATATTCATTATTTTTCCCACCACTCACAACAAGTTAAAAGGAATGTAATTATTAGCTTTGTTTTTAAGGCCACTTCACATATATGACCTCACATTTCTAGACGGAGAATTTAACCATGTATAAACCTTTATGTCTTTTAAGTACACTGAACATTTTATTACTGACACCATCAGCCAGGCTAAAACGAAGTTTTATATTGGTCAAGCTAATAAGAAAATGAATAACAAGAAACGTGAATCATTGCCCTTTGACAATTAAGTCTCAAAAGTAGATGATTATATAAATAAATAAATACCAAAAGGATATAGAAATTGTTTATACCTATAAAAACACTTTGGCAAAAGCTCTTACAAAGAACAATAATAGTACCAAGAGAAACAAGGTTCCATGTTTACAAGGTTCCATGCCATGATTGCAATGGTTGTTACTATGGGGAGAATGGTAGGGTACTGGACATAAAATTAAGGGAACACAGAAGGGCCTATGATCCTCATGCACAGGGTAGTGCTTAGGTGGCTCATAGTTTTAATTTAGACCACAGAATAAATTGGGATGGTGCACAAACTATTTTTTAAAAGTGATGATTCTTACGTGAGAAGATTAGTTGAAATTGCTGCTATAAACATGGGAATATTTTTTGAAGATAATTCACTTACAAATGAAGACCCTTTTATCAACTGGTTCATTGCCAAACAGTACCTAAAACATTTTAATTTCAAAACTGAAGGTGACTGTGTGAACTCTGATGCTCTGTTTCCTGTTCCCCTCTCTCTCCAGATAGCCAACATCCCTGTGAATGTATCTGATTATGCAAGCAGGAGCAACTTTGCAAGTTCGAAGATCAAGGAGGTTGGCGCAACCGCCTGTTGAATTTGGAATAACACAACACTCGAACCAGCACTTCGATGATGGATTGTTATCTTCTCGCCCTGCCCACCTTTTTAGATGCTCTTCAGTAGGAAACTACCCTCTCACTTTACATTATTATCAACTGCTTGACCCTAAGTTTACAAAGTGGGGATGTAACCTTCTTGCACTCCTAAAATGGCCTTGTGAGGTGGGATGAGGGTTATAACAAACAAAATCTATGGCTAAAAGCTGATACTACTGAAAAGGAGAATTTACATAAACTCTGGACTTTAGTTTTAATGGACTATATTTACATTTAAATTGCATGTAGGTCCAGAAATTAATGGAAGGTGGTTGATTGCAGGCCCACCAGAAGCACATGTCTTGGAAATGACCCAGACCTAGAGAATTGATTTGTGCAAAGTGGGTTATGTAAATGCAAGGGTTCCCAATATTTCTCTCACAATCAGGCAGTATCTTTGTATGTAAAGAGATTGCGTTCTAGCATCTGAACTACAGCGATGGAAACGTAGGAAAGCATTACCCATTATTTGCTAATAGCATTGCATATTAAAGCTCACTCAAGGGGGGGGCATAAAATGACTGGGAGCTTATGCAGAAAGGAATACTACGTTGCTTGAGTAACTAGGGTGATGTTTGATATCTTTACTAGCATCTCAAGGGGAATTAATCACAGGATTGAACCAAAACTGGGGAGTGAGAAGCTGAAACAAGAAGGGGGGAAAGTCGCCTTGGAACGATGAAACGAAATACAGACAAGAGGCAAAAACGATTCACTGACTGCATTTGAAATTACTCTTAAACCACCTGGAAATCCTTGGTCTTGTTGTCTTCCCATCTGCTGATATTTCTGTGCACTATGGATGTTGTAAGACACTTATGGGATCCCCAGAGGAAGCAGGGGAGCAAAAAGGGGAGGGGGGAGTGGTGTTCTGCAGGTGAGAGGCGTCTGGCCTGTGAGAAAGTTCTAAGGGAGAGCTGCTGTGGCCCTGTCCTTTTAAAATCTCAACCTAGAGAAGCTCCTCCCTTTTCAGGACACCTGTGGAGATTAATTCCAGAGCAGCCAATGGGAATGAAGAGGGGCAGGTTTAGAGAGAATGGAAGCTTTCCGTTCATAGGGATGACTTGAGAATAAGGAAATTGTTTACTTTTACTTGGTTCTGGCTTAAATCCTGAACAACATTTTAACATCAACATTGATGAGGAACACTGTTCATGTATTCGAAAGTCTGTTTCTTTTACGTAGTAAAATACTCTTGTGGATTTTTATTCTTCACAAGATTGTGAATTTCTAATCAATGATAATAATGTATATTATTTCAGCTCAATGCCATATACATGAAATATACAAAGTATAGAAAATAACATATACAATCTAGATGCATGAGATAATGTGATAAAAATGGTAAATTGGCAATATCCACACAGTTGCTGAAAAAGTTTAAAGGTATTATTCATAATAAAGGTAATAACAGTAATAATATTGATAATAGTAGTAAAAACATTAAAAACAATAAAAATTAGTGAACAGATTGCATATAATTAAATTCCAGCTGGGGACCTTAGGTGGTTACAGTAGTCAGGTCCAGAAGGTTAATTAATACAAAAATTGAAAGTAGCAAAACTTTACTGATAATGTTCACTGTATTAATGAAATAAAAAAGAAAATACCAGCAAAAACAATAATCATAGAAATATAATAATAAGGATAGACTCTGCAGATGACACTTACAAAAATAGAGATTAAGTTATTTAGCGAACAGTCCCCTCATTTTTCCATCTTTCCCACAATTTAGATCTTCTTGCCTCACTGCGTAGGATGCTTTTTTATGAGCAAATTGCTGCTGTTTCTCAGTTAGGTGATCAGACTGGACATTGTTCACTTAACAATGATTTTTAAGTTATCTGGGCGGTCTTCTAAAAACATTTGCGTGGCAGAGAGGTAGCGAGGAATGTTTGTGAGGCATCTCAGAATGTCATGGTGAACATTGACAACCAGTTCGTATTTAAAAGGAAACCAGTCAACAAACCAACATCTTCATCTACATCCTGAAAGAATTCCTGCTCTATTACCTATCATCAACCTCTCCTTTTTCCAATTTTTTTGTAGATGTGAGAAAAGCATTTGACAGAGTAAACTACATGAAGCTCTTCCTGAAGCTGCAAAAAAGAGGCACGCAACCTGAAAGATACAGCAGTTACAGAACACAGGCGTTATAAACTAAGTGTAACTGGCAACATGATTGCAAGGAGGTTTGCCTTCTGTCACCAGGACATGAAACTGCTGCTCTTCCACTCGCACTGCTACAATATTTACGGGTGTTCCCTTTGGACGAACTATACCCGAGAGACCAAGAGACAGTGATGCGTCTCTTGGTCTCTCGGGTATAGTTCGTCCAAAGGGAACACCCGTAAATATTGTAGCAGTGCGAGTGGAAGAGCAGCAGTTTCATGTCCTGGTGACAGAAGGCAAACCTCCTTGCAATCATGTTGCCAGTTACACTTAGTTTATAACGCCTGTGTTCTGTAACTGCTGTAACTTTCAGGTTGCGTGCCTCTTTTTTGCAGCTTCAGGAAGAGCTTCATGTAGTTTACTCTGTCAAATGCTTTTCTCACATCTACAAAAAAATTGGAAAAAGGAGAGGTTGATGATAGGTAATAGAGCAGGAATTCTTTCAGGATGTAGATGAAGATGTTGGTTTGTTGACTGGTATCCTTTTAAATACGAACTGGTTGTCAATGGTGTGTATGAAGGAGAGAAGTCTCGATAGAGGAACTGACTCAAGTATCCTCGATGCAATTATAGTGATTGCAATTGGGCGATAATTGCCGGGTTCAACTGCATCCTTTAGTTTGTTTTTGATTAATGGTATTAAGTGAACTAAAAGTAGGGAGTCTGGAAGAAACTGGTGAATTATGCATGCATTGAATAGGGCAACTAGCAAAATGTAAATTATCAGGTAGCAGAATTTGAAAGCTTCTGCAGGAAGACCATCTCAGCTGGGTGGTTTATGGAAATTGCTGATGTTACATGGCGTAATATGATTTGCAAAATGAAATTGAATGTTACCAGTAAGGAGGTTATCTGCATCCCTTTGGGAGTCTTGATTGTTTATGCATTTCAGGATAGTGCTGAAGTGATCACCCCATACTCTTGCAATAGCCTCTTCAACGACAGCTTTTCCTACTCACTGTGATAGCTTTTCAGTTTTGGGATTTAGGGTTTGAATGTGTTTCCAAAGACGAGGATAGCCAGATTCTAAATTTCTAGACATTACATCAGCTCTTAATTGCTTTTCATTTATTCTGCAGTGCTCAAGAGCAAGTTTGAACTGTGCTCTCGCCTGTCTCATTAGCAGTGTAAAGTGTCCTTCCCTTGGGCTACCATTTTGCCTCCACAGTAACAAAGGTAAGCATAGTGTAAAATATGTTCAAATAGTATTCTTTCAGATCTCTCCTGTGGTGGTCATTTCCACATTTCATGTTAGTACAAAGTAAGGCGTCTGCCAGTTGAACCATTGATCGCAACCTAGTTTCTGTGGTCACCCTAAAGTATCTGGTTTTCTGTTGGTTTTTAAAATCCCTGTTAACAGCTGGTGGGTGAGAGGCCAGTTAAAGAGTTCACAGTAGGGAGGGATGAGGTACTGAATGACACTTGTAATCCTTCAAATACTTTCCTCCTGTCAGCAGATTTTCCCTGCTTTGCTAAGTCACCTTCAGGAGATGTTTCCCTTTTGTCATCTTCGTCACTTAGCCAGGCAGAGATCGTCACTGGGGGACTGGAGCCCGGGATGGCCTCCCTTTGTTGGTCTCCATTTAATCATTCACACTAAGTGTGAATGGAACCTATCCCCCCTCCCCACCCAACTTTGTTCTCAGGCATGGAGGAGGAGGAACCCTGTTAGACCTGACATTCTCTTGGCCTCCAGGGAGCTCCCTCAGTTCAAGGCATCTTAAGTCTACTTCGAGCTGCCCACGTCCACAGTAACGGTGACACCAATTACCTGATGCCCCTAAGTGTGTCTTTTCACCTGATGGCGACAACCCCTGCCGTGACTGCCATGACTGTTGCCTCTGCTGCCCTGCTGTGTCCATTTGGTGTCTGCTGCTCCCCGGGTTTCTGTGTCCAAGCTTACTGTCAACCTCAAGGAACTGATCATCCACACCCTCCTGAAGAAGGCGAAGAAGAAGAAAGCTAAATCCACGAAGTCAAAGAAAAGGACTAGGAAGCACCATCTTCTTCATTATCTTCATCTGTTGCTGCCTCCTCTCCTCCCTCCACCAAAGCCCACAAGCAGAGGAAAAAAGAGGTCGAGTCTCCCTCCTGGAAGAAGTCCTGTACTTGGTCTTCACAAGGTTGTGTCTCTCCCTCCAAAAGAGACATGGGGGTATCTAGCTGGCTCCCCCTGGTCTTCAAACTCGGGGCCGCATCATGAGTGTCCTTCAGGCCCGTTGACTTGGGAGGGAGTTGAGGGTGTGTAGACCTCTGAGAAGGTCCAAGCACCTGGCACTTCTGCTCAGAGCTCTGTCTCCAAGTGGAGTGTTGTGCTTACCTCTACATGAGTTTCTACAGACTCTCAAGCAGAGGGGTCTTCCGAGGGACCTACGTGTCCTGTGGAAGCAAACATACAAACCTCCAAGAAAGCAAGTATATCTCAGAGTACTCAGGTTTCCATAAAACCTTAAGCTACCCCTACCAGTAATGGGGAGTCATCACCACCATCTGGTTCAGGTCTGCGAAAGAGAAAGGGATCAAAGCATGCAGTGCTTCCCCTCCTCCCACCACTACTTACCCGAGTATGAGGCCAGGGTCCTGTGAGAGCAAAGTTGACTCAAGGTTCAACTTGCTGGAAGTCTCTTCGAGGTCCCCCTTACAACCGCCCCCTCGCCTGGAGACTCCGGTCTGGGGAGGAGCATGTCGAGAAGATGGGGTACGCTTGTGCCTGAGAGTATGCAACTACTGGCCAGCTTGCATAAGCAGGAGCTGGTTTGCTCACCACACGAGAGCCCTCATGTACGTTCACGCGAGCTTCTTCCTTCTCCTCGGGACAGTCCCACTTTGCATTCATGTAAGAGGAAGAACTCTCCTAGACCCATATAGCCATAGCCACTGTGGGTTGACAGTTGTGCGCGGACTGCCTCTCCTCCCTGAACCTTTGGCTCTGAAAGGACAGGTAATGGTACTTACTCCCTTTCTCATGCCCCTCGACTTCTTGGTGTTATGCCGATAACCACAAGTTGGACAGAAGGGCTCATGTCTGGGACATCATAGCCCCTCCACAAGGACATACAAAGCAGGCAAGGTTCTTACATCTACCCGTTTGTATGCCCAAGTGGTTGAGCAGGGAGCAGGGGGATCTGGTGAGGTTCTCTCACATGCAGGGAGTGTCGAGGGAGGACTGTGCCTTGAAAGGACTCGAGGTTCCTATACCCTGAGACACAGATTCTCCTGGGATGCAGAGGACCTTTGCTGAGATCATAGCCTTGGTATGTTGTCATGCCTTGAGGGCTACTGGGTTCCCAAAAAGGAGCCCAGGACTTCGCTACACTTGCTGTGGTCCTCGCTTGCCGAGGGTGTACTAGATCAAGTTAACTCTCTTGTCGCTGGGAAGGAGAGTTCTCTACAGTCCAACCGATTGGCTAAGCTACTTCCCCAGCCTCTGCCTTGCCAGAAGAAATATATGCCCTCAACGCAGCCCTTGCCAACTAGACAGGTAGACTAGAACTTGTTACACCTAGCTCCAGGTCTTTCACTGCAGCTGCTTGGTGCAGAGGAGCTGGTCCTCACTCAACAAGAAGTGACAAACCTGGAAGCCACTGCCATGGCATCCTTCCAGGCAGTTTCCTGGCTGGACTTGTGGTCCCTCACAATGTCCAAGGTTGCTGCTTCTGTGTGGGGGTGGCGGGTAATCAACCCTGCAGAAGACACCACCTTTGGGAGACTGCCAATCTGGTGGTAGGGTGATTTCCTACATGAATAATCAGACAGCAAACCTGTGGACCAACTTGTTGCTTAAGAGAAGGGATGTTGTCCCTTCTGGAATCTCCAAGCATGGACTCTGCTCCGGCTCTCCAGAACGGACTAGTGCCCGGCTCCACCTCTCTCTCTTCTCGAGAAGAGGTACACACTGTGTTGAAAACAATGACTAGGTTGTCCACCAGCTAGTGACAAAGGCCTCCAGGCCTTCACATGTCACTACGGGCCAATCTTCAGGCCTGGTTAGCAGTTCTCCAGGCTTCAAAGGGCACTCTAGTAACCACCTAGCTTTCTTCTGCCCCTGTCAAGAAAGGTGCACCAGTCCAACAAAGTGAAGTGAGGCAAGAAAAAGAAGAAGGGAGGGTCACGCTAGGGTCGGCATTCCCTTCCACAAGCTGCTGTCAGTGAGCAGGTGGCTGTTGAGTCAGTGGGCAACATGGAAGCAACATGGAGCCCAGATATGGGTAGTAAGTGTCCTTTGGGAGGGCTCTACTTCCCATCCAGTCTTGATCACCCCTCACAGACAATCCAATCCAATTCTGCTCCTACGCACTCGGCTTGCAGATGGACATCGCAGCATTGTTGAGGAAACGTGCTGTGGAAGCCTTGACACATTAGTCCAGAGGTTTTTACAGCCAACTCAATCTCTTAAAGATAGAATCAAAGCCTGGAGAACAGTCATTGATCTCTCACCCTTGAACAAATTTGTTCACCTGACTCATTTCCATCAGAGATAAAGACTTTATGATTATGGTAGATCTGAAGGATGCCCATTTTCAAATACTATTTTCAAATACCCATCCTCCAGCAGACCTTACTCAAACTACATTTTCTTCTCAAACAGGTATTCCTGAATATGTTATTGATCCCTGCAAATATTCCAGCTTTCGTAAGTTGATTTTGATTTATCACAGAATACTCAGGCATAGGAAACTGGAAGTCTAAGGCGGGTATAGGTTATAAAACCTCATCTGACACTAACTCAAATTTCTTTGCAGAAGCAAGTAAATGAGTTACTTCAACTGATCAGAGAGGGTTTTTTACCAAATACCTTTATTTATTTTCAGAGTAAGAATCATTTTAATCTGAAGGCCATTCCTAACCTTATTACTCCGCTTAATATGTTCATGGATGAAAATGGTTTCTTAGGGTTAAAGGTGAATTTAGGAAATGGTTTAGTGCTAATGATGGTTCCCTGTTTTACTGCCAAGAGAGTGGATGCTCACATTAATCTTTTTCATTCTGGGTGTTATTCAGTTGTAGCTGAAATTCGACAACATTTTCATATCCCAAAGCATTTTTCAACAATCAAAAAAGCATTAAAACAATATGTGCAATGTAAGCATGTTAATGACAGAACTTTCAAACTAAGTCAGAATTCATATAGGGAATTCAGGTCTAATCTTCCATCCAATCCATTTGCAAATGTGTTTATTGATCATATGGGTCCATTGAATGTCAGTAAGAATAATGAAACTCAAAAAGCATCTGTTACCTTCTAACGGAGAACCTTTCTCTGAGTAATGAGCTGAAGTAATTCAGACATGATAAAAATATATTACCTGACAAAAATATTTAGCAATAATCGCCAATACAAGAGAGCGAGCTACACCAAATTTCGAGAGCCTCTTTATTGCCTAACTTATTACTATCCTGTATATTTTATACCAGACACACCAAAATACTCGTAAACTAGAGGTACCAAGAAAACACAAAAACGCAATTAATCAGCATATTACGTAATAATATACCAACATACACAGAGAAATTTCCCTCAAGTGAACATAAATACCTAAATAAGGGATTTTGTGGCTCTAGTAGCCCCAGACTGGCCGAAGAGCAATTGGTATCCCCTAATTCTGGAACTGGGTCTTCGTCCTCTTCGGATCCCCAATCCCAGGCTCTCCCAGTCAGTACAAACGAAGACTGTGTTCGCTTCCTCAGGGATTCTCAAAACCCTAACTTTATGGATTTCATGAAGTTTGCAGCGAAAAGAGATGCGAATATTGACCCTCAGAATATTCTCTTCTTGGAATCCGATAAAAGGGATTCAACTTTGAGACAGTATGATGCTGCTGTCAAAAAGTTAGCAATCTTCCTGAGAGAATCAGATATTAGAATCATGACAATTAATTCAGCTATATCCTTTTTCAGATCCCTATTTGAAAAAGGTTTAGCAGCTAGCACGATTACGACAAACAAGTCAGCCTTGAAAAAGATATTTCAATTTGGATTCAACATAGACTTGACGGATTCCTACTTCTCGTCTATTCCTAAGGCATGTGCTAGACTTAGACCTTCTGTAAGGCCTACGTCAGTATCATGGTTCTTAAACGATGCTCTAAAACTGGCTTCAGAAACCGATAATGACACATGCTCGTTTATAATGCTCTTAAGAAAAACTCTATTTTTATTAAGCTTGGCTTCAGGAGCAAGAATTTCAGAACTGTCGGCTTTATCCAGAGATCTGGATCATATTCAATTCCTTCCCACGGGGGAAGTCCTACTTTCTCCGGAACGTAGCTTTATAGCAAAGAATGAAGATCCTTTGATGAGGTGGGAACCTTGGAAGGTACTACCCCTTCCACAAGATGTATCTCTTTGCCCAGTTTCAGCCTTACGAGCCTTTCTGTCCAGGACCTCCTCATCCTCATCGGGTCCCCTCTTTAAGAGGGAAAAAGGTGGAACTTTATCCATTAAAGGCATCAGGCAACAAATCCTGTACTTCATTAAACAAGCCAATCCTGACTCTTTCCCGAAAGCACATGATGTCAGGGCAGTAGCCACCTCAATTAACTATTTCCAACATATGAACTTCGATGAGTTGAAAAAGTATACCGGATGGAAATCGCCGACAGTGTTCAAACGTCATTACCTTAAGTCCTTGGAAGCTCTGAAATTTTCAGCAGTAGCAGCGGGTAACATAGTTTCCCCTGACTCTAACTAATCTTTAGTAGAAGATCCAGTCCTCCTTTCTACCTGCCTCACCCAACAGTTCGTCTATTCCTGCCTTGTTCATTTACAGTCACCTTGTGTCTTAGCTGCTTTTATGATGATGTAGTGGGTGTCCCTTATTTTTTTGCTAGGGACACTCACAGGTGATTACGGATATTGATCTCATGGATGTTATCCCCTTATTTTTATGCTAGGGGATACATCTTAATTGTAATGGTTACGGGTTTTGTATATTAAGTCATATACATTCCTTTATATATTATTATTGTTGAGTTGTTTGCTCATTTGATTATATTAATTGCTCTAGAATTTTTGATACATAGCTTTACACAGATACCCTTTTGATACATGTAAGCCATTTTACCTCTGTATATATGTAAATTACCTTAAGTTAAGAAATATTATTAGAATTAAGTGTAATTTAAGCATATTTCTTTTTTGTATCACTGTGTATATGTATCTTTTTAGCAATTATATTCTTTTGATTTTATTTTATCTTTTATTTTGAGACCTATTTTGATTTATTTTATTAATTTTGTTTACAATCTTGTGCTATTTCTCTGGTACGATTTCGCGCAGCGACACGAGCTGAGCCCAGAAAAGGGATTTTGACGTAAGGAAAAATCTATTTCTGGGCGATTGGCTCGTGTCGCCAGCGAAATCCCGCCCTACCCATCCCTTCGCCCAAGATTGTCTGCTAACTTCAGGATGGCCACCAGAGGCGCAGCAGTCGGCAGCATGGGATGGAGTAGTAGTAGTACTCGCTGCCCACTCTGTGGGTCGGCTCCCCTCTTGGAGGGTTTTGTAGTGGGAGATTTCTATTGGCATTTGGCTCGTGGTAGTGGTCTCACTCGCCATAGTGTTCATACCGACACCCTCTTGGAGGGTGAGCGAGTCAGTTATACTGACCTTTTTCTTTATTTATTTATTCTCTGGTATGTGTTAGTACATTTACCCTAGAAATAATAGATTAAAGGATATTTCGCGCAGCGACACGAGCTGAGCCCAGAAAAACCCAAGAGGCTCTCATTCACTATAACTAGTGATGCGAAGTAGCTGGTGGGTACACAACGTATTCCTGATTTAGTTCAGGAATCACCTGAAATTAGGATGGGTAATTAACACATGAATAGCATAAAGAAAACCAAACCCTTTAAATATCCTATCCATACTCGTCTTGAAGAAAATAATCATGTTAAAGCTAGTCATTAACTTTCAAAAATGGCTTATGACCATCCTAGCACCAATACATATTACAAATGTAACATTAAGTGACATAAACTGCTAACGCAGTCAATATGGCACTAGATGCCAAGACATAAGACATATACTTTGATGATTACTTGATTTCAAGACTAGCAAGGCCTTTCTTAAGGAATCAATTTAATAAGAGCTAGAATTTACCAAGGGCTTAACCAGTGCCCCACTTTCAGGTATACCCTTACCTATAATGAATACCATAGCGGTATTTAGGTATACGAAGAGGTTATGTTCAGGCTTTTGATTTCATCACACTCATGCCAAGATGATGACAAGCTTTGTAGAAAACTTCAAACAGACAGTGCCCGTAAACACTGCAGCACACTCCTCAGGAATAAGGCTACACCACCACATTCATTGCTGGTACATCAGGTGTTGAAAATGTATGAAAAGAATCACTTCCTTCCAGGTCCTACTGGTAGAAAGAAGGATTAAAAACTCCTTGAGGTGGTTTGCATCCGAGTCTTAGACAACTGGCTGTTGGACTGCTGCTGCTGCTCACAACATCTTAACAGAAGTAAACATTTTTTGACGGCTAAGCTACGGGTAACAGGTGCAAAGGACTATACTAGAATCCTTTTCCTTTTAGTTTTATCCTTAAGGGAGGGGTGCCCCAGTTCAGGGCACTTTATTTTGAGCTCTTGACTGCTTCCCAGGTGTTCACGTGAGTGTTCACCCTTGTGTCAGCTTAGGCTCATTCATGCGGGATATGTCTTCATGAAGTCTCGTCTACAGTTGCTTCAAGACAGAGATCTCCTTCTCGAGTTATCCCACAGCCTGGGGGTTGTGGTGAATCTCAAGAAGTCCGATCTCATGCCAAAACATAGGATAAAGTACCTGGGCATGCTGTTAGATATGGCAGCTGCAGCAAGCATCCACCCCTCGGAATCTTGTATAAGCAGGTTCGGAAAGCAGAAGAAAAGTTCTTGTCCTAGCAGGAACAACCAGTTCGGGGCCTGTGGAGAATGAAGTTATGGGATCTTCCATCATTTCTCTTGCAGAGGGTGAGACAGGACTTAGTCGGGTGGCTGGACGACAGGGACCTTGTAATAGGAGTGTCTCAGCACCCTCCCCCTCCTGAGACACTTGTGCTCTCAGATGTTTTAACCGAGGGATGGGGTACACACGTGGAGGAGTTGCTGGTTTCAGATGTGTCGAACTGAGACAAGAAGCGCCTTCACATCAATATCCTGGACCTCAAGGCAGTGTTCCTGTCTCTTCAAGAGTTCCAGGATTGCATGATGGGACACTCAGTGGTGGTGATGAGCAACAACACCACAGTAGTAGCAAGGAGGTCTAGTGTCTCTTTCACTACACCAGTTGATGATGCAGGTGCATGTGTGGTTGATCAACCTGTTTGCCACCTGGCACGACAGAAAGCTCCAGGTGTATTACTCTGTCATCCCTGACCTATGGACTGCAGTGGAAGATGTCTTCCAGCACCCATGGGACAACCTGGATGCTTATGCCTTTTGACTGTTCTGCCTTCTTCGTCCAGTAATCAACAGGGCAATGATCACTAGCAACTTCAGAATGACACTAGTGGCTCTGAAATGGACGTACACTATGTGGTATCCAGACCAGCTAGCTCTTCTCATTGAGGTACCAAGAGAAATTCGCTTGTTGCACAACTTGTTGTGTCAGCCACACATAGAATGGTTCCACCAATCTGTAGAGTCGCTTGCGCCTCACGGCTGGAGACTATCCAATGTTTCATGCGAGCAAGAGGCTTTTCTTGCTGCACAGCAACAGAGATGTCTGGATACCTGCATCATTCCTCTGCAGCAGTTTACCAGGGGGAACGAGCCGTCTCCTGTGGTTGGAGTCACAGATGGGATCTCTCTCTGGTTGTAGGTACTGTTCAGCACATAGTTAATTTCTTCATCTGTTTTCACCGAGAGAAGCTCCTCTGTGTCTCAGCTGTGAATGGGTATAGGGCTGCCATGGGCTTAGTCCTATATATGTGTGTGTGTGTGGGGTGCGGACGTGTTGGAGGTCTCTCTCGCGTTTCTTCACAGAAAAGAAGGGTTTTTCGCCCTTGGTGATTATACCTCTTATAGTAAGCAATGTGTTAATAGTGTCTCCACGTAATACCCGGCGTGTAAGCCGGAGAGTGTTATGCAATTGCAGTTATTCTAATATTCTCTCTGCTCCAATCAGTGCCTTAGAAATCTTTCAAATCACAGCTACTCGAGGCCTATTGGTCCTGTGAAGTGGGTAAAAGAATGCAGTGTATGTGTTAGTGCTTGACCCCTCCCTTACTGCAAAAATGTCACCCGACCAACCTCCAACCGTTGCGCAAGTGACCCTGGCACCTACCGGTGCCTGTGCCCCACACACAAGTTCCGTACTCGCGAACAATTGTCTTTTTTATCTACAATACCAATCGAACCGTTCCGACGTCGAGTCCGCTATACAATCTGTCAGTGATGCCTTCTCCGATGAGGAAATCAACGTTGCATATACGAAATGCAAAGATCTGATACCAGAGAGCATTCTCAAGGAGCGATCCGCGAAGAACTTGTCCTCTCACAAAAAAATATCGTATATCACTAAGTGGCTAAGGACCTGCTCGGTGGAAATCTACGCCGATGACCCTTACAACCTGCCACCAAAGGGCCCTGCTGACCTAAGCCTACCTGCGGTGTACCACACGGCAGAAAATGCCTTCAAAACAGCAAAATCTCTCTCAGATATAATTGGAAAAAACTCAGAAAAAATTGAAGAGACAAATGATAAATTATCAAGAATCTGGGACGTGATCAAAGGACTACAGGAATCCCTAGACAGTCTTAAAACTGTGGAAACAAATAATCTCACACGGATCTGGGATGCGATCAAAGGAGTGCAGGGATCGATAGACAATCGCACTGATAGCCACCAGACTACTACGAATGCAGCATCCAGTTTTTCCTCGCCTCCCAGCAACACGGAAGTGCCCCGTTCCGAGGGGACTGTTGATCCCCCAACCGCTTCTCCCTCCCCAGTACCTCCGGTGGAAGATATATCTCCGGTGATGATTACTAGCCCTCGTAATCCTCCCCACCCTATCTCTCCCCCCCAACCCCCCATCGTAGATGCAGATGAAACTGATCATGAGGGGTCTGGCGGCTGGCAGATACAAACAAGCAGAAAGAAGAGAAGAACCTCCCGTTTGGCCGCCGGACCGGAGCCCAACATTCGTGTTTCACCTCGCCCGACATATGAGAAGAGATGTCACATAGTAATTCACAATCTGCGCTCATCGGTGACGCTAGATGCCATAGTGGAGAGAGTCAAGTTTCTCACTGGCTCTGACCCACTCATCTCCCACGAACTCCCATGCAGGATTAAACATAAAGTGTCTTACAGGATTACCTGCCTATTTCAACACCTCGACGTTCTTAAAGGCGAGAATTTCGGTCCTAATATATTAGTTTCAAGATACAGACTAATCCGGGATCAACCACCCCCAGGGGAACTTACTGACACTCCAACCAGGGTCATTTCCACCGCAAGTGCCAGCCAACCGCCCACGGCGAGTGACTGCCCACTCCCCCTGGCTAACCCCCCATCCACCCAAATGATCAGCGCATTCATCTCCCATCTTCGTGAGTAGCCATGGATACATTAAACATAATCTCTTGGAATATCTTTGGCCTCAAGCGGAACATTCCTCTCCTAAACATGTTCTGTAAAAATTTCAAAGGCATCATTGCATTGCAAGAAACGCTCCTCTGGCCACATGACCTTGCCATATGCGATTCAATTCATGAAGACTTCAGAACCTTCTCGACTTCATCGATGCAAGTTACAGACCAAATCCTAGCCGGTCGCCCGAAAGGAGGCCTTTCTTTCCTGTGGCACAAATCGTTAGACAATACGATAAAGGTGATGACCTACAGGAGTGACAGATTGCTGGGGATTCAAGTGACAATAGGGAACTCTAAAATCCTAATTATCAATGTTTATATGCCATGGGAAAATAACAATAATTTTGATCATTACTGCATGATCCTAGGGGAGTTACACAGTATTATTCATGACTCTCCAGCTGATCATATTTGTATAATAGGGGACCTTAATTCACACCCCACAAAACAATTTTATAATGAACTTACTCGCTTCTGTCAAAATCATGCTCTCCAAATTAGCGATGTTATGCTCCTCCCTCCCTCCTCTTATTCATATGTACATAATAGAGCGGACGCTATTACAACTTCCTGGTTGGACCACTGCATCACATCCCCACAACTTCATGATTCTATTATGACCTGCAATATTCGCTATGACCTTGCAACGGGCTACGATCACATCCCATTACAGGTGTCATTCAGTACCCCATCCCTCCCTACCGTGAACCCCCTAACTGATCGCCCACCAGCGGTAAACTGGGATTTTAAAAACCAAGAGAAAACCAGATACTTTAGGGCGACCACGGAAACCAGGTTGCGGTCAATAGTTCAACCGGCAGACGCCTTACTTTGTACTAACACAAATTGTAGAAATGACCACCACAAGAGGGATCTGAATGAATTCTATTCGAACATAATCTCCGCTTTGCTTGCTTCGGGCAGGACTGCCTACAGATTTCGTCAAGGTAATTCTCGTAATATTCCTGGATGGAATGACTTGGTTAAAGATCTGTATACATACTCACGAGAAATGTTTTTACTGTGGAGGCAAAATGGTAGCCCCAGGGAAGGGCACACTGCATTGCTAATGAGACAGGCGAGAGCGCAGTTCAAACTTGCTCTTAAGCACTGCAGGTTATATGAAAAACAACTAAGAGCCGATGCAATGTCTAGAAACTTAGAATCTGGTGATTATCCTCGTCTTTGGAAAGATATCCAGTCTTTAAATCCCAAAACTAAAAAAGCTATCACAGAGAGTAGGGGAAGCAGTCGGAGACGAAGCTATTGCAAGTATGTGGGGCGATCACTTCAACAATATCCTGAATTGCATAAATGATCAAGATTCCCGAAGGGATGTAGATAACCTCCTTACTGACAACATTCAATTTCATTTTGCAGACCGTTTTACGCCAGGTAACATCAGCGATGCCATAAACAGCCTACCTAATAATAAATCGCCCGGCTGTGATGGTCTTCCTGCAGAGGCCTTCAAACTCTGCCATCCGATAATTTACATTTTGCTAGCTGCCCTATTCAATGCGTGCATAATTCACCGGTTTCTTCCAGACTCCCTACTCTTAGTTCACCTGATACCATTAATCAAAAACAAGCTAAAGGATGCAGCTGACCCTGGCAACTACCGGCCGATTGCAATCACAACGATCGCATCGAAGATACTTGAGTCTGTTCTTCTAGTGAGACTTCTCCCCTTTCTACACACCACTGACAACCAGTTCGGGTTTAAAGCAAACCACTCAACCGACACCTGCATCTACATACTGAAAGAATTGCTGAACTACTACCTATCATCAGCCTCTCCTGTTTTCCTTTGTTTTGTGAGAAAAGCATTTGACAGAGTAAACTACCTGAAGCTCTTCCTGAAGCTGCATAAAAGGGGCACACCCCTATATCTAATTGGCATTTTACATTGCTGGTTCTCCACACAGCAATTCTGTGTCAAATGGGGAAACGTATTATCTTACACCTTCGGCTCCCTAAACGGGCTTCGGCAAGGGGGCATTCTCTCTCCATACCTGTTTAATACGTACACAGATGCCTTGAACGTCAAACTGAACTCGCTCCCAATCGGATGCACTGTCAATGAAACAACTATAAACAACCTCTGTTACGCCGACGATATGGTTCTGATTTCCCCATCAGTGCAAGGTCTCCAACGACTCATCGACACTTGCCGCCAATATGCAGAGGAATTTGATATAATCTACAACGAAACCAAGACCCAATGCATGTCGCTGCTCCCGAGATCGCTTAAGCATATTGCAGAACCTCAAATTTTCCTCGGAAACCACCGGCTGGAATTTGTGCACGAATTTCCGTACTTGGGTCACATTATCACCGACGACCTAAAAGATACGGCAGACATTGAACAGAGGCGTCGTAAACTATGTGCAGCGGGCAACATGATTGCAAGGAGGTTTGCCTTCTGTCACCGAGACGTGAAACTGCTGCTCTTCCGCTCGTACTGCTACAGTATCTATGGGTGTTCCCTCTGGACGAACTATACCCGAGAGACCATGCGACGCATCACTGTTGTGCACAATGATATTCTGAGGCGCCTCACAAACACTCCCCGCTACCACTCCGCCACACAGATGTTCATAGAAAACCACCTGGACAATTTAAAAATCATTGTTAGGCGAACAATGTCCAGTCTGGTAACCCGAGTGAGAAACAGCAGCAACTCGCTCATACAAAGCATCCTAAGGAGTGAAGCAAGAAGAAAATCAAAATTGTGGGAAAGATGGGAAAATGAGGCCTTTGTCCCCTAAAGGACTTAATCTCTGTATTGGCAAGATGTCATCTGCAGTTTTTGTCATTATTACATTTATTGCTGATATTTTAATTTTTCATTATTACTGTGATTACTATCAAGTTAAAGTTTTATTTACATTTAATTTATGTATTAAGCCCTCTGGACCTGACTACTGTAACCACCTAAGGTCTCTAGTTGAATTGTGAGTTATATAATATATGCACCATCTGTTATTACTCTCAATGCATATTTTTTGTTTTTTTCTCACCAATATTATTACTGTTATTACCAGTATGATGATTACTAGCTTTTATGCTACCTCAGCTACTTTGTGGATAAGTGCCGATTATTCATTTTCTTTTTCTATTTTATCATGTTCACATGTATCTAGGTTGTGTTTGCTACCGTCTGTATTTTGTATAATCAATGTATATGGCCCCGAGCCGAAATAAAGCATATTATTATACCTGAAGGGTGCCGATATCTCCTCCGAGGCACCCTGTGTGGGACATGACTCTTATGCTCAGGAGGGTGACTCAAGCAATGTATGAGCTTCTACGAGAGTCATCAGACAGGGATCTGACCCTCAAGACCTTTCTCTTGCTTGCCTTGGCATTGTCTGAAAGAGTAGGTGAATACACAAACTTTCCTTCTATGTGAAACGCTCGAGGAGATGGTGATTAGTTACACTCTATTTCATCCTGGATTTTGTAGCAAAGACTCATAATCCATTAGTCTCTGACCCCAGATTCGAGTCCTTTATGGTCCCCTCCCTTGAGGACTTTGTTGGTAGGGAGCCAGACAAAATGCTATTTTGTCTTGTTAGAGTGCTGTGGTGCTATCTGAAGAGGATTGTATCTTAGGCCTGAGTGTTGATGACTCTTCGTTAGCACTGGCTTAACCAAGAAAGAGGTGTCTAGGAACACTATATCTTTCTGCTTCGTGAGACAATCAAATGGGCGGACTCTGCATCGCATGAGGAGGACTTCAGTATGTTCAATGTGAGAACTAATGAAGTTAGGGGGTATTGGTCTGTCAATCGCATTCCAGAAGAATCTGTCAGTACTTCAGTCTCTGATGGCGGAGTTATTCACCTTTTTCTACCTTCAGAATATTGCCCTCAAGTCCCTAGACACGTTTTCCTTGGGTCCCGTGGTGACTGTTCAATAAATTGTGTAGCTCACCCAGTTCCTCCAAGAGGACAGTTTGCATCTTGCTTAAGGTGTACAGTTGTGGATGAGAAAGTGTATGTATGTGTGTGTGTGTGTGTGTCTGGTACTCATTCCTCCCCTCCCTCTTCCCTTTAACCTTCTCATTTCTTGTGGGCAGAGGATAGGTTCTTGGGCTGTCAAGTCGCTGGAACAGGCACCAATGCAGGCGAATTAATTATAACCGAGTATCCATTCTATAATCTTTGATATATAGAAGCATCCCGCCCCTATCTCTAGCAAGGGGAGAGAGAGGAGCAGACAATGCAAACCCATAGCTTTTACATGGCCTTTATATTGTCTTCAACAAAAGATTCAATCTCACCTTTCTCTCGAATGATGCTGCTTTAATACTCATTATTCCTGAGAGTGCCTGAAAGTCTGACAATTAAACATGCAGTTCCTTTACTTGGTTCAATGGTCAGAGACACGATCCCTTTCCTTAATCTATTGACCAGTAAGAAGATCTAGGTGCAGCAGACTAACAGTAAGTTCAAAGACTTCCCTATTCTGACTCCTTTTGAATAAGTATAGCATTTCAAATCGCAAGAGATTATATAGACTAAATGATTTGACAAATACTAACCTAACTATAGCCTAAGTTTTATGCTATGACACACAGATTACTTCACTCATTCTAAATTACACTGGAGACATTGCATTGTGCTGTTTGTTAATTAATATGTAAATGACACACACTTCTGTTAATTCAAATTCGTTATTCTTAGCCTGAATTGAGAGTGAGATTGGCATAAGCACAATCTCTACTTCGTAACCCTCATCCAAAGGGCACTGAAATTCTCCTTGCATTTAGGTACGCATCTTGTATGACTGAAATTCCCTAAATGAACTTTTAGATGATAGGGATCTTAACCATAAGTGCCGTGTCACACAGTTGTAAGTTATTTCTTCTGTGTACTACTTTATACAGTATTGATATGTCAATTATTGTCCTGTCTTACATTATGAGGCTACCATTCATTTTAGGACAATGAACTCAGAATATCCTGTATGTAACAATTTAAACCTTGTATTATGCTAATACAAGTGTACTTCATAGGTCCATACTAATACTCTAGGCCTGTTCTGAGCTGGAACTGGAACTTTACGTCGGAGACTTGACGAATCTTCATTTTTGCAGTTAGGGCTGAAGGAAAGGCTGACTCCCACGGTTTCTTTAATACTTCTTTTTTTAAACAGTAGGTGGATACATTGTGAAAGCAACTTATTTCTAGTTGTATTCCGTCCATAATTGTTAGAACTAGCATTGGTTCCTATACTGGTTCTCATTTAGGACATCAATGCCTAACTTAAATGCTACACAACACAGGCAGCCTGACTTTATATGCATAACATATGCGGAATTTAATTCAAGAATTGACATTTTCATAAACTTTTGTAAGGGAATTTCACATCTTAGCCTACGGTCGGTGGGTACAATTGCTACCACATTCAAGCTCAACATGATGCAACTTACATAATAGTACCATCATAGTTCTTGGCAATTTAGTTACATCAAGGTAAAAATACAAAAGAACCCTGTTAAGTGTTATGGCAATATGTAAATTATAAACTATGACAGGTTCATGCCTTTTACAAGGGAGAAATGTGGTATTTCAAATTAAAATAAGTGGAACTACAACATTTCTTTCCCCTCTAGTGTTGCTGTATGTGTCTCAAACAGTGTAAATTGAGTTTACACAACTATGCATTCAATTACAGTTACACTTACATACGCATAATCGACCACAGACAACCTCAACTCCAAGTGGTTAACTTAACGACTTGATAGGAGGAAAAACAATTTGTTTTTCAAGTCCACCAATTATAAAGGGTATTGCCATTAAATTTCAATGAAAGATTTCCATCGTTACACAATTCCTAATTGACACGAAAGTTTCAGCTGTTTACCGAATCCACATAAAAAATAACGACCAATCATTTTCACTGAAGCGCTAATATCATGTACATTTACAATTAAATGCATGGCACAACCAAACACTATGACAATGCACTTGACAACTAAATACAAACATAACAATACATGATATCTTTCTTCCACACAATACCCATTTCCACTTTATGTAAATAAGGAAAACATACAAAACTACACCACAACTTGCGGAAAAAAGTACAATCTCTCTTGTCAAAGTTTCAACATATACCCTGCTTCCACCTTCCAAGAAATAAGTCTTCATATGATAAAGACAGAGGGTTTCTATATTGTGTAGGAACAAAAGACAAATGTTGAAAGTAATTTGTATTTTTCTTAACTATAAAAACCTGGGGTCTTTGTACATATGCTCCCCTCATGCCATCCCTCAAACTGACACTATACTTAACCTGGGCTGGAGGTAAAGTGACACTCTACCACTGGGTGGGAATGACTCCAACCCGGTTGTCAGGTAGTTACCGGACCACCTTGTTAAAAGTTTTAACAGCTGTGTCCAGCTTCGCTGAAGGTAATTCCTATGATAAAGACCTCTGGTTTTATATAGTTAGGAAAAATACAAATTACTTTCAAAATTTATCACTTTTTTCTGAAGTAAAAAGATCAGATATTGAAAATATTTGATAATAAATTACTGCGGTATAAGATATGAAAGTTCGCATTAATGATTGAAAATTTCTGGGCCAAGCCCGTGTCGCTTTGTGAAATATCCCTTCAGTTCATATTTCTAAGGTAAATAATACTAACATTACCAGAGAAAAATAAAAGAGGGGGATGTCAGAGTATCCTGACTCGCTCACCCTAAATAAAAGAGGGTGTCGGTATGGTACTGGGGCGAGTGAGACCACTACCACGGACCTCTTGTCATTTAGATCTCTCCTCCACCAAAATCCCCCTGCCAGAGAGAGCTGGTACACAGCCCGCACCAGCAACTACTACTACTCACCCACCCACGCTAACACCAGCGCCTCTGGTGGACATCCTTTCCATTAGCGACACCCGCACATGCTTTTTTGCTCTCTGTGTTTGTGATTGCTAATTTGGATTTTACTGCAACTATGGAACTTCAAGCCATCGCCGCAGCTAAGTTAAGTACTGCCGAAAGGTTACACATAATTTTTATCCAGACAGGATCCGTTTTCAACCGTTTTTTAGGTATATTAACGGCCCCTCCTGCGTCTGGTCTCGGGGTCGCCATACCGGCTCGCCATACCGGCTCACCTCGTGTGTTTTTAGCTAGCTCCTTCGGTCTTCCATACCATTGTAGCTATTACTGTGCAGTATTTATGATTGATTTTATGATTAATTTTATGTGTGGTGCAAGGTATGCTACGGAAATTTATATTTTCATCGTATTATTCGGAAATCCTATGCCTTATGTCTTAGCTCAGTGTTCATGCATGCATGTGCCTTTGTCTAGGTCTGTTAGGCATGTGGGGTCATAACCCCTCTCTCTCTTTAGTCCTACCACCCTGGCCGTGGCCCTCCGTTTTACGTATCGGCAGAGGCCAGCTCCCGAGTAGTTGGATTTCCTACCTCCCAGGTAGGCTAGCCTAACTTCTCTTGGACGTTTCTTTTTCTTTTCCCTCGATTTCCTTCCTTTCTATTTTAATACTATGTGTTATCTGTATTTTATTTATGTTGCATGTTAGAAACAGTTTGAGTTAGCCTAGGCTATCTCTTTCGCCTGGCCTATTCGTCCGCGTGGTCCTACCAGGTTCGCGGTGGGCCAGACGATCGCCACGAGCCACCAGCTCAGTCCCCCTACCTGCCTTCCTCCCCATAGCGGGGGGGAGGCAGTCCATGCTCACTCACGGTTGCCACGGCAACCAACCGGGATCTCCTCCCCTCTTCCTCCCTACCCAGGGAGGATACGGGAGTTATGGGGGGGGTCTTGAGTCTGGCTCTTAGTACCGTTCTCTTCCTGGGATCCAGGGGGGTACCTCGTGCGTTCGGGTTGGGTTGGCCACCCCTCCCGCTCGTGCTGGGTCCTCTTCGGGTCTCTTCTCAGCTCTCTCCCTCCCTCGGTCACCCCCCAGCCTACCCAACAAGCTAGCGGCGGGCTCATCTGGCTCTGCCAGCTCATCGGGTGGGTGGCGGAGAGTAGCTCTTACATGCACCTGTATTTATTTACATCTATATATAACTATATATGTTTTACAATTATATTTGTTATCATTATTTTATATTCCACTAGTCTGGCGGAGTGCCCGCTCACCATCCGGGTCCTCCTCCTGCTTGCGGAATTTTGTACGGCGGAGCTGAGCTCCGCCTGCTTTTGTTATTTATCTGGGTTAATCCTCTCATGTCTCTCCACTGTCCTTGTACCCCTCACCCTCGGTGTATAGACCAGTAGCTGGTTCGGTGGAAATCTTTACTCCGGTGCCCCGAGAACTATCAGGCTAGTTTACCAGGTCTTACGGACTATCTCTACAGGAGAACAGGAGAGGACTATGCCCAGAAAATTTTTCACTTCGGCATGCAGCGGAGTATTATATCTCTTAGCGGGCTAGTCCTGTTAGTAACTGCTGATACTCATGTATCTGTCCACTTACAGGCTACCAACTGCCAGGAACCCGGGTGCAATGCCATCCTTCAAGATCCATGTGGTCACGAGGTCTGCCGGACCCCTGTGCCATCCGCCATGGTGAACTAGTGGTATGGCACCACGAAGCCTGCTCCATCTGCTACGATCTGGTGGATCAGTTTTCCGCCGGAGTAAGTATATACCGGAGTGGTATACTTATTCTGTTCATAGTATACTTATAACTGTTTATAGAAGCATATGATAAGAGATATAAACATTACTTAGTTTTAGTTGTTTAGTCATATAATTTTGGGGCTTTGTTGTAAGGACTACAATGACCCTTTATTCCAGGCTGCCACCGTGAAGGACGCCGCATCGGCTACCTTGAGGGCCTGGGTCGGCGGGTTGGGGAAGAACATATCTAAGGGGCAGCCATACATCCTGGACAAGAGTATGGCTGTCCGCCTCTTCCCGGGCGGCAAGTCGACCGGATACGTCGACCTAGCAGCGGCGGCCCCGTGCATCGCCGCAATCCAGCAGCAGGTGGCGCAGGCACTGGTGGCCCAGGGCAACCCGGAGATCGCCGAAGAAGTGGCTACCTTGGATCTGAATGTAGAGCCAATGGCGGTAGGTGAAGGTAATTTGTTAGTTGAGGTAGGTTTGTTTGGAGCTCAAGGGCTTCCCTTGGGCTTATCTGGATCTTCTTCCCCTAATCCTTCTTCTTCTTCTTTCCAAGGCTTTTGTGAATCTGATATTCCGGGTAGGTCGTCATCAGCTTCAGCTGTCCCTAAAGTGAAATGGAAGCGAGAGCAAAAGACCCTTGAGAGGACGTCTTCTAAGAAGACCTCATCCTCCGCATCTCATAAGACTCCGGCTCACCACCCCGGAGCAGAGAAATCGAAGTCCTCTTCGACTTCGCAGTCAAAAGGGTCCAGAGGCAAGTCCTCTAAGGATAAGGCCCGTGCTTCCACAGAGCCGGAGCCTTCTACGTCCACCGGAGCACGGCCTAAGACTCCTATGTCGGTCAGGGACCCTAGTCCCTTTGACACAGAGGCTTTCACTGCAAATATAATGCAGCAGATGGGGAACCTGGTCGGTAACTTGGTTAACGACAGGTTCGAGCAGATGTTCTCGCGCATCTCCACCTCGTTTGAGGAGTCTGGTCAGTCGATCCGTAGTATTTCGGAGAGGCTGGCAAACCAGGAGAATCTGATGGCAGGCCTCAGGGGGAATCCCCCAGCAGTTCTTCCTCATTGAGGCATGGCGTTACAACCAATGCCAGACTACGAATCTCTTCCTCCCTTCACGGCGAGCAATCCTTCGAGGGTCGCAGCTTATGCCCCCTTCAAGGACGGTATGATAACCATCCCAGATTGTGGTACTCGGAGAATAGAGGACTTCGAGTTCCACCCCGCCAACCTCCAACCACCCTTTATGGGCTATGCTCGTCTGACGGAGACTGCAATGAGGAGGGAGGATAGGATCCCGAAAGAGACGGTGATCTATAGTCTGGATCAGGCTCAAAGAGAATGGATTAGAAGTCTAGAAGATTGGGATTGTGTCAATACCAAACTTCAGGCTTTCAAAAGTCCATTTACCATCTTTGTGGCAGAGGAGGAAATGCCAATCCCCTTTACCACAAAGTTAGCAGAGCTAACCATGCAGGCCGCCATGAAAGACGAGCCTATGCCCCAACTGAGGGAGACAGAGCCAACATCTCTTCTCCTTCCAGGATCCGAAGACCTCTGGGCTGATCTGCCGGCTACCTTTACGGTTGGGAAGCTCAAACCAGACTGTGCAATTGTACAATTTGGGGAGAGGCTCCCTAGGTTGTCGGATAACCTGATCCAAGCAGAATTTGATGCTAGGATCAGGTTAGGGAGGACTTTGAACGCCCTAGTTATGACAGAGGTTGCCGCAATCACATACGGGACAGAACCTCTGTTCAAACTCTTAGCCAAAGCACAGACACACACCGTTCAGTGTGATCTGTACGACTTTGTGATAGCTAGACGCAACTGCAGGAAACATGTACTGCAGGAAGCCACGATCCGGCATGAGCCAAATAAACTACTTGCATCTTCTATCTGGGGCGCTGAGCTCTTTCCCGAAGCAGTAGTGAATGAGGTTCAGCATGAAGCGACTAGGCTTAATCAGAGCCTTAAGGTCCAGTGGGGACTTTCTTCCAAGAGGAAGCCAGAAGTCTCCCCCTCAACTTCAAAGAAGCTGAAGAAGCATAGAAAGTTCCCACTTTTCCAGGCTGCTCAGCAACAACAAGTAATGCAAGCAGTACCAATGTCCCAGGTGGTTCAGCCGTCAACGGTGAAGAATCAATCCCAACCGATTCTCCTACTGACTTCCCAAAACCAGCCCTCGACCTCTTACGCAGTATCTCCGGCCTTCAATCCAGTCTTTGAAGGCCAGGCGTTCCAAGCCTTTAATAGGTTTGGAAGAGGAAGCAGGGCTAGAGGTGCATTTCGCCAAAGAGGTGGCGGAAGGACACCTAGCAGGGGAAAGCACTTCCGAGGAGGACGAGGATCACGCCCCGCCCCAAGTCAGTGAGGACCCTCAGGTGGGAGGGAGGCTGTTCCTCTATCGTCACAGATGGGGATTCAGCATTTGGGCACAGAGCATTGTGTCCAAAGGGCTGGGATGGAGTTGGATCAAAGATCCCTCTCCATCCAAAACATTCCTTCAAAAACCAACAAAGGAATTGACAGAGTATGCACAGGAACTCCTTCAGAAAGGGGTAGTATCAAGAGTCAAACATTTAAAGTTTCAAGGACGCTTGTTCAGCGTGCCAAAGAAAGGCTCAACCAAATGAAGAATAATCTTAGACTTGTCCCGTCTATACTTATTCATTCGTTGCGACAAGTTTAAAATGCTGACTATCTCGCAGGTGCGGACCTTACTTCCCCGTGGGGCCGTCACCACCTCTATCGATCTTACAAACGCATACTATCATATCCCAGTTGCAAGGCACTTCCACCCATATCTAGGCTTCAGGCTAGGAAACCAGGCATTCTCCTTCAAAGTGATGCCCTTCGGGTTGAACGTAGCCCTCAGGGTATTCACGAAGATAGCTGAATCAGTAGTCCAACAACTAAGATCCCAAGGGATAATGGTAGTAGCGTATCTGGACGATTGGCTCATTTGGGCAACAACCGTCGAAGAATGCCTCAAAGCCACGAGAAAGGTAATACAGTTTCTGGAACATCTGGGGTTCCAAATAAACAAGGTCAAGTCCAGGCTAACGCCGAAATCTCTCTTTCAGTGGGATCTGAACTCCCACACTCTGTCAATTCCGTTGGCCAAAAGGAAAGAAATAGCCAAAGCAACAAGGCAATTCCTCAAATGCAAACAGACGTCAAGGAGAAACCAGGAAAGAATCCTAGGCTCTCTTTAGTTTGCGTCAGTTACAGACATTCTGATGAAAGCAAAATTGAAAGATATAAATCGAGTTTGGCGCTCAAGAGCAAACAACAAATCTCGAGACAAGTTGTCAGTCATCCCGCCGATTCTCCGCAAACGTCTCCACCCCTGGGCGGAGGCCAAGAACCTGTCCAAATCAGTCCCTCTCCAATTTCCTCCTCCGGCGTTGGTTATCCACACGGACGCTTCTCTAAGCGGGTGGGGAGGATACTCCCAATTCAAGAAAGTACAAGGGACTTGGTCACCTCAGTTCCGCCGGCTTCACATAAATGTACTGGAAGCTATGGCAGTATTCCTCACATTGAAGAGGCTTCTACCAGCCAAGGGATCCCACATCAAGCTAGTATTGGATAGTGCAGTGGTAGTACACTGCATCAACAGAGGAGGATCCAAATCAAGTCATGTGAACCATGTCATGATAGCCATTTTCTCTCTAGCAGCCAAGTACAAATGGCATCTATCCTCCACTCATCTGGCGGGAGTAAGGAACGTGATAGCAGACGCCCTGTCTCGATCAGTTCCTCTAGAATCGGAGTGGTCCCTGGACAGGTGCTCATTCCAGTGGGTATGCCAAAGGGTCCCAGACCTCCAGGTGGATCTTTTCGCATCACAATCGAACCACAAGCTCCTTTGCTATGTGGCCCCCAACCTGGACCCTCTGGCTTATGCCACAGACGCCATGGCCATAGATTGGAATCAGTGGAAGAAGATATACATCTTTCCTCCAGTGAATCTTCTATTGAAAGTCCTAAACAAGCTCAGGTCTTTCAAGGGACAAGTTGCTCTAGTAGCCCCGGACTGGCCCAAGAGCAATTGGTACCCTCTCCCTCTGGAATTGGGTCTCCGGCCTCAACGTATTCCCAATCCCAAACTGTCCCAATCAGTACAAATGAGGACTGTGTTCGCTTCCTCAGGAATTCTCAAAACCCTAACTTTATGGACTTCATGAAGTTCGCGGCTAAAAGAGATGCAAATATTGATCCTCAGAATATCCTTTTCTTAGAATTGGATAAAAGAGAATCAACATTGCGTCAGTATGACAGAGCAGTTAAAAAACTGGCAAATTTCCAGAAGGAAACGGATTCTCGAACCATGACTATTAATTTGGCTATATCCTTTTTCAGATCCTTATTTGAAAAAGGTCTAGCAGCTAGTACTATTACGACCAATAAGTCAGCTTTAAAGAAAATCTTCCAGTTTGGCTTTAAGATAGACTTAACAGACTCTTACTTTTTGTCTATCCCTAAAGCTTGTGCTAGGCTCAGACCATCAGAAAGACCTAGTTCAATTTTATGGTTCTTGAATGACGTTCTCAAACTGGCTTCAGATTCTGACAACGATTCATGTAACTATATTACGCTCTTAAGGAAAACATTATTCTTACTGAGTCTGGCCTCAGGAGCCAGGATATCTGAACTGTCGGCTCTCTCCAGAGACTCTGGCCATGTTGAATTTCTCCAGATCATAGTTTTTTGGCTAAAAACGAGGACCCCTTAATGAGATGGGCCCCTTGGAAGATCCTCCCTCTTCCTCAAGACCCTTCTCTATGTCCAGTGACGACCTTACGAGCCTATTTGTCCAGGACATCTTCTAGGTCCTCAGGTCCCCTATTTATAAGGGAAAAAGGTGGCACCATATCCTTAAAAGGAATCAGACAACAGATCATCTATTTTATCAAACAAGCCAATCCTGATTCATTCCCTAAGGTCCATGACATCAGGGCAGTAGCCACCTCAATTAATTATTTCTAACATATGAATTTTGATGATTTAAAGAAATACACAGGCTGGAAGTCGCCGACAGTTTTCAAACGTCACTACTGAAATCCTTGGAATCTCTTAAATTTCCGGCAGTGGCAGCGGGAAACAGTTTCTCCTGACACTGTCTAAGTAGTTTTAGTCATAGATCCAGATCTCCTTTCTACCTGCCTCACTAACAATTTTCCTTTAACCTACCACCAGGCTCAACCCTATTTGAGCCTTAGCTGCCTAAAAAGGCTATATAGTGATGTGTCCCTTATTTTTATGCTAGGGTCACTCACACCTGTACTTAGTTGCCGAATAAGGCTATATTGTGATGTTCTCCCTTATTTTTATGCTAGGGTGACTCACTTCTGTATATATTGATATTTTCTAGTTTTAAGTTATCATAAGTTAGCATAAGTATAATACTAAGTCCTATCATAAGTTAGCATAAGTATAATATTAAGTCCTATTACGTATTTTAAGGCTAACATATGTTACTATGCATTAATTAAGATTTTATATGACAACTTTGTAAATATTTAAACTAGATTATACTCATATTTTGTAATTTTGTGTTTTCTTGTTACCTCTTACTATACCTTTTCCCAAGCTTGTGCTAATTCTCTGGTACTATTTCACAAAGCGACACGGGCTTGGCCCAGAAAAGGGATTTTGACGAAGGAAAAATCTATTTCTGGGCAATGGCCCGTGTCGCCCAGTGAAATATCCCTTCAGTTCATATTTCTAAGGTAAATAATACTAACATTACCAGAGAAAAATAAAAGAGGGGGATGTCAGAGTATCCTGACTCGCTCACCCTAAATAAAAGAGGGTGTCGGTATGGTACTGGGGCGAGTGAGATCACTACCACGGACCTCTTGTCATTTAGATCTCTCCTCCACCAAAATCCCCCTGCCAGAGAGAGCTGGTACACAGCCCGCACCAGCAACTACTACTACTCACCCACCCACGCTAACACCAGCGCCTCTGGTGGCCATCCTTGACGTTAGGAGATCAAGCTTGGGCACAGGGGTAGGAGAGAAAATAGGGGGGGATTTCACCGGGCGACACGGGCCATTGCCCAGAAATAGATTTTTCCTTCGTCAAAATCCCTTTTATTTGCCACTTCATAACATTGTTAATTTAGATATAATTTGTGATGCTAAGAATTGTAGTTGTCTTATGAAATATTTTGGTTGTTAACTGACATAATTTAGTTTCATGCCTGTACCAGACTAATTCCTTCGTGATGTCAGGAGTCTTGTTTTTTTTCTAATAAGAATATTCAATATGCAGTATCAGTGAAAGCAGGCTGATTATGAGCTAGGATTATTTTGAACTTGCAAAAGACCTTGGTGCAACCTACCATTCTGTGAGATGTAAATTTTGTGATGGCATGGATGAAAATTGCCTACTTCATGGCTTCCCCTCATTCCAGCAATTTCACTCTGAAGGTTTGGCAATATTACAGTGGTTGGTTCATTTTGAAAGCTTTTCTTGGATGAAACTGAATACGTATTCATTGGCATGAAACTTAGTTTCAAAGCTGTATATTTAAAAATCCTTTGAGAATGGAAGCTGACAACTCACTTATGCCTTCAAACAAAAAAAAAATGGCAATTCGAGGGATGAACATACCAAAGGCACAGTTGATGGATCTTTATTGGTAGATTCTTCCATAGAAGTCAAGGAGGAGCCTGAATATATTGATTGTGGTGAAGTTGATGTAAAATATACTACATGCCAGCCTACGAATAGTGAAGACCAGCCATCTAAGTTTTGGGATGGAATGTGGAAAGAATATTAAAGAAAATATTTACCACTGCCTACTGCAATTTGTGATGGTTCTCAAATATTACTTACATTTTGCAAAAAAAAAAAAAAAATAATGAAGTATTTTGAGAGAAATCATCTTATAGTAGTAATGAAAGTGAAAATAAGTTTTTTTTAACGGAAAATAAACATTGTGGAGAAACCAATAACTTGTGCAGAATGTAAAAGTACTTTTTCTCACTTGAGTCATTATCTCGGAATCCACATGAATATATATCCATACTGGAGAGAAACCATATCCTTGCACCAAATGTCAGAGTACTTTTCCTCACTTGAATCATCTCAACACTGGCTTGAGAATTCATATAGGAGAGAAACCAGTCACTTGCTCTGTAAGTCAAAATAGTTTTTCTCGCTCCAATAATCTGAAAATACATTTGGTAACACTTACAGGGGAGAAACCATTTACTACTTGCCTCATAGGTCAAAGAAGCTTTACCCTTTCAAGACATCTCCGAATCCACATGAGAACTAGTACAGGAGAAAAACCATTCACCTGCTCTCTATGTCCAAGTAGTCTTTCTCTTTCTGAAAGTCTCAAAAATGCACATCACAAATCATACTGGAGTAAAGCCGTTCACTTGTTTTGAATGTCCAAAAACTTATACACATTTGAATTGCCTGAAATTACACATGAAAATTCATATTATTAGAGAGAGGCCTGTCACTTGCACTGAATGCCAAAAAGTTTTTTATCATTCCTCTCCTCTCAAAATACATATAAGAACCCATACAGGACAGAAGCAGCCATTTAGCCAAAGGAGTTTTTCTCTATCCCGTGTTCTCAAAAGGTGCATGGAAATTATTTATATGTATTGGGTATCCAAGTAGCTTTTTCCTTAGAAATAACTTTAAATGCAGTTGCAATTTGGAAAAGAAAGAGGCCATTCTTCTGTAAATAGATTTATAATACTCCCAACTCATGAAGGAAAGATACTATTCTTTTGAGTTGGGAATTATGGTGAAGACAGAAGCTGGTTGAATTGTCACCCAACTTTGGCTTGAATATAAATTTGTTCAGTCCAAACAGAATCTAAGGTTGTTTTACTTATTTTGAGACAAATTGTGTCCCAGTGATCATTGCATTATTTGTTTTCCCAGAGGTTGCTATTTTATTTCAGTGGCTTACCTAGCAATTACATCGCTGTAAGCTTTCTACCACGGCAGACCAAAATTCAAATTTTGTGGTGACACTACCATGACCTGTGTAAGTGACAGGGACCCACACACTTTTGGAACCTCCAGGTACAACACAACAGAAGACTCCAATTCGTTCACTGCCGCCTCCTGACCAACATTGGTGATTTTTGTGCAGACCTTTCTTCCCTAGTTGGATGGTTTTTAGCCTCTCCTGCTGTTCAGTGAAGTATTTAGTTTTTTGTGGCATTATTGTTGTATCAGTTAGCTCAGTTAACTTGATTTTTGTGTCACTGTGTCAGATTCTAGTTCTTCTGGAGTTCAGTTCTGTGCTGAAGAGTGTATGACTAGATTAGTTAAAGCTAATTATGATTCTCACTCTAGATATGTTAGATGTAGAGGTCAGGACTGCAGTAGGGATCTTATGTGTCCTGAATGTCAGGAGTTGGATGACCAGCAATGGAAAGTATTTAAATCACATTCTGAAAAGCATATTAAGTAATGGAAAAGGAAGGCGGCTCTTAGTGCCAAAAGTAGGGCTAGTTTGGATTCTACTCCTTTGCCTTTAGTGGTGTTTCATTCAGCGCTCTGATGTCAATGGATTCCGATGGTTTTCTCCTGTTAGGAAGCACCGGTGGCATTTTCCTCTGCCTCTCGACCTCTGAAGAGGCATTCCACTGTTGGTGACGGCTCACTGCCGTCTGTTAAGAGATATAGGGATTCAGGATAGCCCTCAACCCTCCTGCAGTTACGCTGTCTCGCCTCCTCCAGCTCATCATCGACAGTCGACACACAACAGCATAGATTCTGCTGATGAGCGCCAGGAGTTGGTATCTAGACACTCAGACCTCTCTCCTAATTGGGTGCTTGTTGTTGAACAATATTTCAACGTGTTAGAAATATCAGCTTCCTCGATTGGACAGTTGGTGTGCTAGCCAGGAAAGCAGAGCATTGGCAAGTTCTTGCTGAGGACCTTTCTTCTGATTGGTTAGACGTCCCTTCGTGCGCCAACAAGGCAATCAGAGACAGTTCTGATGAATTAGCCTCGCTTTTTGCCATGGGGCACTCAGAAAGCAAAAGCTATGGTGTGCCTTCACAACTTAAGGGGTGACAGTCACTTAGAATTCGGCCCTCTTGTTTTCCCCACTCAATAAGTCACACCCCTTCTGCAAAACACCATGAAGGAGGTCCTATCCACTCTACAGGAGAAATCCATTAATGACTTTCTGTAGCAGTCCACTAAGCGTTCCGAGACGACTCCCGCAGCCCCTGCCAAGGTTTTCTTGCCTTTGCAACAGCCCTTTTAAGGAGGGAAGTCACAACCCCAAGCTAGACCTCACTCCAACCTTCAGCCTTCATGAAAGCCCATCAAGAAGTCCTCCACCGAGACCTCCTCCAAGTGAGTCTTCAGTCTTTCCTGCTTCTGCCGATGTGAAGTTGCACCTCTTTTGGGAGGAATGGAGTCACAGGGGGCAGAACCTTGGGTGGTTGAGTTTCTTAACTCTCTTACGCCGATTGGACGTATTAAACGTCGAGTCAAAATGTCTCCCGTATGCGGATTGGACGTATCATACGTCGGCTCAAAACTGTTTTTTTAAAAATTCGCGGAAAAATACTTATAGGCCTACCAGCCGAAAACTTTTGTATCACGCGCCTTGGGGGATGCTGGGAGTTCACGGATCAAGGCGTTGTTTTGTTTACAATCGCTACGCAGGCGCGCAAGCGCGAATTTCTTTCTTATCGCACTAAAAAGTATCAGTGACACATCTGTGAAATTATTTCGTCACTTTGACATAATTTTTGCACCACTTTAAATTATCCTTTACATGAAGTATTATATATGAAAATGTGCGCAATTTCATGTGAAATACAACAAAAAAATACTCATGATTGTAGCTTTTATCAGTTTTGAAATATTTTCATATAAATAACGATAAGTGCAAAAATTTCAACCTTCGGTCAACTTTGACTCTACAGAAATGGTCGAGAAACGCAATTGTAAGCTAAAATTCTTATATTATAGTAATATTCAATCATTTGCCTTCATTTTGCAACAAATTGGACGTCTCTAGCACAATATTTCGATTTATGGTGAATTTATGAAAAAACTTTTTCCTCACGTTCGTGCGATAACTCTTCCGATAAATTTTTTCGTGCGATTGTCCTAATGTTTGCACCCTTTTAAATTTGCCGTTACATAAAGTTTTATATATGGAAATGTGCGCAATTTCATGCACAATACAACAAAAAACAGCCCATGGTTGTAGCTTTTATCATTTTCGAAATATTTTCATATAAATAACGTTAAGTGCAAAAATTTCAACTTTCGGTCAACTTTGACTCTACCGAAATGGTCGAAAAACGCAATTGTAAGCTAAAACTCTTATATTCTAGTAATATTCAATCATTTACCTTCATTTTGCAACGACTTGGAAGTCTCTAGCACAATATTTTGATTTATGGTGAATTTATGAAAAAAAAAAAATTTCCTTACGTTCGCGCGGTAACTCTTCCGAAAAAATCAGAATTTTTTTGTGCGATTGTCGAAATGTTTGCACCATTTAAAATTAGCTGTTACATAAAGTTTTATATATGAAAATGTGCGCAATTTCATGTAGAATACAACTAAAAATGATTGAAGGTTGTAGCTTTTCTCTTTTTTCGAAATATTTGCATATAAATCACGATAAATAGAAAAAAACCACGTTCTGTCAAATTTGACTCTACCGAAATAGTTGAAAAACGCAATTGTAAGCTAAAAATCTTACAGCCTAGTAATATTCCGTCATTTTTCTTCATTTTGAAACAAATTTGAAGTCTCTAAAACAATATTGTGATTTATGGTGAAGTTTTGAAAAATATATTTACCTTCACTCCGCGCGCCGATTCACGGCCGCAAGTCTCCGAAATACGTACATCGCATTATCCTAATATTTGCTCCTTTTCATATTAGCCTTTTTATAGTTTCATATATCAAAATGTGCGCAAATTCATGAAGAATACAATAAAAAATAATTGAAGGTTGTGGCTTTTTCCATCTCCGAAATATGTGCATATAAAAAATATATATATAAAAATTTCGACATTTGGTCAAATTTAACTCGTCCGAAATGGTCGAAATCTGCAATTCTAATCTAAAACTCTTACAGTATCGTAATATTAAATCATTTGTCTTAATTTTGAAACAAATTGGAAGTCTCTAGAACAATATTTAGAATTACGGTGAATTTTTGAAAATAACATTTTTTTACGTCCGCGCGTTACGAATTCGTACATCATTTTGTGATAATATTTTTCCAGTGTTGCTTTTATTGTTTTACTATGTATTATATATCAAAAGGATTGCAATTTAGTGTACAATACAACGAAAAAAAATTAACTCGTTAGCTTTGACCGTTTTTTGCACAGCGTGATTTGAATACAATTATCTATGAATTTTTTTTTTTTCACTACCATATATCACATTATTTACATATGATAATGATATTATTTTTCATTTCTGATGATTGCATTCTAGATTTCAGGCAATGAGAAAAAAATGGGCCAAAAATGAACTCTTAATCTTCAAAACTAAGCGCGCTGTGATTTTTTGAAAAAATTATTTTTTCCGCTTCGGCGCTCACTCCAAACCGGCGCCGGCATACAGGAGAGGTTTTGATTTTTAGGGCTTCGGCGTAAGAGGGTTAAGAAAGCCTATTCCATTCCTTTCAAGGAAAGAACCCCACCCTTTCCAAGGCACCCATCGCCTTTGAGTGTGTTCGATGTGTTATCCTTATCACTAAAGGTTGGGGATGAAGGAAACACCAAAATACTAAAAGTAGGTTCTTAATGTCTAATGAAGTACACAAAATCACAGAGGTGCAAAACAATGTGCAAGCAAGGAAAACAGAGCAGCGTACATGACATATGAGAATGAGATACATTAAATACATAGGGAGGTATATAAATGAATACGAAAGTTAAAGATTGCAATACATATTATACAGAAATGTTCATTTATCGTACTGAATGTTTCTTTCAATTACCTACAGCCTTGACAGCTTACTCTGCAGGGTCATAGAGTTTTTTGGCTCTTGCTCAAGAAGTGGAATCGATGATTTGGAAAGGGGCAGTAGAGAAGATGGTGGATCAATCATCGGAGTGCTTTTACACCAGGCTCTTCGTAGTAGTCAAATCATCAGGGGGATGGAGACTCGTTTTAGACATCAGAGCTCTTAATATTTATGTAGTCAAGATCAAGTTCAACATGGAAAAAAATTGCTCAGTATTAGAGTCTCTCCATCAGGGCAACTGGATGGTGTCCCTGGGTACGTAGGATGCATACTTCCACATCCCAATCCATCCAGACTCTTGGAAGTGCCAGCGATTTGTTTTTCGAAATAAGATCTTCCAGTTTCGGGAGTTGTTTTGTCTCTCGATGGCCCCTCTGGTCTTCACTTGGATTTTAGCACCTCTGGGGAAATGGTTACACCTTAAGAATCGATGCGTCCCTCTACCAGGAAGACTGGCTTCTCTGCTCTTCTTCGGAGAGGACCCTTTCCTTTATGCAGGAATTGGGCCTTCTGATTAATTACCAGAAGTGTCAAATGATTCCTTCTCAGAGTATTCTCCATTTGGGATTAACTCTGAATGCTCCAGCATTTTGGGGGTTTCTCTCCCCAAAGGTGACAGAGTCATGCATCCTGATAGTTCAGGAATTCCTTGCCCAATCGTTCTGCTCAGGGATTCAATGGTTGAGTCTTTTAGGCACTCTGGCCTCTGTGAAATAATTTGTAAAGTTGGGCAAACTCCAAATGAAGACCCCTCAATTCTTCCTGAAAGTAAACTGGTGCAGGAAGATACAACCAGACTTGACAGCATTCCTGATTATGTCGGAGATCGAAGATATCAGTCGGTGGCATTCAAGAGAAGATTACAGGAAGGACTATCTCTCCACCCCCTGCACCCCAACTTAGAGTTATATTCTGACACCTCAGACATAGGTTGGGGAGCCTTGTTGGGGAGTTAGACAGAATAGAAATCCCACCACATCAATGTAAGGGGACTTTTAGCCATTCACCTGGGCCTTCATTCATTCTCTTACCTGGTATCAGGACAGGTGATAGACATTTACACAGACAACTCCACAGTGTTGTCTTACGTCTGGAAACAGGGAGCCACCCACTTCTTCACCCTATACAAGACAGCGAAGGATCTTCCCCTTTGTGTGGAGAGGAATAAAGTGTCTCCCATTCCTTGATTTGTGCAAGGGAAACTAAACGTACTGGCGGATTAATTGAGCTGTGGCCATCAAGTTCTCCCTTCAGGGTGGACTCTCAATGCCAGAGTATGCCCCGACCTTTGGTGGCTATGGGGCAAAGAACCACTGTCTTCCTCTGCTCTGCTTCCCAGTCCCAGACCTTCTTGTGTGCTGAAGGACTGGTTGGGGCTGTTTGCTTACACCTTTCCCTACTTCCGCATGATCAGAGATGTGATCAACAAGGTCAACTCTCATCAAAATGTTTCCCTGACACTGATTGCTCCATTCTGGCCAAGGAAGGAATCGTTTCTGGACCTTCTGTGTCTTCTAGTAGACTATCTGAAACTGATTCCACAAAAGAAGTCTCTTCTCAAACAACCTCACTTCCTCAGGTACCATCAAGGATTGTCCGCTCTGGCCCTGACAGGCTTCAGACTGTCAGCAGCCTCGTTATAGCTTTTTGCAACAAGCTCTGGAAGCTAGCACAATTTGCAGTAGAGCTCCTTTATCAAGCTCTACTACTGTAAACAGTTTAACTTCTCTTCTTCTGAAACCTCTGTGAGTAAGATGGCAGAATTTTTCCTTTACTGAGGAACATCAGGAAGCTGTCACCCTCTACTATTAACTTCTATAGAGCTATGTTAAGCTCTGTTTTTAAACATGAGGTTTAGACCTATCTACCAATAGTAATCTTTCAGATCTTATTAAGTCTTTTGAGACCTACAAATGGGGAACTAGCATATTATCTGGAATTTGGATGTAGTTTTAAAGTGGCTGTCTAGTTATGCATTTGAACCTCTACAATCGACCTCATTGAAGAACCTTACCAAGAAGACACAATTCTTGGTAGCATTGGCTTCAGTTAAATATGTCAGTAAACTCCAGTCTATAGTCAAGAGAGTAGGCTTTGCTCAAGGAGACGCTGTCTGTGCCTTGTCGCTGGGCTCGCCAAGAATGAGATCGGTTCTAATCCTTGTCTTCATTCCTTTGTCCTCAAGAATCTCATAGATATTCTTTGGCTGGAAGAGGAGGAGAGATTTTTCTGCCCTGGAAGGGCACTGAAATACTATCTTCAGTGAGGAACCCATCTCATCCACTCTCGAAAAATGCCTCCTCTCTTTTCCTGAGGAGTATGGTTATAGAGGCCCATTCACAAGCTAAAGACAAGTACTTTCCACCCCTTGTGGACAGGTAACATACTTATATGTTTACCTATAGCTTTGAGGCAAAGTCTGGGTAGCATACATATATGTTCAAGATTTGGAGCCCCACAGCTTGAACAAATTTCGCGGGAAAAATGTTCATAGTTCCATTTATCACCATTGGCAACTCTTGAGATCACTATAAGAGTCGGAGGGAGCTGAGAGACCTTCAGTCTTGCTTGAGGCGGTAAGGGGGAATATTGCCAAAACTCCCCCATTAAAGGATGTGCTGTAAATATTTTACAATAAATATGCTAAGAATTTGTTCCCAGTTTTATTTCTTATCTTTTATGATATTGTCTGAGCTGTAATTTTAATTTGAAAAATTGAAATGAAAAAGTTATTAGAAAGAACACTTTATAACTTTGTAAAATTAGCATATTTTTATGACTGTCTTAGGGAAAAGAGGCCCGCAAGGAATGGGAAATATTCACTTTCAATTTTTTCTTATACCATTTGACTATACATATTGTAACGTGCATACAAGAGATGCACGTTGAGCCCTCAGTCATAATAAATCTAAGTAAAATAAGTACAATATTCTTCTCACTTCTAGTCAAAGTGAGACCACACAAGATGGCGTACAGAAGCCGCATCTGCCCACTCCTATCCATATTAACAATTCAGATTTGCCTACTTTGCTCCTCCCACCCAAAACTTCTGCCTCTCGTACTGCTAAATTACCTCCGTTGTCCTATTTTTCCACACCTGGTGTTGTCCTGCAAATTTCTTTTCAGACCAACCCAAAAAGAAGCCGGCGCCAAGATGTGAAAACAAGAGACAAAAGAGAGAGAGGGACAGAGCAGAAAAGTTTCTCCAATTGTCATTCACTTAGCAGATGTAGTTCTGAACAGACGGGTCACAGAGACCTCCTTGTCACTATCTGGGGGTCAAGACGTTCTCCCCCCCTGAGCTCCTTTCCCCTGTGCAGGCGCTCTGCTCAAAACACGATTTGTCACAAACCAGGTACGTTTGGATTTGAAATTTGCTCGATGCACCATTCTTTTATTTCCTTAATTACTGTCTGCTCTCATATATATATAACTCAAATCCCCCTTGCATCCCTTTCAGAGAAGAAGTGAAGTGAGGAAATACTTGTGACTTGTAACTAGAAGTAGTCATTTATATTGCTAACTCATAACAGTGTTAAGTGACTTACATTCTCTGCCTTACGCAAAATCCCAATTATATTAACCCTTAAACGCCGACTGGACGTATTTTACGTCGACATTTTTTGTCTCTCGGGTGCCGACTGGACGTATTTTACGTCGACATACAAAAGTTTTTTTAAAAATTCGCGGAAAAATACTTTTAGGCCTATCAGCCGAAAACTCTTGAATCACGCACCTTGGGGGATGCTGGGAGTTCACGGATCAAGGTGTTGTTTTGTTTACAATCGTTACGCAGGCGCGCAAGCGCCAATTTCTTTCTTGCCGCACTATAAAGTATCTGTGACACATCTCGGAAATTATTTCGTCACTTTGACATAATTTTTTTACCATTTTAAATTAGCCGTTACATGGAGTATTATATATGAAAATGTGCGCATTTTTATGTAGAATACAACTAAAAAATACTCATGATTATAGCTTTTATCAGTTTTGAGATATTTTCATGTAAATAACGATAAGTGCCAAAATTTCAACCTTCGGTCAACTTTGACTCTACCGAAATGGTCGAAAAACGCAATTGTAAGCTAAAACTCTTATATTTTAGTAATATTCAATCATTTAACTTAATTTTGCAACTAATTGGAAGTCTCTAGCACAATATTTCGATTTATGGTGAATTTATGAAAAACTTTTTCCTTACGTCCGCGCGGTAACTCTTCCGAAAATAATCATACATGCGATTGTGGTAATGTTTGCACCATTTTAAATTAGCCGTTACATAAAGTTTTATATATGAAAATGTGCGCAATTTCATGCACAATACAACTAAAAACAACCCATGGTTGTAGCTTTTATCAATTTAGAAATATTTTCATATAAAAAATGATAAGTGACAAATTTTCAACCTTCGGTCAATTTTGACTCTACCGAAATGGTCGAAAAACGCAATTGTAAGCTAAAACGCTTATATTCTAGTAATATTCAAGCATTTACCTTCATTTTGCAACAAATTGGAAGTCTCTAGCACAATATTTCGATTTATGGTGAATTTATGAAAAAAATAACATTTTCTTTACGTCCGCGCGGTAACTCTTCCGAAAAAATCATACGTGCGATTGTGGTAATGTTTGCACCATTTTAAATTAGCCGTTACATAACGTTTTATATATGAAAATGTGCGCAATTTCATGTATAATACAACAAAAATAGTTGAAGGTTGTAGCTTTTCTCATTTTCGAAATATTTGCATATAAATCACGATAAATAGAAAAAAAACCACGTTCGGTCAAATTTGACGCTACCGAAATGGTCGAAAAACGCAATTGTAAGATAAAACTCTTACAGTCTAGTAATATTCAGTCATTTATCTTCATCGTGAAACAAATTCGAAGTCTCTAGCACAATATTTAAATTTATGGTGAATTTAAAAAAAAAAAACTTTCCTTCCCTCCGCGCGCGGATTCTCCGCCAAAAATCTCCGAAATGCGTAAGTCCCATTCTCGGAATATTTTCTCCGTTTCATATTAGGCATTTCATAGAGTTTTATATATGAAAATGTGCGCAATTTCATGTAGAATAAAACGAAAAATATTTGAAAGTTGTAGCTTTTCTTATTTCCGAAATAATTGCATATAAAAAAATATATATATAAAAAATTCGACATTCGGTCAACTTTAACTCGTCAGATATGGTCGAAAACTGCATTTGTAAGCTAATATTCTTACAGTATAGTAATATTCAATCATTTGTCTTCATTTTGAAAGAAATTGGAAGTCTCTAGGACAATATTTAGATTTATGGTGAATTTTTGAAAAAAATATGTGCTTACGTCCGCGCGTTACGAATTCATGCATTATTTTGTGATAATATTTTCTCTGTGTTGCTTTTATCGTTTTACAATTTGTTATATACCAAAATGATCGCAATTTAGTGTACATTACAACGAAAAAAAAGTAACTTGTTACCTTTAACCGTTTTGCGCACAGCGCGAATTGAATACAATTATATTTGAAATTTCGTTTTTGTGCTATCATATATCGCATTATTTATATATGATAATGATAATTCTTTTCATTTCTGATGGTTGCATACTAAACTTCAGGCAATGACAAAAAAAGGAGCCAAAAATGAACTCTTAATCTTCAAAACTAAGCGCGCTATGATTTTTTGAAAAAAATATTTTTTCCGCTCCCGCGCTCACTCTGAAACGTCTCCGGCACACGGGAGACATTTTTTTTTTACCGCTTCGGCATTTAAGGGTTGATCGCGTTTTTCGATCAAGAATTAAAGTGCATCCTTAATTTGCAGAGTTAGGCGACGCAAGAAGTTGTGTACCACTTCTCACGCGTTCCAGGTGCCAGTGTCAGTCACCTATCCCGAATCCCAAAGCATCAAGAATGAATAGCTGCTGATAATATTTTTTTGTATGATTTGCCATAACTGTACAAGAGTCTCATTTCTGTAAAAGCCAGGTTCTTCATAAAAGGGATTTATATTTTTCTGGGGTTTCACAGTGGCACTAATTGCTTTGTAAATTAATATAACCTCAGTGCCACGGAGCTAGTGCCTTTAGCTCCTGTATACTTACTTCTGATCTACATAATAATAATCTTAGTTAAGTGTAACTTTGCATTTTTTCAGTAAATCCATCAGTTTTAACACGTTTTTCCCCCTTTCTCTCTATTACTTGCATAGCCCCTATTCTTGTCAGATGTTAATTTTAGAGTAAATGATAAACTTCACACAGCCACTCACGTAATAATATCTTCCTCTTTCCATTGATGAGTTTTTTTAGTTTTTCTTTTAAATTGGCTGTCCTTAAATTTAGCCCAGTCATGGGTGCATGCATTAGCTTATATCATCCCGGACTGTGAGGGTTAAAGTAAAGACTCACGAGGTTTGATCGGTTGCCACTTCACTTGCGTTTTGACATAATATGTTGCTGTCTGCAGTTCTCCAAGCGACAACTGGAGGTTCAAGTTGATTTTTGCTACACATTATTTGAAAGACGTCAAGGTCGTGTTCGAGAATTGTACTGCTCTTGGTCCTTTATCCATAGCTGACATGGTGTTGGCAGAGGTAGCATAGGGGTTGTCTGCCCCACTTTTTCTCTTCTCCTTGAATTAAGGTTGTTGAGTCGAAAGGAAAGTCTGGAGGTACACTGTACCGGGAGTACCCTCCAGTTTTTTAATGGTGGGTTGGTGGTATTTTATGTTTGGTGTAGCTGACAATGTCGTGTTCTTTAATCTGGTCTTTGCCCAGGGCAAGGCCATTATTATTTGCTTCTCTGATATGTCATCGGTAAACCTCCATGACTTCAAAGTTTCCCCACTGAAGTAGGGGCGAGCCTAGGCTCTACAGCCATGCCCTCTACAGTGTAAGATGAGCACCGACCAGGCAGTACTCACCTGCAATAGCTCTCTTACCAGGTAAGCTACAACAAGCATGGTATTAATACCAACGTTTTGTCTTTTCAAAAGTCATTTTCTGTTATACTTACCAAGTAAATACATAATCAGAGCCCTCCCTCCCTCCCTCCCTCCCCACAGATGGACTTCGGGGCTCAAACGAATTGGAGTCTTACGCAAGCAATGGCAGCGCCATCACAAAATTGTAATTTTGGTTTGCATGGTAGGAAGCTTACAACTATGTAATTGCTTAGTAAGTATAAAATAAAACATTATTTCATCACAAAAAATAACATTTTTAGTTGAAAAACACACATTTTGTATAGCATGATATTATATTGAATTTCTCGTTCTGATTTTGGTATGAATGGTGCTATCCAGAACATGTATTTCTCATATTATTTATTTTTATTTCAGAGTCTTCCAAACAGGAACATTTCAAGGGATCCTAACAAGGATTGAGTATTGAAAATGGAGCATCCTGTGGAAATGCCATTAATCAAAGAAGAGATGGAGAATTTGGAGGAGGATCTTCCTGAAAACACACTTGAAGGCTCTTTATTTGTGGATCCCTTCTTAGAAGTCAAGGCAGAACCAGAATTTTTTGACCATAGTGAATTTAATGTGAACTGTTCATCCCAGTCTATTGAGTACGAGGACAACTCTCCAAGCTGTGATGATGAAAGCAGAAGGAAGATCTGTATTGCTGAAGAAAATAGATGTTTGGATAGAACTGAAATATTTTCAAAGAGAAGCAACACAGGTGGGAAGCAAATAACATGTGCTGAATGCCAAAAGACATTTTCACAGATGTGCAAACTGAAATCCCACATGAGAACTCATACGGGAGAGAAACCTTATAGTTGCACTATATGTCAAAGAAGTTTTTTTGATGCAAGTGCTCTCACAAGACACACAAGAATTCATACAGGAGAGAAACCTTATACTTGCTCTGTATGTCAAAGAAGTTTTTCTCAATCAAGTGATCTCAAAACACACATGAGAACTCATACAGGAGAGAAACCATATACTTGCTCTGTATGTCAAAGAAGTTTTTCTAAATCAAGTCATTTCAAAACTCACATGAGAATTCATACAGACGAGAAACCATATACTTGCTCTGTATGTCAAAGAAGCCTTTCTAATCGAAGTCATCTCAAAACACACATGAGAACTCATACCGGAGAAAAACCATTCACTTGCTCTATATGTCAAAACAGTTTTTCTGATTCAAGTCATCTCACAAAACACATGAGAACTCATACAGGAGAGAAACCATATACTTGCTCTATATGTCAAAGAAGTTTTTCTGATTCAAGTCATCTCACAAAACACATGAGAACTCATACGGGTGAGAAACCATATACTTGCTCTATATGTCAAAGAAGTTTTTCTGAATCAAGTCATCTCACAAAACACATGAGAACTCATACGGGAGAGAAGCCATATACTTGTTCTACATGTCAAAGAAGTTTTTCTCAGCAAAATGCTCTCAAAACACACATGAGAACTCATACAGGAGAGAAACCATATACTTGCTCTATATGTCAAAGAAGTTTTTCTTGTCATAGTAATCTCACAAATCACATGAGAACTCATACGGGAGAGAAACCATATACTTGCTCTACATGTCAAAGAAGTTTTTCTCAGCAAAATGCTCTCAAAACACACATGAGAACTCATACAGGAGAGAAACCATATACTTGCTCTATATGTCAAAGAAGTTTTTCTCGTCAAGGTTATCTCAAAATACACATAAGAACTCATACAGGATAGAAAACTTGCTCTGTATGTAGAAGACATTTTTCTGCTTCAAGTCATCTAAAAACCACACGAGAATTCACACTACTAGACAGAAACTGTATATTTGATCTTTGTCTAAGTAGTTTTCTATTTTTGAAACTCACAACATACACATTGGAAATCAATGTGGAGAGAAGACATTCTCCAATCCTAATGTCATAAATGTTAGACATTTTCAAATACTAATAGATACTCATGAAAATTCATGATATTTCGAGGTCAGTGAAATGTGCCGAATGCCAAAAAGTTTTTGAAATTCCGCTGCTCTTTAAAACATTATGAGAACCCATAGGGGAAATAAAAAGATTGATATTTTCGTAAAACATCAATGAAAATTAGGTGCAGTTTTATTTGATTACATTTTTATATGTTCTTGGTTTTAATATTCTACAAAGAATGTGATACAGCATTAGTAAATCGTAGTGCTTTGTTTTAGCCAATTAGACTTAGTTGACTGACTATATTACTGTAGTAGTCTGTTGTAATCCAACCAGTCAGAAGTGTTGAGTCAGGACTTGCTTTGTAAATGACGAAAGTACTGTTACTGTATTCTATGTAATGTATTTCGTTACCAGTTCTTTCTAAAGATCCACCTTAAAACTATCTACTCCTATATAGTGGAGGAGCTATAACCTATTGAACAGTAAAACAAACTCAAAACCGAACTATGTGTATAACCATAAATAACAAATATATTAATATAAAAATGGGTACCACCATAATTACATAATCACCTGAAAATTAAAGGATCACACACCTTACAAGCAATAAACACAACCCCTTAGCTAACAAATGCATCGACAGGGAAGGTGTGAATACACAAACATACTATGATGAAAAATTATCTCAAATGAACGACAGGAAAGAATACTGAGAGAAAGAATCCTTAAACCTGGCTAAATACAATAATTCCTTACACACAACAACAAACCAAAAATACACACTTTTGTCATCATAATTAAATGATGCAGACTGTCGATCCAATAATTTAGTATGTTGACACTTCAGACCAGCTATGAAGTAATCCTATAACCCTACAGGTCATACACATGTATGGTCAATCATTCCTGGGCTGACGGATGCCAGCAAACATCCACCAACAAATATTTATCATGAGGATAATAGAAAAATATTAATGGTGGCTTACACTTCTTCGCTGCTGAATTGTCGATTGACGACCTGAAGAGTACATTAGACCAGCGAGGGAAAGGCAGTGCAACACCATGCAAACTAATTAAATCTTATCTTACGACCACTGAGGAAAAGACACCTTAGTGGTACGACTCAGTGAAGATCACAAAGTTTCTCTCCCCTCAAATGGGAGTTAATAAAGTTGCAGATACTGCCAATAAATGCCTAAAATGTCCAAGAACCCTTCTGCCACATACAGATTAAAAGTCCTTTGGATGCCCTGACATCGAAGAAAACTCACATTGCCTACCGGTAACCATTGGACACACCAACACCAGCTTGCAAATATGAAAACAGAAGAAAATAAATACAAACCAGGGAGAGTCCAAAAATAGTTAAGAGCGAACCATCTCTTAACAAGGTGATTAAATAATATAGTGTAACCCAAATTGAACAAAAGTCAGAAGAAACTACAAATTACATCAATATCTGACAACAAAACCAAAAGCAAAGAAAAATGAATTGTGTTAACATTCAACAAAAACACAAAACTGAATTACATTACTTGCCTTGTGAATGACTCAAGTACTGCAAAACTGTATTATGATGTAAGCTAATCAGTCAGAAGTATGAACCAGGACTTGCTTTGTAAATGAATAAAATACTGTATTCTGTTTTAAGCTAACCAGTCATAAGTGATGAGACAGGACTTGCTCTGTAAATTACTAAAGATTCAGGACTTTCTTTGTAAATGATTAAAGTACAGTAATACAGTATTCTGTTGTAAGCTAACAGGTCAGAAGTGTTGAGCTAGGACTTGACTTTGTTAATGAATAAAGTGCTGTTTTACTGTATTTTGTTTTAAGTTAACCAGTCAGAAGTATTGAGCCAGGACTTTCTTGTGAAAGGACTCAAGTACTTTAAGACTGTGTTCTGTTTTAAGTTAACCAGTTGGAAGTGTTAAGACAGGACTTTCTTTGTAAATGACTGAAGTACTGTAATATTTGGTTTTAAGCAAGTCAGTTAGAAGTGATGACCAGGGACTTGCATTGTAAATGACTAAAGTACTGTATTACTGAATTCTGTTTTAAGTTAATGAGTCAGAGGCGACAAGCCAGGACTAACCTTGTAAAAATGTCTAAAGCACTGTACATATGCCTTTAGTATTCTGTTTTAAGCCAGCCAGTCAGAAGTGTTGCTCTAGGATGATATTTATTTTCAAATATCACTGCAAATTTAGTCTCTCCTCTTTGCTCTGTTTGAGTGACCTCAGTAGTCTCACCAGCCATTCAGCCCACTTTTGAACATTTTCATCATCTAGTGATATCGACATAGATAACTACAACGACACTGACTGTAGTAATATTGGTTCTAAAGTTAGTGTGCATATAACAGTTAACACATATACACCCATTCAACCAATTAATAATTATATATATATATATATATATATATATATATATCTATATATATATATATATATATATATATATATATATATATATATATATATATACGTATATATATATATAATATATAATATATATAATATATATAGTATAATATATATATATATATATATATATATATTATAACATATATAATAATATATTATATATATAGATATATATTCATATATATATAATATATTTCTATTTTAAAGGTGTTTCTTGAATAGCCAAGAAATAATATCGTCATGAACAAATTTGAAATTGTCTCAGAAAATACTGCACGAAGCATTCCAAAACTAAAAAGTGGTTTTTGAAAAAGTTTGCTTTCCAAAACATTCTTTTTGAGTAAGTATCAGTTTTTAAAAGTATCTTATTTTTATTTTTGATTATTAATCATCAACACAAGACAATTGCAAAAATCTATAACATTATGTGATAAGTTAAAAAAATGACCAAGAAAATATTGATTTCATTACTGAAGACGCAAACGCATAATAGTGCCGTTATCCAATAAGTGGCATCCCCAGCACCTCTGGGGTTAAGCTAACCAGTTAGAAGTATTGAGCCAGGACTTGCTTTGTAAATGGCTAAGTACTGTATCGTTCTGATTAGACTGAGTTTCTGTTTAGTTTATTTCAATGTGTAAACTTGAAAAATATAAATATGTGAATTTAGTTTATATATAAATACAATCTTTCATTTGACCCCATTAAGACTGATTATTGAATAATAATATGAACTGCTAGTAATATAAGTATTGTTTCTCAAAATACAATTGCAGATCATACCTTTCATTTCAAAATATATTTATAGTTATTTATAATAATTTAAACATGAATAAAATATAAATAACAGTTTTGAACTGACCATATCAAGGATCAAAATCCACACAATAAATGGGATACGCTACAAGAAAATGATCATCAACGCCTCTTTCAGTGTTTTGGCAACAAAGAATAAAAAATATCTTATCTAAAAGCATCACTGGAAAATTTTACTATTTATTTCAAATTATAACAAAGACTAGAGCCAATTTTTATAATAAATTCATTATGATTAGATTATAAATAAGAGCTTGAAATTGTCCTTATCTGAGGGTCAAGATCTATTAAAACAATAAGATTCACTAGAATTGTAAGGACGACATTCGGGCGAACGTTCGCCCTTCCATTGTAAAAATTTGTGTATCCATATGTCCTCTCTTTTCTTCCAGGTACTAAAATGTAGAGGATTTTTTGCCTCATTTGCCAAATAAAGTTAGTTCGCTCACTCTCCTCATATTACTCAGTCCTCACAATTGTGACCCATGCAATTTTGGCTTTGCCATTAATAGACTAACTACTGCCGGTCACCTCCAAAAAACCTTCAACGGACCCATACAATGCCTAGTCTAGGTTCTCTGCCGCTCACATCCAAAAAACCTTTAACGGACCCATACAATGCCTAGTCTAGCTTCTCTGGTACTCCTCAATGCCATGAGCAGACTCACAACCAGTATTTCTTCACAGAAGTGTTGGCGTTCAGTCTTACAGTTTGGCCCATCGTTCATGACTTCTTGTCGACTGTAAGGGTGAGACTGACAAAAACGATGGAGAGTTCAGCACATTCCCTCGACTCCTCTTTGTCTGCCTCGACCCCGCGATCCGTGAGATGATCCTTCTGTGTGCCCAAGTCCTCCTCGATGGCTGTGCCCATCCCCGTGCCCGCGCCCCGGATGACCGCACCATCGGAGCCCCACCACATCAAGCTGCCGCCCTTCTACAGTGAGGACATCGCAACATGGCTGCAACGGGCAGAAATACAGGTCCGGATCCAGGGCATCACCTGGAACAGCACTAAGGCGACCTCATTGCTGAGATCTTCAGGTCTTATCCCTCCCAGTTTTCCAGTGAGCCGCCCAAATTTTCGACCTCGTGGTCAACTCCATGACCACCTCAGATCCTAGATTGGCCTGGTCCTCCTGCTAGAGGTGGACCAAGGATGAAGGCGGAGGTGAGCATCCTCCGTCAACTCTTCCTTCGCCAGCTCACTCCCGAAGTCCGAAGCCAGATCCCTAATGCCGAGACCATGGAGATGGAAAGTCTGGTACAGCAGGCTTTCGCACTGTTTACCACCACCCAAGCTACAAAGCTCTCCTCTCCTCCGTCAGCCAACAGCCTACAGCAGGAGGACACAGTTGGTGCAGCATGCCAGCGATTGCCAAAGTCCCTCCTAGATGTTGGGTGGTGCCGCTTCCACCGCCAGTTCTGCAGCAAGGCACGGAAGTGTGAGAGCCCTTGCTCCTTCCGCACTTCTAAAAACGACGGAGGCAGAACCCAAAACAAGCCCCCATGGCAGCGGCAGTAATGAAGTCCCAACCCAAGGGCTTCTATGTCCAGCACAGCATCTCCGGCCTCAGGATGCTGGTTGATACTGGTGCCATGCAGTTGGTGTTCCCTTCGTCTGCAGAGGATCGCAGCCACACCCCCGATGACCAGACCACCCTCGTAGCAGAAAACGGGACGCCCATCCGCAACTACGGCACCAGGTGTAGATTCCTGGGCCGGACCTACACCTGGCCCCTTGTCCTTGCCGACGCACAGACCCCTCTCCTGGGGACGGACTTCCTCGCCCACCACGGCCTCTTGGTGGACATGGCCCACCAGCACCTTCTCGATACTGAGCCCTGCGTTTCCTGCCCACTCGCCAGGGGACCACGGGTGCCCACCATCTGCTCCATCCTTCCCCACCCCTGATAAACCTCCCTTCTCCAGAAGTTTCTGGACGTCTTCCGCCCCGAGCTTTGCCAAGTGGCGGGCCATGCCCAAGCACAGTGTCTTCCACCATGTTGAAACCAAGGGGCCCCCAACACACTCCAAGTTCCGCCGCCTCCGACCGAAGCTCCTCCAGAAAGCCAAGACTGCGTTCAAAGAAATGGAGAAGATGGGGATCTGTAAAAAGGCAGTGCGTCTGTGGATGTCCCCCCCTCCACATGGTGAAGAAGGCAGATGGTACGTGGAGGCCCTGTGGTGATTACTGGTGCCTGAACCTCATCACCACGCCTGACAGCTACCCCCTGCCAAAAATGCAGGACCTCACCGGGCCCCTCCATGGCGCCAAGGTCTTTTCCAAGATTGACTTATTAAAGTCATATTTCCAAATCCCCATCCATCCTGATAACATTCCTAAAATGGCAATCATCACGCCCTTTGGATCCCTCATGTTCACCTTCTCCACCTTCGGACTGTGGAACGCTGGGGCCACCTTTCAACACCTCATGGACAACATCCTCGGTGGCTTACCCTTCTGCATCTGCTACCGAAGGTTTGTCCCGGACATCACCTGCACCATGTGCCCTTTGACTGAGGTCCTGAAGGGCAAACCTAAGAAGCTGACATGGGGAGAAGACCAGCAGCTCGCCTTCGCCCGAACCAAGTCTTCCCTCAGCAGGGCCACCACCCTGGCTCGCCAGGACCCGACGCACCCCTGACGCTCACCGCTGATGCCAGCAACATCGCGTGCAGCAACGTCCTGGAACTGCTGGTCAATACTGCTAGCCTTCTTCAGCAAGAAGCGCAAACCCGCCGAGACTCGCTACAGCACATGCAACCACGAGCTCCTGCCATCTACCAGGCCGTCTGCCACTTCAAATATCTTCTGGAGGGCGTCCCCTTCACCATTAGGATGGACCACCAGCTGCTGGTCCACACCTTTGTTAAGGCAGGCGACGCATGGTCCACAAGGCAGCATCGTCCTCCCGTGGCCGTCTCCGAGTTCAGGTGCTCCATCAAGTACGTCCCCGGTGAAAGAAATCCCGTAGCCGATGCCCTCTTGAGGGTCGAGATCAACTCCCTTCACCTTGGCGTTGACTATGAAGACCTAGTGCATGAACAAACCTCCGACCCCAAAGTACCAGCCTACCAGACCATCATCACCACCCTTTGCTGGGAGGACATCCCCTTCGGCCCCTCCAGGATGACACTCCTCTGCGATACCAGCACAGGACGCCTTCGTCCCCTGATACCCACCTCCCACAGGAAACAGGTGTTTGACATCATTCACGGCCTCTCGCACCCATTGCCCCGCACAACAACCAGGTTCCTGACGGAGATGTTCATGTGGCACAGCATCAGGAAGGAAGCTCGGGAGTGGGCCAGAAACTGCATCGAGTGCCAGAGTAGCAAGTTGGGAAGGCACACCGAATTGGGGATAGGCTCTTTTCCCCAGCCCAGGCAAAGATTCGGCCACATCCACGTTGACGTCGTCAGGCCTCTTCCTCCATCCAACAGTGATCGACCGGTCTATCAAGTGACCCGAGGCCACCCCAATGTCAGAAGCCATCGCAGACGCCTGTGCCAAAGCCCTCCTGACCGGCTGGATCAGCCGCTTCGGAGTGCCCAACGACGTCATGAAGGACTGAGGACCCTCCTTCTCATCAGAGCTTTGGTCTTCCCTGGCATGCCTGATGGGGACCAAGCACCACACTACGACGTCTTACAATCCTGCACCCAATGGCATGGTGGAAAGGGTCCACCGCTCCCTCAAGGCTTCCTTAATGGCATGCTGTCAGGGTCCCGATTGGAAGGCACAGCTTCCCTGGGTCCTCCTCGGTCTCTGCTCTGCCTCAAGAGCCAGTGGCAACCCTTCCCCAGCAAAGAAGGTGAACGGGGAGACTGACAGTGCCAGGTGAATTCTTCCCCGCCGACAGCAACAATCCTGATATTCCCCTGGCTAGGTTGTGTGCAGCTGCCCAGAAGTTCGTTCCCTGACGAGAGACGCACGATGACAGTAGGAAGCAGTTCCGTCTGCGAGCCCTGGACTCCTGCAGGTTCGTCTTCATGAGAAACGACGCCACCCACCCGCCCCCACAAAACCCAGATGCCACTGGATCCTGACAGTGGCCCTAAATGTCGTCGAGGCTGCCCAAAGAAAGCAGTCGAACCCTCCAGGCCCACTACCAGGGCAGGCATCCTGCTTTCCGGCCCTCAAGACGAATAGGACATACAAGATGCCCCTCAACTGAGGGAATCACGAACCCAAGGACTCCTTCAGCTCCCTGCATGTTTCCATTAGTCAGCCAATGATTCTACGTAATCATTTTCTTGGGGGGGGAGTATTTGTAAGGATGACATTCGGGCGAATGTTCGCCCTTCCATTGTAAAAATCTGTATATCCATATGTCCACTCTTTTCTTCCAGGAACTAAATATGAGAGGAATTTATGCGCTTTCTTTTGATGCATGTGTCTGGAATCCATTACCTCTGTGTAATATTATTCATGTATTTTCGTCTATGAAGAAACACATTCACAGCAGGGGCCCTGTCCCTTTTTGTTTGTTCGTGTGTGCGTGACAGACACATTGCTTCCATCCGCATATCGCCTTATGTACAGCCTCATTTGCTGAAAAAAATTAGTTTTTTCACTCTCCTCATCTTACTCAGTCCTCACAGTAGAGGGTAATCGTCAACAACTCCCAGTTTGTTTACATTTTGACTGAACTCCCAGTTTGTTTACATTTTGACCAATCTCCCAGTTTGTTTACATTTTGACAGAGAGAACTGTAGTAGATAGAACCAATAGAATATCTAGTCGTGTGAATAATTTAGAGGTAGGAAACTAAGATCTCTAGAAATGTAAATGATTTAGAGGTAGGGAATAACAGAACCTCTATTAATGTAAATAATTTAGAGGTAGGGTGTAGAAGGTAATTAGTTTAGGGCAGATAGGTGAAAGAAGTAATTTTAATGACAATCACAAGGTAGTAAGTTTAGGAGAGTACAGTAGTTTAAACGATAGGGTAGCACTTTAATGAATAAGGGAATTGGACAGATAGTGAACAACGCAGAAGATGCATAAAGAAATTTTTAAGTAAAGCTCATAAATACATAAGAGCCGACGAAAGCTAAAGTAATTGAACTAATGGACTTAACACAAAAGAATACTGAAACAACAAAAATTGCTATTCCCAACAGGTATCAGTGTAGTAGACTCAATTGAGAGATGAGGATGACACCAAAGGAGAAGATTTATTAATAATGTAGCTATAGATCCAAAGGAGATATCCAGTAAAAAAAGAAAGGTAATTCTATAGGAAAGGGGTGCATGAGCTTTTTAAAAAACTAGTTACCTAGAGTTACGGAGAATAGTGTATAGAATTCTTCGATACTAGTCATTAAGTGAGGAAATGCTTATTAGTCCCAAATAACGTCACTTTAAAATGGAAAAAGAAAAGTCAGAATACAAAGACATTCTAATAGTAGAGGGCAATTATAGAACAGGAAGATTGAACCTAATTCTAGTCTACATGTCAACCAGTGATAAAGAAAGAAATAAACGAATAATAAGCCCCTTACACATAGCATTAGAGAAGGACACAGACCTGCCTGTGATTGTCCTTTGGGATTTCAATGGGCATTTAGGTTTCATAGGGACACAAGAACTTGACCAAAATGGAAAATACGTTATGGACCTAATGGAAAAATACGACCTAACGCTATTAAATGGAGATCCCAGCTGCAAAGGAGAGATAACCTGGAGTAGAGGAGATCAGAACAGCAATATAGACTTTGCCCTAGTCAAGCAAAAAATGTATAAAAACTATGAACGTATGGAGATAGATGAGGGAAAGTATGAATATCACCTATCAGACCATCACCTCTTAATGGTCCAATTCAGAATGAACACTAAAGTAAGGAAAACATTCAGAAATGAAACAAAAGAAATTAAATATTTGAAAGTTACAGAAGAGTTCATCAGGAAATACCTTGAATATATAGAATGAAAATTAAGCCAGCAAAACAGAAAAGGAGATCTAACCCAGTTGGAAGAAACTATGAGTGAAGCAAAAGCAAATAACCTAGAAAAGATAACCAAAAGAAGGTTAAAGAAAGGAAAGCAAGAAGAAATAGAACCAGTATGGGTCACCAAAGAAATAAAGAAAGAAATAAGCCAAAGAAGGATATATAACAAATCAAAAAGGAAAGCCACAAGAATAGAAGAAAAGAGATACTATGAAGAAGCATATCTTAAACAAAAACAAAACGTACAGATAATAATAAAGAAAGCATATTAAGAATATGAGATAATGAATGATAAAAACAGACACAGGAAAATCTGGGAATGTATAGACATGCTGAGAGGAAAGACCACATCAGAAAAAGAATGGATAAGGATATACGACGAAAACAAGCAAGAGATGAAAGAAGAAACCTTAGGGAAAGAGCTGGTAAAATTCTGGGAAACAATATACCAAAAAGAAGAAAACAAAATAGGAGAGATATGGAATGAAAGTAAGAAAGAACAGTATAAACATGACATGGAAGAAATAGTGAAAAGATTAGGACAGCAGATGAAATGCCATATATCTTTAAGGGAACATATGCAAGGAGTGTATGACCCAACAGAGACAGAGATTAGACCCATGGAAGAAATCAACATAACAGAAGAAGATGTAAAAAATCAACTTGAGAAAATGAAGACAAATAAAGCACCAGGGCCAGAAGGAATGAAGCCAGTACTGTTCAAATTACTCTTACAAAGTAACAACCTTCAAAAAGAATTGGCAGAGTGTTTAAATAACATACTGAAGGGCAGGAAAACGCAGAAAAGCTGGTTTAAGTCAAAAACAACACTTACGCCCAAAAAACAAAACCCCACAGTCAAAGATCTAAGGCCAATTGCTCTAACAAATGCATCATATAAAAACTTCATGGGGATCCTGAGAACCAAAATAGAAAAACATATTAGAAATATAGGAAAAATGAATGAACTGCAATCAGGCTTTACCGCACAACGGAGAGGAATCGATAATTTATATATCTTACAATACTCCATACAAGAAACGTACAGAAGAAAGGACCCATTATTTGTAGTATCAATAGACCTCCAAAAAGCATTTGACTCGGTTAATAAGAAAAATCTCATTGAGGTCATGATGAAATATAGTCTGCATGCAGAAGTGATAAATGCAGTTGCAAAGATATATACAAATGATGTAACAAGCCTATGCCATAACAATACAGAACAAAAAGAGTTAAATGTAACTAATGGAATAAAACAGGGATGCAATGGCTCAACCATATTCTTTCTACTAATAACGTACCTGATAATAAAAAGAACTAGAAATGAAGTTATAAGGATGGTGGCACTATTATATGCAGATGATGGATTAATAATAGGACACACAATGAAGAAATAACAAAAGCAATAAAAACCCTTATGGAAATAGCGAGTGAATGTGGCCTAAGCATAAACAAGGACAAGAGTAACATACTAATATACAACGACTGGTATAGTATCGATGATGTGGAGAATATGGAGCACATAGAAGGAATAAAAATAGTTAAGCAGATTAAATACCTAGGAGTTGACAATCAGCAACATGAAAGACTGCTTCAGAGAACAGATCAAAAGGGCCCAAATTAAAGCACAGCAGATGGCAAATATAGCTAATGCAGTCATCGGTAAAAGCTGTAGCAGGGTAAAAATAGGAAAATTGTATTGGAAAGGATTAGGAATGCCATCCTTCATGTATGCCATGGAAGTCATGAAACTTGACAAGAAAACTATAAATGAATTTTGGAAGATAGACAATCAAGTACATAGAACAATTTTGAAAGCGCCAAGTTACACAGCGAGTTGTGGGTTAAGATCTGAAATAAGGGCCTCTTCCTGCCACTCAAGAGATATCAAGAATAAACTATTCTACCTGAAACATACACTGAGCCATGGATCAATATAAAAAAAAAAATACCCTGGATAATGCAAGTAAAAGAATATATGAAAGAACTAAGCATTAACTTGAGTAAAATTGAAGCAGTTAAAGACAAACAGTTAAGAGAAATAATAAACAACTGGGAGAGAAAATCATGGCAGAAAGAAATGAATGAAAAGTCAACATTAAGAATCTAAAGAAAATTTAAAGAAAACATAAGAGAAGAAACCTGGTGTGACAACACTGAAAAAACAATGCTGATCAGTAGGGCCAGACTAGGTATACTAGGATTAAATGACAGAAATAGGATAAAAAGAGACGATGCAAAATGTTTATGCTGTGAGGAACAAAATGAATATTTAGAACATTTCTTACTTTACTGTCCACCATACAATGAGATTAGAAATAGATACAGTTTTGGGCAGCAACCATATCAAGAAAATAAAGAGGAATTCGTAGCAAATATACTCTTTTTGGTAGATCTACTGAGGGAGAAAGAGGAAAATAGGAGAGATGTTATAAAAGAAAAGTGGTATTTCAGAGAGAAGAAATACAAACAAAGGAGGAATAAAAGAAGCAAAGGAGCCGTTTCAAAGGAATATTCTGCCTACTACTACTACTACTCATGTAAACAAGTAGTCTTTTATGGAGTCCGGATCTGTGTCGTCCCAAAGTCAGTCACAGATATCAATGAATTTCCACCGGATATATTGACTGAATGATCGAATCAAAAGTCAACGATTGGAGTTTATTTCGTGAGTAAATGATTGTGTTCATTTTGATTTTTCGAGTTAAGTCTGGTTGAATTAAGATAGGCATTTTTGGTCTCAAGGCGCCCAAGGTTGATCGCCAGTGTTAGGTAATTAACAATTATTTAAACTGTTAATTCCGTTATTTAAATAACGTTGGATGTTAATTCGGTTGATCTAAGTAATAGAGACATGGCTGGGGTAGTTCTAGGGTAAAACACCACGGCAGGCCAACCCTCATCACGGTGGACGGGTCTTATTCACTCGATATTTAATTGGTGAAACAAGAATACAATTGCAACTCTAAGCATACCATTTAAAAGACTGAAGTTTTGTCAACATAATGTGATATATGAAAGCCCCATACGAACTAAAATAAGTATGTGACGCTCTTTGTAAAATATGTTTTCAAGGCAGTTTTGAAATCCAATATTTCGGCTATCGTCAGGCTGGCCGGTCTAACCACGGACAATCCACCATCTTTCCCAGCCTTCCCAGCATTCATTTGAACAATGTTAGCGTATATATGTAACGTTTATTGATCTTACTCAAGATTGCAGTTGTAATCAGCACAATAAACCAACATTTTGTTGCCTATATTAGTGGAAGTAGGGAACTTTTTATTCCTGGGGTCATGTATTAAACTGAATTCATTTTTACCTTGTAAACGGTGGTTTTATCCTTACTGCCATCACAACTGAAACTCTACAGTGCTTATTTGATTGTTATTATATACATTATTGGTCTTAATCCACTCCAAATTGCACTTGAACCACGTTGTTGTTCCTGGTTCCTAAGCGCTCACTTCACAAACACAGTTACGAGCAGCAGACGATGACACTGTTTATGAGGTGCAAAGCTTTATTCCTTTAATTGTTTACTTTACTCATTATTTAGTTTAACTTTACTTTGTTACTTCAAAATGTTTATATATTTAATTCATGTCTATTATCCCCTTTTTGCAACCAAATTACCCCGAAAAATTACAGATATTTCTAAAGTAGGTACAAGCCAATGTTTCTAACCTTGTCGTACATCTGGCTGCCGAAAACCATCGTGGAGCAGACGACAGATTAGTGGATTATAATTTTTTTTTTTTTTTGCTAGCACATTTCATTGATTTATGTCTTAGTATTTTGATTTTTTTTTTATGTTGGAATTTATTTTAATTTCAATCTTACTTATATTTAATAAACAAAACAATTATTTAACAACCAAAACAACTTACATTAAAGAGTAGATCCACTAATAAAAAAAACTTTGTGACATTGCCGTACATTACCTTTTTCCCTAGACATGGCCAAAGATACATAATAATGTAAAGCACTTATCACAAATGTTGACGTTGACGTATTTCAAAATTGTCGTTGTCTAGGAGTTAGAACGTTCAGTTTTGTTCAGGGTTAATTTCCTATTACAATGTAGATGCCGGCCTTGCTAACGAGTAATTCTCACTGTAACTGTTTGCCGTGGCTGTGGTAACCTCCGAGGTAATTTACTTCTTACCTTTGACAGGTACATATTACGCATGCGCGAACTTAAGGCCTATTAGGCAATTACTAGTTTAAGTAATTTAATTCATAAGTTTAATTTTATTATTCATTTTACTTATCATTAACGCTAATAAGTAGCATTTAGTTATTTACTTTTAATTTATTAAGAAAAATAGATAAAACTTCGAGTGAAGCTAACGAACGAACGGTTATTCCCCACAGTTAGACACAAATATCAATCCTTTCTGATTTCTAACATTTAATAACTGTATGCCAGAAATAAATGTAACCTTTAATGTTTGCATGCTATGAATGGCAAAATCATCGTTGCCACATTAGTGGAGCTTCACACATACGCCGATGCATTATTATAAACTGTTTCCATGAATTCTAGTTGTCATAGTAATGCAATAATGATAAAATTGCTTTAATATTTATGTATATATACTTCCAATACATAGGCTAATTTCACCAATTTCTACATTTTGTATAAGTCTTATACCCCAGTTTAGAGGGTGAACACATACCAATTGGCAACAGTGAATTCCACGTGAAATAAAATGCTCGATGAAATAATATACTATAGCAAAATCTCGTCTGATATGAGTATTCGTTACAGAAATATTGCAAAAAAATGTGCTTGCACTGTCTCTGAAACCCATAGTAGGTATGCTGCTTAGTTGTCAATCAAGTTTTTTGTAATCAAGTATTTTTTACAAGCTAGCTATCGTATAAATTAGTATTTTTCTCTTTCAAAACATATGCTTCTCAATGCTAACTTTCCTCTTTTAACGACTTTCTGGTCATTGCAAATTTGGCCCCATTAATTTCTTATGGTGCGAAAACAGACTAGCGGCACAGGGAGCGAAAGCGATTGCGTCACACTACGGCGGTAATCTGGCAGTAAAACATCTTCATATATCCCAAAAGTAAATAATAAAGATATATATGCGCATTACGATTATAACAGTTACATGAATAGCTGATAACAATCTGCATGAATAACTGGTAAACTGTTCTGCAAGAAAGTTGAGTATAGGAATTCATTTACAATTGATACGAAAGTCAAGATGTCGTGACGTCATAATACAGGACTTAAAAAAATGTTCTAATTCCGAAAAATAATTACTTAAATTTGAGTCAGGAATCGAGTACTTATTCAATAGGGAATATATTGCAATACACCCCCTGAATACCTGAATAAGCCCTGGTCACTTACCAGCCCAAACCCTCATTTATTAAAAATTTACCAAATCTTTGGTTAAAATAAACGATCAGTGTTGCCAATTTCCTGGCAAACACCCTCGTTACCAACCCACTGCTGGTAGCCCTGCCTCACGGGCCAGTCACACCTGCCCTCTCACGTCAATCACTTATCGTTCGTGGTGGAGTACAGATGTATGCACAGTGAACTCCTTTTTGGTCTTGCCCGGCCTTCATTTGCACCTTTGATTTGATTGATTTTGGTGACGAATTACGCATCCCTTTGGATTACGGTTTATAGATTGCTCTTGATACCTTGTCATTAGACATGGATTCTGCAAAGGAAGAAACAACTCAGGCTATGACAACAACTTCTGCATCCTCGGCCACGACATCACAGAAAACGACGAGCTGAAGTTCAACAACGTATCGTCTTTGCCAACAATGCAAAAAAAGGATGAGTACCCTAAGACACGACAGTCATTCCTTATGTGTAAATTTTAGGCCTGTTCAATGTAATGTAAAGACTAGATGTGTGGAATGTCAGGAGTGGTCTTTAGACCAGATGTTAGGGTATCTCAAACATAGGAAAGGTCTCGTATCAAGAAGTAAGCGTAGGCAGAAGAGACTAACGTAGACCAAGATAAAGATTTAGAGACAGCGCTTTTAAGAGACTTGAGAGTAGGCTGACATCGAGTACGACGTCTCTGTTTACCGATTTTATGTCAAGGTTAAGTGAAGATAGATCGAGCAATAGGGATACTGAAATTACTAATGGTTCTTTTCCAGCTCCCCTGCCTGTTCCAGAGACAGCCCTAACGGGTGCTGGGGGTTATGGGGATCCGTGAGCCCACAGGGCAGGATCCGCTGTCCCCCCTGGCGCGGAGCAGGCAGAGTTAACAGCAGTTTCCCCTTTAACCCCTAACAAAGATGGTAAGTCTAAATCAGAATTAGGAGACAAAGTGACAGATAGGCCATGGTTGGTCTTTAAGATCTGGTTTCGGGTCTGTCGGGTTCTGAAGGGTTGAGTACTGCTCCTTCGTCTTTAAGGTTACTTTCCTCTACTTATACGATACGATAATTGTTAATATCAACTAATTCTCTGTTCAGTGCATATTGACTTACGATAATTCAGTATGTAGAGAAATCGAATAAAATTAACTACGGCTAGCCTAGTGTTCACGATGATATATTGTATGCATATTCAGTAGCCTAGCCTAAAGTTTTTGCTGTACTACATATCGGTAGAGTGATTTTTATAGTGGCTAACGCTGTAGGCTTAAGGCATTCTGACTTCGGATAATTCAGTACAGGTGTAATTGAAAACGAACGAGGATCTGATCTTAGGATAATTCAATATGAAGGTAATCAAACAGAATGAAGATCAGATTCTGTCCGACTAAAGCATTATAATTGTATTATATGTATCATCATATTAGTGTAGTATAAACACTAACTTGGCAGTCATTCACGCTGGAATCAGCTGATGACGAATACGGGTTTGCGTCGCTGTATCCATCTCATTCTGTCCTGATTGGCTAGCGTGACTAACGTAACAACTCTTCCTCACTTATGCCAGGTTTGTACAAACGTCTTGAAGGAGACGTGTTTTCAACTATGTTGACATTTAACATAGTCAATAAGGTATCTTGTGGCATATAATCAGATGTCAGATATAAGGAATTCGTATTTATGACGTCTTCATACGCTTAACAGACCAATTGCCATCAGTAATTACATTGTGCTTATGTTAATTACAGTTACAAATAATTACCAATCGTATTATCAAATTACAGTGACAACCAAAATTAATTTTAGGCCTAATAAAGTTAATTTAATTACCTTAAAATATTATTTTGTTACTTTTCAATTAAATTACAATTACACAAGCTTGTCGTCAAACAGCACTATTGTAAGGAGGTGGGGCTTAGACAGACAAGGATGCTGGCTAGTCTGTTTCCTTGGCTCCAGATTCAGTCATATCACTTGGTCTTGGCTAATGTTTTTTTGTTCCTAGTTAGCATATTAATGAATATCTGGATACTTAACTTATGTAACGAAGTCATACTGTTCGTCTTACGATGTAATTTAAGGCCAAAATTTGACTAATACGTCTCATTAGAAGCTAGTTTTTTCCCTCAGGTTAGATGGCGTTAAATTTAGCGATTCCGTTCGTTTTCGCTCGTTCTCATAGGTATTACGAACCTTACACTTTATACACTTTATTAATCCTTTGTCGGTGTGAAAACAACACTAATGAGCTCTTTCATGCTATTACTTTCTTTTACCACGGCTGCATTTGAATTCATACAAAAGCTTGGGACTTCTGTCCAGGTTGCTGATGCACGTAATTTTGCCTTATCAGCTTCAGCTACATTTATAACATGAATACAAGAATTACCGTTGCACGCGGATGAATACAATAACGGATGTTGCTATCGGATTCGATTACTGTCGCACGCGGATCAATACAATAAAGTGATGTTGCTCTAGGATTCGATCGCATTAGCAACAAGTTCTTGTTCGGTTGTTCATAGCTGTACGCAGTTATACGAGTATATTATCATTAAGATAATACCTTTTGTTCATGAAACTTACCTGTCAGATATATATATAGCTGTATTCTCTGAAGTCCGACAGAATTTCTAAAAACTTACGACACACGTAGTTGGAGTAGGGTGGTTAGTACCCATTCCCGCCGCTGGGAGGCGGGTATCAGGAACCATTCCCATTTTCTATCAGATTTCTTCTGCCGCCGGTGTTGTAAACAACTGTTTACAGCACCTCCGCCTCAGGATTTTGGAAAACTTTTCTTTGCTTGAGTATCCTCTTGACTTTTTGGTTTTTTGTTATTGGATCGATAGCTTGGCATACGTGACTTTGGATTGTTTTTGAATTTGGCTTGGTTTTTTTCCTTAACTATGTCGGGGTCTAGTTCGGCTAGCGCCAGAGTGTGTATGAAAGATGAATGCAAGGTGAGGCTACCAAAAGCCTCGGTTGATCCTCACACAGTGTGTAAAGGTTGTAGGGGGCAAGTTTGTAGGTATGATTTTCGCTGCACGGAGTGCAAAAGTTTGAGTGATGGACAATGGAAGACGTATGAATCCTACGTTAATAAACTAGAGCGTGATAGGATCAGGAGGTCTTCCTCCAGGAGTAAATCGGGTAGCAGACAGGGTATTAATGTAACCCCTTCTAAACCTTCTTTAGATTTTGTGACTCCTAACCCCGTAGTGTTGCCTTCGGGCCCTCAAGTGGTGTCTGCGGAGGGTAATGCCCTTTCGCTTATTTTGGATTCATTGAAAACTCTTGAATCTAAAGTTCTTGCCCTTGAAAACAGGCAAAGTGCTAAGTGCAGTGATAGTGCCCCTAGTGAAGTGGAGGGGGCGTCAGATCGGCCCTATAGCGCCTCTAGGCTGGGACCTCTGCCGGACTCCCAGGACTCAGGGACAGGGCATGTCGAAGGCCGAAGGAGGGTTACGGGGATCCCCCACCGATCTGACGTCCCTTCAGCAGTATCTGTTGACGCTTCCTAGGCTGCTAAGGAGCGTGCTCGAGCACGTATCCTAAAGGATTGTTTCTCGTCTTCCGACGCGTCCTCCCCGCGCAAGGAGTGGGAATCTCGTTCGGATTTGCGACCTTTGAAGAGGACTTTTCAAGATCAGGACGCTTTACGTCATGCTTTGTCTGATTGGCATTCTTCTCCGGAAAGCGTAACCTTTCCACCCCAGAAGAAGACTAGGACGTCTTCTGATGATGACGCCTTCGAGCGCCCCAGTCGCTCTAGAGCCAAGGCTGTTCCTGGGAGAAGGAAGAAGGCGTCCCCTCGCCCCTCACCTTCTCACAGGCATAGCTCTTCTCCTCGTAAAGAGACTTCTCAGACTGAGATAATCCTTGCTATGCAACGGCAACTGGATGCTTTACTTAAGCAGAAGGAAATGGTTCCTCGTCGTAAGAAGGACGACAGACTTCCGATCAAGAGAACAAGACAGTCTTCTCCGCCTGCTCTTCTTTTGTCCCCGTCTCCTGGTATTTCATCTTCTAGACTTCGTTCTCCCCAGTGTTCGTCTAGAGGTGGCGGTAAACGTCAGGAGAGAGAGAGGTTTCTTCATTCTGCCCTCTCTTCTCGACGTGAGGTCGCTCGGCGTTCCGACATCGACGTTTCTGATGACGATGTTTTAGTTCCTGACGGACGAACTTTAGTACGTTCTGCTCCGCTTCGTCATGCTTGTGTTGACGCTCAACGGGACGCTCGTCAAGTGTCAGTCCCTGTTTCTTCGCGGGACGTTCGTAGGGACGCTTCGCGGGACGCTAGGAGAGACGCTCCGCTCGACGCTTCTTTAGGCGCTTCGTTGGACGCTCAGTTGGACGCTGATTTGGACGCTTCGTTGGACGCTCGGAGGGACGCTAGGTTGGACGCTCTGATGGACGCTAGTAGACATTGTCGTAAGAGCTCTTTGGACGCGAATATGGAAGTTCGCTCTCGATCGGACGTTGTTCCCGAGTCTTTGGCTGACGCTACACGTCTTCCTTCAACTTCGCGTTCTACTCAAGTTGTGATTGCTGATCCTGTGACTGTTAAGGATTCTGTTAAGGGTACACTACCCTCTTCTTCTCGTCATCGTTCTGACATGAGACTTGGAGCGAAAGGACTTCTGCCTCTTTCTTCGGAGTTTCACTCAGGTAAGGAAGAAGGGGAATTAAGCTGTTCTTCTGAGGATGTTGACGAAGAACAACCCTCGACGTCGTCTTCTTCAGACTACCAAGTATTGGCTCGGCTGCTCCGGGATTCTTTTGGAGATACCTTCCTTCCTTCTGCTCCTCCTTCTCCTCCATCGCAGTTTTCGTTGTCGAAAGCTAAGAAGACACCAGGGTTTGTGAAAATGAAGACGTCGTTGTCTACCAAGAGGGCTTTCCGTAAGGTTAACGCCTGGATGGAGACTAGAAAAGCTAAGGGAAGCACCACTTTCGCCCTGCCTCCGTCTAGGCTTAGCGGTAAGGCAGGGATGTGGTATGAAACCGGTGAGGAGTTAGGATTGAAGGTTCCGACGTCAAGCACAAGGAGATTTCGCCAGCCGTTGTGGAATGCCTCAAGGAGAGCTCTTTTAGCCTCAGCAAAGGTGTCGTGGACGACTTCGGAACTTGACCATCTGTTGAAGGGTCTTTATAGGTCCTTGGAAATTTTTAACTTTTTAGACTGGTGTCTCGGTGTGTTAGACAACCAGTCTCGTAAGCCAGATTCGATCAGCTTGGGGGAGCTGTCCAGTGTATTGTCATGCATGGACAAGGCCGTCAGGGATGGCTCAGAGGAGTTAGCCTCTCATTTTTCAGCAGGCGTGTTGAAGAAAAGATCGCTTTATTGCAATTTTGCGGCTAAGTCTGTCTCTCCCTTACAGAGGACAGAACTTTTGTATGCGCCTTTCTCGAGTCATCTCTTCCCCCAGGCTATGGTGAAGGATCTGGCAGTAAGTCTTCAGGAGAAAGCCACTCAAGACCTTTTGGCTCAGTCGTCGAGACGTCCTGCTGTCCCTTCCATGTCTTCAGGAGTCCAGTCTATTAGGAAGCAGAAGCCCTTTCATGGAGGATCTTCAGCTAGATCTTTACCCCGAGGAAGGAGTCTTCCTAGAGGTAGAGCCCCGGCTAAGTCCAGGGGCAAGAAGTGAGAGTGCATTACTTCAGTCACCGGTAGGAGCCAGGCTTCAGTTGTTTGGAGGAGCCTGGAGAGAAAGAGAGGCAGACACCTGGTCTCTCAATATCATAGAGAAGGGGTACAAGATTCCTTTCATAAGGCCTCCCCCTCTGACTTCCACTCCCAGGACTTGTCCCCGTCGTATCCTCAAGAAAAAACAGAAGATACTTTTCGATCTGCTCGAGCAGATGCTCGAGAAACGAGCAGTGGAACAGGTCTTAGACCTGGCTACGCCAGGATTTTACAACAGATTGTTTCTTGTTCCGAAACACTCGGGAGGGTGGCGGCCAGTCTTGGATGTAAGTCGTCTGAACCTCTTCATAGAAAAGCAGAAGTTCAAGATGGAGACACCTCAGTCAGTTCTGGGGGCCTTAAGACCGGGAGATTGGATGGTATCACTCGATCTTCAGGATGCATACTTTCACGTCCCGATACACCCCCAGTCTATGAAGTACCTTTGGTTCGTCCTGAAAGGAAAGGTGTTTCAGTTCAGGGCTCTTTGTTTCGGTCTGAGTACGGCCCCATTTGTGTTCACCATCTTAATGAAGAATGTGGCGAGGTGGCTCCATCTTTCCAACATCAGGATCTCGCTCTATCTGGACGACTGGCTCATACGAGCCTCTTCGCAGACCCGGTGCCTGAAGGACCTGCATACGACTCTGTCTTTAGCTGCGTCCCTGGGACTTCTGGTGAACTTCGAAAAGTCACATCTGACCCCAACACAGTCCATCGTGTATCTGGGGATTCAGATGGATTCAGTGGCTTTTTGGGCTTTTCCGTCCCAGGAACGTCAGCAACAAGGTATAGAGAAAGTGTCAGCCTTTCTAGGGAAGGATTCATGCTCGGTGAGGGAATGGATGAGTCTGCTGGGGACCATTTCCTCGCTGGAGAAGTTTGTTTCTCTGGGGAGGCTACACCTCCGACCTCTTCAGTTCTTCCTGTCGGACAACTGGACAGAGAAGGACAACTTCGACATGATCTTAACCATCTCAGAAGAGGTAAAGAGCCATCTAAGATGGTGGCTCGATCCGTTAAAGCTATCAGAGGGCATATCCCTCAAGCTTCGGAACCCCGACCTAGTGTTGTTCTCCGACGCGTCATCCACGGGGTGGGGAGCAACACTAGGGGGGGGGAGGAAGTGTCAGGCACCTGGAGAGGGGAACAGGTAGCCTGGCATATCAACTTCAAGGAGCTGGCAGCTGTTCAGTTAGCGCTCCAGTTCTTTCAGGACAAAGTCTCCCGTCGAGTAGTCCAAGTCAACTCGGACAATACCACAGCCCTGGCATACTTGAAGAAACAAGGAGGAACTCACTCTCACTCCCTGTTCGCTCTAGCGAAAGAAATTCTGCTTTGGGCGAAGGCGAGAGAGATCACGATCTTGACAAGGTTCATTGCCGGAGTCGAGAACGTCCGTGCGGATCTCCTCAGTCGACAAGGACAGTTGCTGCCGACAGAGTGGACCCTCAATCAGGATGTATGCCAGGAACTGTGGGGTCTTTGGGGACGCCCTTTGGTGGACGTTTTTGCAACCGCAAGGACGGCGAGACTTCCTCTTTACTGCTCCCCGGTTCTCGATCCGGGGGCAGTAGCAGTGGACGCCCTGTTATGGGATTGGACGGGCCTAGATCTCTACGCATTTCCCCCCTTCAAGATTCTGGGAGAAGTGATGAGAAAGTTCACAGCTTTGGAGGGGACGAGGTTGACGTTATTCGCTCCCTTTTGGCCCGCAGCGAACTGGTTCACAGAGGTGATGTCCTACTTGGTGGATTTTCCGAGATCTCTTTCGTTAAGGAGAGATCTACTCAAACAGCCCCACTTCGAGAGGTACCACAAAAACCTCTCCGCTCTGAGTCTGACTGCATTCAGACTATCCAGAAGTTGGCCAGAGCGAGAGGTTTTTCGAAACCTGTGGCTAAAGCTATCGCCACCGCGAGGAGACCTTCTTCAATTGCGGTTTACCAGTCGAAGTGGGCAGCTTTTAGGAGCTGGTGTAAAAAGAAAGGAGTTTCCTCCACCACGACCTCTGTGAGCCAGATCGCCGACTTCCTTCTTTATCTCAGACGAGATTTGAAGCTTGCAGTGTCAACCATTAAAGGCTACAGAAGTGTCTTATCTGTAGTTTTTCGACATAGAGGTCTTGACCTTGCTAATAACAAGGATCTACATGATCTACTGAGATCTTTTGAGACCACCAAGGTACCGCTACCTAAGTTACCTTCGTGGAATCTGGACGTGGTTCTCAAGTTTTTAATGTCAAGCCGCTTTGAACCTCTTTACTCTGCCCTTTGCTTCAAAGGGCATATTGCGGTCTGCTCTTTGGGTATGTCATTCCTGGCTAAGAATGAAAACCCTTCCAATCCTTGGCCTAAAACGTTCGAAATCAAGGGTATGGCAGAAATCATTGGTCAAGAGCCAGAAAGAGTCCTGTGTCCGGTCAGGGCTCTTAGAGAATATCTTCGTAGGACAAAGGAGTGTAGAGGTTCTGCGGAGAACTTATGGTGTTCGGTCAAGAGACCTAATATGCCCATGTCCAAGAATGCACTGGCATTCTTTTTAAGGAACACCATTAAGGAGGCGCACTCTAATTGTAAAGACAGTGACTTTAAACTCTTAAAAGTTAACGCTCACGAAGTAAGGGCTATTTCGACTTCTATAGCCTTTCAGAAAAATATGGCCCTCAAGATATTTAAGTGCCAATTTTTGGAGGAGTAGAACTCGGTGTTCGCCTCGCACTATTTACGGGAGGTCAGAACGACATATGAAAACTGTTACTCTCTTGGACCATACGTCGCCGCAGACACTATCTTGGGGGCAGGAGGTAGCACTCATCTTTTCCCATAGAAAAGGGTAGGTGAGTTTTTTTTAATGATTGTAATGTTTATGGTTGTAGGGTCGGCCGCCGAATGCGGTCGTCCCTTCTTTTAGCCTTTTGTATATGGGAGTATTTGGTTAGGCTACTTAGGTGGTGGTTTTTGCCTCGTTGTCCTCAGAAGTATGGTCATGGTCTAGTCACATTGTGGTCTCGTCCCCGTTGACAGATCATCTAGAGCGCACCAACTACACAGGTCTCTACCTTGTTGGTAACTCTAGTGAAGCAGATGCAGGCTTGGGTGACAGTAATCACGAAGTCAGCTATGCTAACAGGTAAGGAACCAAGATGTCAATCATCTACATTTATATGTTTCCTAAAATCCTTTTTCTGTCTCTCCCACCGCCAAAGGTGGGATTCAGCTATATATATATATCTGACAGGTAAGTTTCATGAACAAAATGATATTGTTAAGATACAATAAAGTTTGTTCAATACTTACCTGGCAGATTATATATTTTAAGTACCCACCCACCTCCCCTCAGGAGACAGTGGAGATAGAAATCTGATAGAAAATGGGAAGTGTTCCTGATACCCGCCTCCCAGCGGCAGGGGAATGGGTGGACTAACCACCCTACTCCCACTACGTGTGTCGTAAGTTTTTAGAAATTCTGTCGGACTTCAGAGAATACAGCTATATATATATCTGCCAGGTAAGTATGAACAAACTTTATTGTATCTTAACAATATCATTTTTAACTTAGAAGAGGGTGCAATTTACGGAGGTGGAAATGTTAGACGATTGTAATTCTCTCTCTCTCTCTCTCTCTCTCTCTCTCTCTCTCTCTCTCTCTCTCTCTCTCTCTCTCTCTCTCTCTACCCTGATTTCATATTCTCTCTCTTCATCCTAGACAATTGTAATTCTCTCTCTCTCTCTCTCTCTCTCTCTCTCACTTTCCTGATTTCATATATTCTCTTCATCCTATTTTCCACTCTCTCCTAACACTTGACTCATTGTGCAACAGAGAGGTTTTTCTTCCTTTTACACCTTTTCAAACACTTTTCTGTCAATATCCCTTCACCGCTGACTGACCTCATAGGTCCCGATACTTGGCCTTTGGCCTAAATTCTATTTTCATACAATCAACTTACCTGTCAGATATATACATAGCTAAGACTCCGTCGTCCCCGACAGAAATTCAAATTTCGCGCCACTCGCTACAGGTAGGTCAGGTGATCTACCGGCCTGCCCTGGGCGGCAGGACTAGGAACCATCCCCGTTTTCTATCATATTTTCTCTGTCGCCGGTGGTATCAACATTGTTGTTATTAACCTCCTGACTTAGATTCATTTTTCAACCTTTGATCAACGTTTTTTCGGGCTTTTTGGTGACGTATTTGGATCGTGTTTTGGCATTCGCTACTGTGGACTGTTTTTGGAATAACTCTTTTGGATTTTCTCAGTATGTCTGATTCTAATGTGAGTGTGAGAATGTGTGTGAATGTAGGCTGCAGGGTGAGGATACCGAAAGCTTCGGTTGATCCTCACACTGTATGCCGTAAATGTAGGGGGGTTCAGTGTTCTGCTATTAATACTTGTAAGGAATGCGAGGGATTGAATGCAGAAGAGTGGAAGACTTTGACTTCTTATTTGAAGAAGTTAGAGAGGGATAGAGTTAGACGGCTGAAAGGTGTGAGTTCAAGGCCTATTGAGCCTTTCACGGATAATTCTAATCCTACTGATGTAGATTCTCCCTATATATCTCATTCTCAGAGTGCTTTTTCGGATTCGGCATCGGAAATCGCCAATCTGAAAAGCTACTTTAGAGACATGAAGTCCAAGATGGCTGACTCCAAAGGTAGGCTAGTGATAGTGAGCATTTCAGTGAAGTGAGTTCTCCCAGTGTTGTGGAGGGGGCGTTTGATCGTTCCTGCGACGCTCCCAGGCCTAGACCTCTTCCAAGCTCCCATGCCCAGAGGAGAAGGAAAGTCGAAAGCCTTAATTGGAAGGTCGTGGGGAATCCCCAACGGTCAGACGTCCCTTCAGCTAGCTCTGCTTCATGGCAGGCGGCTCAAGGGCGCTATAGAAAAAGCGTCTTTCGCGAGTGTTTCTCGTCCTCTCCCTCTCCTCACCTAAACGATGGTGGAAGGAGTCGAACTTGTCGAGACCGCTGAAGCGTCATATGAAGACCTGACATAGATTCGAGCCCAGAGCGCTTCTCAGATGACGCTCCGTCTGCTATTAAGAAAGCGAAGGTGGCGTCAGCGTCACCTGACGCTTGCGCGGAAGTACCCCTTCATTCTTCTTCCCCGAGTGATGACGAAAGGCGTCATGCACTAGACGTGGGAGAAGCGTCAAGAAAGATAATTATGGCAGTTCAGGAACAACTGTCATCTCTTGTGGGAGTTTTAGCGCCCGTCGGAAGGACGTGACGCTTCCAATTAAGAAGTCTCGTCCTCTCTCACCTGCTCAAAGAGAAGCGTCAGACAGACGTGAAACTGCTAAACGTCTTGCCGAAGCTTCGAGTTCGAGAGCTAGAACGGGGGCTTACGAGTTGAGTTTCGTAAAGCAGAGAAACGTAAGACGTCTTTTAGAAGTGAAGCGTCATTGAAAGCGGATCTTAGACGTGACGCTCCGTCCAATATTGTGACGCCAAGTAGGACCGCCTTTAGAGAGCGGAGCGTCTTCCAGGCGCGAAGCGTCATCAAGACGTCAGCAAGAGACGTCAGCCAGGACGCTCGGAGAACGGGAAGTGTCATACAAGGCGTCTTCTAAAGTTCAAGAGAAGCCGGAGCTTGTGACGCCTTCCAAGTCTTTTAGAGCGGGAAAGAGGAAGGAGTATCATTCCCTTAGCCCCTCTCCTATTAGGAGTTTGTCTCCTCCAGAAGAGGAAAGCTCAGAAAGGAGAACGGAGACTCAGATAGATCCCGAGTTGGAGGAAAACTCGGATGATGAATATCATGGAAGAGAGGGTCTGTCCAACTATAAGGTTTTGACTACCCTGCTTCTTGAGGAGTATGGAGACGAGTTGACTCCTGCTGCTCCTCCTTCTCCGCGCTCGCTCTTTTCCAGTGCTAAGACGAAGAAGCCTTCGTCTTTTCTAAAAATGAACCCACCATCTCGATGAAGAGGGCATTACACGCCTTAGACTCATGGATGAAGTCTAAGAAAGACTTAGTCAGGACAGTCTTTTGCATGCCTCCAGCAAGATTAGCTGGGAAAAGAGGCATATGGTATAAGACGGGAGAGAATATGGGTATCGCTCTCCCTTCTACAACAGAGGCAGATTTTTCGACTTTAGTTGACGCTTCACGTCGACAAAGTCTCAATTCAGCACGAATTACGTGGGGTATTTCAGAACTGGATCATCTCCTCAAGGGACTCTTTCATGTATTGGAAGTCTTCAACTTCTTAGATTGGTCCCTTGGGGTGATGTCCAAGAAAGCCCATGATTCGGAAGGAATCGAACCTGAAGCCCTGTTATGCATTTTGTCTTGCATTGACAAAGCGGTACAGGATGGATCTTTTGAAATCTCTTCATTATTTGGAGCAGGTCTTTTAAAGAAAAGACGGTGTATGGCGCCTTCTTAAACAAAGGCAGTCTCGCATGCTCAGGGCTACTCTACTGTATTCGCCTCTTTCTGACTTTGTTCCCTTCTCAGTTAGTGAAGGACGTTGCTCACTCTTTAACTGAGAAGGCGACTCAGGTGATCTTCTGACGCAGTCAGCTAGGAAGAAAAAGGAAAAACCATTTTTTGTTTCTGCAATCTTGACAAGAAAGGACCTAGTACATCAATGCAGCCCTTTCGAGGTGGTCCGACCTCCAGACCTCCCGCAAGAAGGAAGGCTCCGGAGAAGAGAGGTAGGTCTGCCTTTCGTCCCTTTAAAAAGGGAAAAATGAAACATCTCTCCTCCAAGCACCAGTAGGTGCCAGGCTCCTGGGATTCGTGGAGGCCTGGACACTGATAAAACGCAGACGCGTCTTCATTGGCTATCATAAGGAAGGGATATCGTATCCCTTTCCTGAACACTCCTCCCCTAACGTCAATACCAAGGGAACTATCAGCCAAGTACAAGGACCCTGTGCTGAGGGATACTCTTCGATCGATGGTGGAACAAATGTGGGACAAGAGAGCGATAGAACTAGTACTCTGGATCAAAAACTCCCCGTGGTTTTACAATCGCCTTTTTCTAGTGGCGAAAGCCTCGGGAGCTGAGACCATACTGGACGTCAGCTCTCTGAACAAATTTTGTTCAGAAGGAGAAGTCCCCATGGAGACTTCTGCTTCAGTCCTAGCGTCATTACGACAAGGAGATTGGATGGTGTCTCTAGATCTCCAGGACGCCTACTTTCATGTCCCGATCCACCCTTCATCGAAGAAGTACCTCCGTTTCATGACGGGGGGAAGGATCTTTCAGTTCAGAGCCTTGTGTTTCGGCCTGTCCACAGCTCCTCAGGTCTTCACAAGCCTGATGAAGAATGTGGCGAGGTTTCTTCACCTCAAAGGAGTAAATATCTCTCTGTATTTGGACGACTGGCTCATCAGGGCCAGATCAGAGAGACAGTGCTTGGAGGACCTAATGTTAACTCTAGATTTGATCAAAGCGTTGGGATTGCTCGTGAACCTCGAGAAGTCTCAGCTGACCCCCAGACAAGACCTAGTCTATCTGGGGATTCGGATGGATTCTCGGGGTTTTCGAGTTTTTCCTTCGCAAGAGAGAATCGCAAAAGGTTTGCGAATAGTCTCTCTCTTCTTAGAGAAGGAACAAACGTCAGCGAGGGAATGGTTGAGCCTTCTGGGGACGCTTTCCTCGCTACAACAATTCTTCCCTCTAGGAAGACTACATGTACGTCCGCTTCAATTCTTCCTCAAGAGGTCTTGGAGCTGGAAAACCGGACAACTGTCGGACGTTTTTCCCATTCCAATGGAGACAAAGTCACACCTACAATGGTGGTTGCTCCCTCTGGAAGAGAACAAAGGGTTCTGGAGAGGGAGGCTTCAACCTTCCGGACTCACCAGTGGTAGCTTACACACTCCCCCTGAAACCCCCCCAAGAGGCGGCGCGAGCGCTAAACCACGCCCCCTTGGGCGGTGCTATCAGAGACGAGCGGGTTGACTCGGCAAAAGTAGTCACAATTTTGAAGTTGACTTCGGCATAGAAGGTTCTCTTTTCCTCCCGCTCTGCCCACTGCTAAAATATGAAGAGGCAAATTCTTTCCTACGTGGATGTTCATCGGCTGAGTGACGACTCCAGCGAAGAGGAGAATGTAGACCGTAACAAAAAACGTCCACAATCGACTGCAGGAAGTGAAATGCCTTCAAATTGCTGATATCGTGAATTATGTACTCCAACAGAATCAAACTCTCATGAAAAATTATTCAGAAAGGGTAAGGTTTTAAATTCTGTTTACAACGAAACCGGCATATGGAAAGCAGCGGAGTTAGACTTATGACGTCACAAATGCAAATGGCGGCCCACATACGTAAGTTTGTTATTGTTTTGAATGGTTGGAGCAGCCAGTTCCGAACGTAGCGTAACTGCGTAAGTAGCGTAAGCAAAGCATGTGCATGATTACTACATGAAATAATGGTAGAAAACCAACTAAATGCTCCAATTTATATATAAGCTTATAACTAGGTATACAATACAAATTGCTTGCTTGACACATCAAAACCACGTAGCTTAATAGGTAGTAGGCTAGGCCACAGGTAAGTTAGGCTGTTCGAGTTCACGTTTCTCATTTTAAACCTATCGAAGCTAGCCTAGGCCTGGTGGGGGGCGATATGCAAAGGGTTACATAGGAAGCAGGTCTAGATTATTAATAATAACAGATACATACCTTACATAGTCACTTAATAAGGCCCTGAATTAACCTAAGAGGGCTATTTGAGTCGTGAACCCCTTTGCTTGACTTCAGCCTTCTAGGTCCGCTGCTGTCCATATTTACGATACCTGTTGAATAAACACTTTAATTAAAGGTTGGTAAATAAATCACTGATATAAAAACATTCAACTCGGCAGAAGTGGTTCACCTGCTAAGAAGAATGAGGCTCCCCCTCCTACTAAACGCTCGAGACGATCACCTGAATTACCTGAAAGTGCAAATTTAGACCTCTTTTTCCTTTTTATAATAATGAAGATGAAAGTGATTATGAAGATTTCAACCTTCTTACCTTCCATAAACCCATTCCTTCATATATTTCCACCAATTTCAAAGCTGAACCATCTTTTCATAGAGAAGGGAAAATTCAATTGAATAACTCACTAGTAGCATTAACTTTCAGTGAAGGCCATAGTGATAACATTGATAAATTCTTTGTAAGTAGTCAAAATAAGGAGTTTTCAGACTTTTTTAAATTAATAAATACTCCAAAGTTGAATTTCTGGCCTGAAGGTAAGATATTTGATGACACCCACAAGAGAAAATTTTTCTATGACATAGAAAATATTAAGAATGTATTTCTGCCTTCAAGGGCATGCAGCACTGGCACACATAGTGTACCCCTCCAAAGTAAATGACATTGAGTTCTTGTCTAAGATTATTATTGGTCCCCTAAGAAAGAGCATAGACCTTATACAAAATTTGATAAGGAATTTCAGAAGTAGAGCACTTCCTAGATACCTCAAGGAAGAGATAAGAGATCTCATAATCAAAGCAGACATTAAAGAAGTTTGGAATTTAACTGAAGACCAAAAAACAGCCATTGCTGCCTGCTTTCGTAAGGGTCATCCTCAGAGGAGGGGCAGCAAACTTCAGGGGTAGGAAATTCAACTTTGGGGGCAGATTTCAGGGAAGAAGGTTCAGTTTCCTCAAAGGTAACCTAGCTTTAGATTCAAGTCTCAGCCGCTTAGAAGAGGTAATAGCGAGGTGGGTACAGGGGGGGGAGGTGGTCCCAAAATGGACAAGCAAATAGTTCAGGAGCCAGAGAAAGGAAATAAAAATAAATCATTCTCTATCCTAGAAATTGAGCCTTGCTCCACACCAGGTCAAAGAGAGGTTTTTTTCAGCACTAGGTTTTTATGCACCAGAGCACAATAAGCTTCACTCAGCGCCAGGACCAAGATGTTTTTTTTTTTTTTTGCTCAGCACCAGAACATGAGTTTTTCTCGGCACCAGTTGATAACGAGGTTCACTCGGCAACCAGTTGAGAATGAGCTTTGCTCCGCACCAGTTAATAATGAGCTTTGCTCCGCACCAATTAATAATGAGGCTTTGCTCCGCACCAGTTAATAATGAGCTTTGCTCTGCACCAGACCACCATGACATTGGGCCTAATGCTATAAATAAGGATAGAAGTCAAGAGACCTTGCCTTTGGACTCAAACCCAATGAATAACTACTCCCAGAGCCCCCAGCGAGTAGGATAGGTAAGTCATTACTAATGAACATTGATAGTTGGAGAAAGCTTCCTAATGCCTCTTTTGCTTGTAGAATTATCAATGAAGGGGTGAGAATTCCATTTAATAATAAACTAAAAGCCCAGAGATCATTAAAAGGGTAGGTAAAGATAGATTTTATTCAACTAACAAGCGGAAAATATT
>NC_061105.1:50373752-50522890 GCF_015104395.2 Macrobrachium nipponense | reverse complement strand
TACCCTCTTATCTAATCCTAAGGTCTTTGGTGCAAACTTAGGCTAATGTCTAGGCACATAGCCGGACAGGGTATGTTCTTAAATCTTACCTTGATTAAGGTTACTATATAAGCCAGGTTATTTTTGTTCACCCTTAAAGATATACAATCCTAGGTTTTAGGCTACAGACAATATCTACTACAGTCTAGTTAACATATTCTCACTGAATTGATGTAGATTGTTGGCTACTGCCTTGTAGGCTATTGCCGATATTGTTATCTGAAACTGAAAGCAGGGCCGTTTCTAGCTATAAGTGGACTAGGCGATTGCCTAGGGACCCCAAGCCACCAGGGGCTCCCTGGGTAGCTTGGAAAATTTAAATTGCCCAAGACACACAGGGGCCCCAATGAAAAATTTAAGTTTCCCTTTGCTTGCTGAATTTGATCCTGTAATGTAACAGCACATTGAGCGTGTTGAGAGTGGACATTTCAGTCATTCCAGCTATCTTGGAAATATCATCCAAAATAAACTTATTGCTACAATCAGCGGGAAAATAATGGACACAGTAGTGACTGAGATTAAACAGTCCAAATATTATTCAATCATTTTGGACTGTACTCCCGATGTAAGCCACCAAGAACAGATGTCAATTATCATAAGGACTGTTAAAATCGAGAAAGCACCAGAAATCAAGGAACATTTTATGGGATTTACGTAGCTTCTAAAAAAACAGGTCTTGATTTGTCATCATTGATTTTGAAGAAACTAATGAAGCTGAATATTCCCTTTGATGACTGCAAAGGACAATCATATGATAATGGTGCCAACATGAAAGGGAGGAACAAAGGGGTTCCAGCCAGACTTCTTGAGAAGAACCCTTGTGCACTTTAAGTTCCACGTGGGGCACATTCCCTAAATTTGGTGGTATCTGATGCAGAACAGCTTCAACAGATCCCATCAGCTATTTCTGCAATCCTAAGGGAACATATCTCTGTTGCACTCAAGACTTGGAGTGACACAAGGTGGGAGAGCCGTATTAACAGCATAGAGGCTGTGTGGTACCAGGCCTCTAATATAAGGGAAGCTTTGCTGAAGATCAGGGAATTGACAGTTCCTCTGACCAAGGTTGAAGCCCAAACTTTGGCAGAAGAGGTGAGGTCATACAGATTTATCATTTGCACAGTCGTATGGTATGACATTCTAACCCATGTGAACCATGTCAGCACTCCTGCCGTCTCCCACAATGCAGCTCGATGTGGCTGTTGACCTCCTCACTAAAGCAAAAACATCTCTGACTAACTAGAGAAGAACTGGCTTTGCTTCAGCTCAGACATGTATGAGGAAATGAATGTAGAGGTTGTAGTCAAAGAAAAAAGTTTAAAAAGCACAAAAAAGCACTTTGCTTATGAAGCCCCAGATGAGCCCATTCCAGATGCCATGAAGAGGCTAAAATGTTGTTGACAAAGATTGAATCTTTAACTGATAGGTTTGAAACACTGGGTGAAGTGCGAGACAGATTTGGAGTGCTGCTCAGTTTCCAAAAACTGGATGATTAGGCATTGAGCAACCAGTGTGACAACCTCTACATGACATTAAGCGCTGGAAATGAAAGTAATATTGATGGAAAGGAACTGGCAGTGTAAGTAAAAAACTTGCCCAGCTTACCCTTAGATGACATAACTGCTCTTGAGCTCCTCACCTTCATCCACCAAAAGAATTTGGTGGAACTATATCCCAACCTGTGGGTTGCCCTGAGAATCGCCTGCACTCTGCCTGTGACTATGGCGGCCTCAACAGGAAGGAGCTTCTAAAAGCGGAAGCTTATCAAGACCTATCTAAGGTCTTCCATGGGACAGGATTGACTCACTGGTCTTGCAATAATCATCATCATCCATGAGGTTGACAAGCAGGTGTCATATAAGGACATCATTCATGAGTTTGCGAGTAAAAAAGCCAGGAAGCAGACATTTTGAGGACAATACATTATTACTGTGAATAATATGAATTATTAGTTGTTTCTCTGCTAAGTGTAACTGTGATGTTAATTAAGTATTGTTTTAAGCGTCTTTTTTTTATTATCTTTGCACTTTGAAACAGATGTGAAATAAATAAATGTGAAGTGTAATAGTTTCTTGCATCTTAGTAAACCAACTAAAGGGCTAGGATTTGCTTCATCACAGTTTGACAAACCCCTCGTGGAAAAATGAAGTACCTACCTACCTATCTATCTAGGGCCCCCACATAGCTAGAAATGGCCCTGTCTGAAAGGATTATCTATATTTATTTAATAATAATTGTGGAACATTTCTTTAGATAAAATTTCTAGATAGAATAATAAATTCTCCAAAACAATTTTCACTCTTACAAATAGCTAATGATTACAAAATGCAAGAAGTGCCAACGTGTGCTGGTGAAATATAGCTGATAGCGGATTTTCACACACAATAAATCATTACTCCATAGTCTAAACTAAAAATTCTTAACTGGAACTTAAAATTATACACTTAGCTGAATCAATAACTGTAGAACGGACTTCTATGAGCCCTGGTTACTTGGGCAACCAAAAAGGGAATGATGGCTTGGTCGGATATTGGTCGTATGTAAACAATATGAAGATGCATATGCGAATGACCACTTCTTCTTCTTGCAGTTTTGACATAGGTAAACTGGGTATTATTGTTCGCTGATGATAATAGAAAGTGCCCTCTGAATCTGAGTCCATTTTACTCTATCATGTCATAATGGTTATCATTACAGCACAATACCCGGCCACAAAACCAGTTAAGAGAATTCTTTGACATTAGTCTGGTCGCCATGGAGCTCTGGATAGACCATGGAAAGGGCAGTACACGAGGATGAGACAGCGACTACAATAACAAAAATAAATATATATATTTTTCTAGCATTTCCTTCCATGTTTGGGGCCCATACTTTTATTGTTTTAGACATGATTAATTGTTAGAAAATCGTGGTGTGTTTCAAAAACTTATTTTTTCACACAAATCCTGAGATACTGGTAGAGGTCACTGAAGGGTCACTAGAGGTCACTGTAGGGTCACTAGAGGTCACTGGTGACCTGCTCATATGTAAGGTTGTACTATCAAGCCCCTGAATTCGTGGATTTTTCTTTTGACTATATCTAATCATTATTTGTGGGGAAATTCGCCTATTCACGTATTTTTCACTGAGAAATATTTACTAGATACTGTATTTCCACATCAATTATAAGACTAAATGCACTATTAAAATATTCAGGTACAGGCATTTTTAGAAGGTTTTTCTTGTGTTTGAACTGAAAACATAGGCAGGGGTCTAGTACACATCTGCAAATACTGGGGATCTACTGTATTGTCACTGGGATTGAGTAACCATGTAAAATTTCAGGTCCACTGAATGAATGGCACAGGTTGAAAACCGAATTACAAGATTTGAGGCCAGACAGACGCAGAAGTTGAGTTAAATAAATGCACTTAATAACGACAACTTGGACAGAGATCAAGTATACAGTTTCTGCCTTGTGTGAATTCTTTTGAAATTACTTTGATGAGAAAAATCTCTTTGATATACGAAGTGAAAGGTTCTCATGTATGAGTTCTCATGTGAGTTTTGAGAGTTCCTAATTGAGAAAAACTTCTTAGACATGTAGAACAAGTATATGGTTTCTCTCCCATATGAATTCTCATGTGATATTTAAGACTACTTGATGCAGTATAACGTCTTTGACATATATAGCAGCTATATGGTTTCTCTCCCCTATGAGTTCTAATGTGTTTTGTGAGATAATTTCTTAGAGAAAAACTTTTTTGACATATAGAGCAAGCATGTGGTTTCTCTCCTGTATGAGTTCCCATGTGTTTTTTGAGATCACTTGATTGAGAAAAACTTATTCAACATATAAAACAATTATATGGTTTTTCTCCTGTAAGAGTTCTCATGTGTGTTTTGAGAACACTTGATAGAGAAAAGAGATTCTGACGTAGGAAAAATCTATTTCTGGGCGAGGAAGCCGTGTCGCCCAGTGAAATGTGTCCTCTTTAGCATTATTCTAGTAAAATATTGCTATAATACCAGAGAACTGCTAAATTGGACATGTCAGAAGTCTCTGACTCGCTCACCTAAATAAAAGGTGTCGGTATAAAACTGGGGCGAGTGTTAGAACTATTATAAGGTTTTTCTCCTGCATGAGTTCTCATGTGTTTTCTGGGCTCAGTTTGTGTCGCCCTGTGAAATAATCCTTAAGTTCATTATTTCTAGGGTAAATAACCTAATAAATACCAGAGAAAAAATAAATTCAAGAAGATGTCAGTATAACTGACTCGCTCACTCTATAAAAGAAGTGTTGGTATGGAAACAGGGGCGAGTGAGACCACTACCACGAACCTTTTGCCATTTAGAACTTCTCACATCAAAATCCCCCACTTGAGAGAGCCGATCCTAAAGGAGGATGCGTCTGCTACTACTACTAATACCCACGCCAAGCGGAGTGCAGCGCCTCTAGTGGTCATCCTTTTCTATTAGCACGTTTGCGACGCACGCGATTTTTCTTCCTCTGTGTTGTGATCGTCCTTTTGGATTTATCCTTCGATATGGAACGCTCAGCTATTGCCGCAGCTAAGTTAAGTACCCGAAAGGTTTAGATTTCGTATTTTTGTCTTCCAGGGACCAGTATTTGCCGTTTTTTAGGTTATATACGGTCACCCGGTTGACTCGTGGCGGCCATGGGCCCGCCTCGTGTTGTTAAGATTTCCCAGTCCTCCATACTGGGACATCTTTTCTTTCCTTTCATGGGTTCTTATCACGTGTTACACTATTTATTTGAATCATATTATAGAATTTAGGAATTCACCGCCCATACCCTTGTCACCCAGTTATCTCTATGGTTTAGGTATTTAGGGGTATAGTGTTTTTCCCTAGTCCAGCATCCCAGCTTTTGCTCTTCATAGGCTACGGCTGGCTTCGAGTAGTCGACTGTTCTTCGGAACGGTTCGTCTTCTCCTGGATCTCTGTCTCTCTCACTCGTGTGTTCCTTCCATTCTTTTACGATGTATGTGTTTATTATTATGAATTTTATTTAGTGTTTATATTATTCTGTGTTAGGCTAGCTATTAGGGTGTCCAGTACCTTGGCAGTTCTATTACCTTTCGTGTTCATTCACACTTGGTACAGTTGGGTTCATGTGGTCACTGGCCTAGTGGTTGTGTTGCTTATCTCCTCTTGGTCCACCCTTGATCACGTGTCCCTCTGGGCGCCCTACCCAGCTCCCTTCCCTCCCTTCCACGTGGTAAGGGGGGGGGGTCTGGCCGGGCTCACCACGGTCGTCATGGCAACCGCGTGAGCGCCTCCCTCCCTCCCTCTCTCTCTCTCTCTCGGGGGCTCCTGGGAGTCCCGGCCAGCTGGGAGTCTGGGGAGACCACTTTTTCGACTCAGGATCCGTGGAGCTCCGGTGTGGAAGGGGGTTGGGGTTGGCCACCCCTCCCTCCGGCCGCTTCGGTCCTCTCCGGTGTGTCCCGTTCACTCTTCCTCCCCCTCTCCCTCCTTCACTCTCTCCCTCCACCATTTTTGCCACGGAGGAGGAGGCTTCACTCCCCTTTACGACAAAGATGGTGGAGACGACCCTTCATGCAGTTATGAAGGATGAACCCATTCCACAGCTCAGGGAAGCAGAGCCTACATCTCCTCTCTTCCCTGCGTTTGGAGAACTTTGGGAAAACTTACCGGCTACTTTCACGGTAGGAAAGCTGAAACCGGACTGTGCCATGGAACAGTTCGGCGAGAAGCTACCTAGACTGCCTGATAGCCTCATTCAGGCAGAATTTGATGCGAGGACTAGGCTAGGGAGATCACTCAACTCCCTAGTCATAACTGAGATGGCTGCTCTCTCGTATGGTACGGAGCCTCTTTTTAAGATCTTGGCTAAGTCCCAACTACAAACAGTAGGAGCAGATGCTTATGACTTTTTCATGGCCAGAAGAAACTGCCGTAAACATGTGTTGCAAGAGGCTACTATTCGCCATGAACCGAATAGACTTCTTGCTTCCAACATGTGGGGTGCGGACCTGTTCCCAGAGTCTTCTGTGAATGAGGTGCACCACGAAGCTTCAAGGCTTAACCAAAGCCTTAGAGCTCGATGGGGTACCTCAACCAAGAGGAAGCAGGAGAACCCTCCCTCTTCTGGTAAGAAACTCAAGAAAACCAAGAGGTTCCAACCATACCAGAAGCACCAGCAGCAGCAGCATTTCATCCAGGCCGTTCCAGTTACCCAACCGGGTCAGCCTTCGACATCAAAAGGACAGAGCCAACCCATCCTCTTGCTATCCCCCCAGAACCAACCCTCGACCTCGTACACCGTCTCCCCAGCTTTCAATCCCATGTTTGAAAGCCAGGCTTTCCCTACCTTCAATAGGTTCTCAAGGGGAAGCAGGGCGAGAGGTAACTTTCGCCAGCGAGGTTCAGGAAGGGCTACCAACAGAGGTAAGCACTTCAGAGGGGGACGTGGAGGCCATCCCACACAACAACAGTGAGGCTCCCCAGGTAGGAGGGAGGCTGTTCCTCTTCCGTCACAGGTGGGGGTTCAGCAAATGGGCACAGAGCATCGTGTCCAAAGGACTAGGTTGGAGTTGGATCAAAGATCCTCCACCAACCAAATCATTTCTTCAACTACCATCAAAGGAATTGGCAGATTATGCAGAGGAGCTCCTTCAGAAAGGAGTTGTTTCGAGAGTCAGGCATCTAAAATTTCAAGGGCGCTTGTTCAGCGTGCCAAAGAAAGGCTCTTCAAAAAGAAGAATAATCTTAGACTTGTCCCAGCTAAACTTTTTCATTCGCTGCGACAAGTTCAAAATGCTGACCATCTCGCAGGTACGGACCTTACTTCCCCGTGGGGCCGTCACCACCTCTATCGATCTTACAGACGCATACTATCATATCCCTATCGCGAGACACTTCCGCCCATACCTAGGTTTCAAGCTAGGAGACCAGGCATTCTCTTTCAAAGTGATGCCCTTCGGACTGAATGTAGCCCCCAGGGTATTCACGAAAATAGCGGAAGTAGTAGTTCAACAACTGAGATCACAAGGGATAATGGTAGTAGCATACCTCAACGATTGGCTGATTTGGGCACCAACCGTCGAGGAATGCCGCAGAGCCACAGAGAAGGTAATCCAATTCCTGGAACATCTGGGGTTCCAGATAAACAAAACGAAATCCAGATTCACCCCGGAGACTCGTTTTCAGTGGCTAGGCATCCAATGGGACTTATCCTCTCACAATCTGTCAATTCTGGTGATCAAAAGAAAAGAAATAGCCAAGTCAGTGAGGCAATTCCTCAACAACAAGCAAGCTTCGAGGAGAAACCAGGAAAGAATCCTAGGTTCCCTCCAGTTTGCCTCAGTGACAGACGTCCTTTCGAAGGCAAGACTGAAAGATATAAATCGAGTTTGGCACTCAAGAGCAAATGTCAAATCTCGAGACAAGTTGTCAGTGATTCCACAAATCCTTCGCAACCAACTTCGTCCATGGGCGAAGGTAAAGAATCTGTCCAAGTCAGTTCCCCTTCAATATCCTCCTGCGGCGTTAACTATTCACACAGACGCCTCCCTAACCGGTTGGGGAGGATATTCTCAGTTCAAGAAAGTTCAGGGGACTTGGTCCACTCAGTTCCGCCAGCTCCACATAAATGTTCTGGAAGCAATGGCAGTATTTCTTACCCTAAAGAAGCTCCTTCCCCAAAGAAGTCTCATCTAAGGCTAGTTTTGGACAGCGCAGTAGTAGTACACTGCATCAACAGAGGGGGATCCAAATCCAAGCATGTGAACCATGTCATGATAGCCATCTTTTCCTTAGCGAACAGGTACAAATGGCATCTATCATCCACCCATTTAGCAGGGGTAAGGAATGTGATAGCGGACGCCTTGTCCCGTTCAGTTCCTCTGGAATCAGAGTGGTCTCTGGACGACAAGTCGTTCCAGTGGATATGCCGGAGTGTTCCAGGTCTCCAAGTAGATCTATTCGCCTCACAAGCGAACCACAAGCTCCCTTGCTATGTGGCCCCCAACCTGGACCCTCTGGCCTATGCCACGGACGCCTTGTCAATAGACTGGAATCAGTGGAGAAGGATTTACATCTTTCCTCCAGTGAATCTTCTCTTGAAAGTTCTGAACAAACTCAGGACTTTCAAAGGACAAGTAGCTCTTGTAGCTCCAGATTGGCCAAAGAGCAACTGGTACCCCTTGCTACTGGAATTGGGTCTCCGACCTCGACGGATTCCCAATCCCAAACTGTCTCAATCAGTACAAATGAGGACTGTGTTTGCTTCCTCAGGAATTCTCAGGACCCTAACTTTATGGACTTCATGAAGTTTGCGGCTAAAAAAGATGCAGATATTGATCCCCAGAACATCCTCTTCCTAGAATCAGATAAGAGGGAATCAACTCTAAGACAGTATGATTCTGCTGTCAAAAAGTTAGCATCTTTCCTGAAGGAAACAGACACTACAACCATGACAGTTAACTTAGCTATATCCTTTTTCAGGTCCTTTTTTGAGAAAAGTCTAGCAGCTAGCACTATTACCACTAATAAATCAGCTTTGAAGAAAATCTTTCAGTTGGGTTTTCAAATAGACTTAACAGAATCTTACTTTACGTCTATTCCCAAAGCCTGTGCTAGACTTAGACCTTATGAGAGACCTACTTCAGTTTCATGGTTTTTAAATGATGTCCTCAAGCTAGCTTCGGACACTGACAACTCGACTTGCACATTTATAATGTTACTTAGAAAGACGCTATTTTTACTAAGCCTGGCCTCAGGGGCCAGAATTTCAGAACTGTCGGCTCTATCCAGAGATACGGAACATATGGAATTTCTCCCTTCAGGAGAAGTTTTACTTTCCCCGGATCGCAGCTTTTTAGCTAAAAATGAGGATCCTCTAGCAAGGTGGGCACCTTGGAAAGTCATTCCTCTTCCCCAAGATCCCTCTCTCTGTCCAGTAATGACCTTAAGAGCCTTTCTGTCTCGGACATCCTCTAGATCCTCAGGTCCTCTCTTTATGAGAGAAAGAGGTGGCACCTTATCAATAAAAGAAATCAGACAGCAGATCCTTTACTTCATTAAACAAGCCAATCCTGAATCATTCCCAAAAGCACATGATATCAGGGCAGTAGCTACCTCTATTAATTATTTCCAACACATGAATTTTGATGATCTTAAGAAATATACTGGATGGAAATCACCGACAGTCTTCAAGCGTCATTACCTAAAGTACTTCGAATCCTTAAAATTTTCAGCAGTGGCAGCGGGAAACATAGTTTCCCCTGACTCTGCACAGTAGTTATAGTTGAAGATCCAGGTCTCCTTTCTACCTACTTTGTCTAACATGTCTCACCCTACCGTTATGCTCTACATGGTCCTCTAGCCTTAGCTGCTAGGATGATATATTGGTGGAATGTCCCTTATTTTTTTGCTAGGGACACCCACATAACTGTACATATAAATGTGCTTCAGTGTTTCTACCCTTATTTTTATGCTAGGGTAGAACACAATAACTTTTGTATATTTTGTATATATATTAATCTAGTTTTAGTGAATCTTCTTGAGAATTTGTTTTGATACCATAATATTAAGCTATGCTTTGCCCTTTATTATTATATTAAGCTAGTTTTAAGTACCTTTATATTGTAATTTTGTATCATAACTTTTGATTCACTTATATTATACAGTGAACCCTCGTTTATCGCGGTAGATAGGTTCCAAACCCGGCCGCGATAGCTGAAAATCCGTGAAGTAGGGACACCATATTTACGTATTTATTTAACATGTATATTCAGACTTTTAAAACCCTCCCTTTATGTAGTACTGTTAACAAACCACCCTTTAATGTACAGAACACTTAATGCATGTACTACAGTACCCTAAATTAAAACAGGCACAAATATTAAAATATTAGAATATTAAAGTATAAAAAAATAAAGATTGTTACTGTACTCACCACGAAAGAAGTTGAAGAAAAACTTGAATGATGATGGCGATGAATTTGCTGCACAGTAGAAATGATGATGATGATGCTGATGATGTCTTCTACTGTGCAGCCAATGATAGTATTTTACGTCTCTTCAGACGGAGGTGTCTTTTCCTGGGACACCTCTTCAACTTCTTCCTGGGACACTTCTTCAATTTCTTCCGAAGGCATAGTAGCAGGAGGAACTGGCTCTTTTTTGCGAGGCTGGAAGAACATTGTGATCGGAAGTTGCTGCCGCTGCTTCTTTTTTCGCTCGAAGAGCATCCTGTAGGGAGTCATGTCTTCATCGATTTTGTTGCAGAATTGCAGAGAATGAACCATATCCTCGTCCCACTCTTGCGACAATTCTTTCAACTCCTTCGCAAGGTTGCAGAGCTTGGCAAGCCGTTCTAATGTTAAGCCCGTTTCTTCGACAATTTCTTGGGTCTCTTCCTGTGTTTCACTGTCTTCGTCACTGGCCGATTTCGTCAAGTCTTCGAGGTCTGCGTCAGTAGCAGCTGGGAATGGCAGTCCAACAACTCGTCAACGTCTTCAGTCGTCATGTCGCCAAACCCGTCACCTCCAATTATCGCAGCCAACTGCACAGATTTCCGTACTGCAGAGTGTTGAATCTCAGCAGGTGTAAATCCCTTGTCATCGTAAACAATCTGGGGCCACAACTTCTTCCAGCTCGCATTAACAGTAGCAGGTTTCATTTCTTTCAGTGCCTTCTGGATGTTCTGCAGGCACGTGGCTATTGTGTACTGCCGCCAGTATGCCTTCAAATTGAATGTTTCATCCTCATCATCTTGGGCAGCATCCACACATGCAACGAGGTCCGCCAAGGTATTCTTCGTGTAGAGGGCCTTGAACGCCCTGATAACCCCCTGGTCCATCGGTTGAATTAATGACGTTGTGTTGGGTGGCAGGAACTCAACCTGAATGCCCTCATGCGACAGATCAGTTGCGTGTCCACCAGCGTTATCCATAAGGAGAAGGAGCTTAAATGGCAAGCCCTTCTCTAAGAGATATTTACTGACTTGTGGGATAAAACACTGGTGGAACCAGTTGGAGGTCAGCATCTTCGTAATCCATGCTTTTGGATTATGCATCCAGTACACGGGAAGGAGATTCTTATTTTTATTTTTCAAAGCGCGAGGGTTTTTTCGATTTGTAAATAATGCCCCGGCTTTAGCAAAAATCCAGCAGCATTGCCACACATCACGAGGGTAACACGATCTTTGAATGCTTTAAAAGCCAGAGGCTTTGGCCTTCTTTCTTTGAACTGGAAAGTTCGCGACGGCATTCTCTTCCAAAACAAGCCGGTCTCATCCATATTAAACACTTGTTCGGGCTTGTATCCGCCTTCAGTGATAATATTCTTAAATGTCTCATTCGCGTAAGTTTTAGCAGCGGTAGTGTCAGCGGAAGCAGCCTCGCCATGCAGGGAAACGCTTTTCAGGCCGAAGCATTTCTGAAATTTCGCGAACCATCCTTTACTGGCGGAAAAACGTTGTTTCTGAGGCTGGGAATCAGTGGATGTCCCTGCTTGAGGTTCATCTAGTACATCATCTTCGTCTTCTTCAGCATGGTCGCCATCGTCGTCTTGAGGTTCCTTTGCCGCAAAATTCTCATACAAACTCAAAGCCTTGGTTCGGATGGTGTTCGTATCCAAGGCTATGTTCTTCTTCCGGCAGTCGGCAATCCAGATTGCTAAAGCACCTTCCATACGGACAATCGTTTTATTACGAGCAGTAACAACTCGCTTCACTGACCTGCTAAAGGTGATGGCAGCCGTCTTTCTAATGTTCGCTTCGTCCTTCTTAATGTAGCGAACGGTGGATTCGTTCACTCCAAAATGGCGGGCTGCGGCCGCGTAACTTCTGCCTTCTTTCAACATATCGAGAAGTGTCACCTTCTCAGCAATCGTCATCATTTTTCGGTGGCGTTTAGGCTTACTACCAGCCTTAGCAGAAGCAGAACGCTTGGGAGCCATTGCAGGGGTTACGTAAACAGAAAGTTCAACAAAAAGTTCAACTTCAAACAGTCACGCACAGCACAGGTTAAAGTTACACAGTAACGTAGCAGCATCTACCGGGCGAGAGAGCGGCAAACAAAGTGGCCGCGAGAAGATGCTACTGGTCGGAGACAAGCCAAGCTGCTGCGGATCGGAGAAGCGGTCAAAACACCAATCACAGGCTAGATTACAAAACTTCGGAGCTGATTCGTCATCTATCAGCATTGGAACCAATCACAGTCCGTCTTACATGCTACGTAGAAGTTACAAATTCAAATATGTACAAGGTACAATAGATGCTTTACGTACGCTATTTTACGCTTGTTTTGTTGTAAGATGCGTACGCTTATTCGAGATGTGATTTTTGCAACAAACAATATTATTGGATGCAGTACTACGTATACATACAAAAGATTCAAGGAAAAGATGCACATCCATTACATTTGTAGTAGTAGCCATCAGCAGCCTTACACCATTCAAATATGACAAAGTCAGACTACATCTGATTTGCGTTTCATGTTCGATTTAATTTTACTACGTATACTGAATTATCGTATGATCACATTCTCTTTTCGTGTTTTATTTCTTTCTGTACTGAAATATATGTCATATGTAATGCAATGAACCATCAGTAAGAGCAGATATTACTAATTATTAATGGAATTAACGAAATATTTGGGGTCTTCATATATTGCGGCTATTTTCGAAATTTCCGGAAAATACGCGATATATTTCTTTTATAATATATACATACGTAATGAAAAAAGTCCGCGAAGTCATGAATCCGCGATGGTCGAACCGCGAAGTAGTGAGGGCTCACTGTACTCTTATTTTATTTTATTGTTTCATTAAGACCCTCCATTGTCATCTTGTGCTGTTTCTCTGGTGCTATTTCACAGGGCGACACGAACTGAGCCCAGAAAAGGGATTTTGACGAAGGAAAAATCTATTTCTGGGCGATGGGTTCGTGTCGCCCTGTGAAACCCACCCTTATTACCCACCCTGCAGCCCAAGATGGACATCTTTAGAAAAGGATGACCACTAGAGGCGCTGCACTTCGCTTGGCGTGGGTATTAGTAGTAGTAGCAGACGCATCCTCCTTTAGGATCGGCTCTCTCAGGTGGGGGATTTTGATGTAGGAAGTTCTAAATGGCAAAAGGTTCGTGGTAGTGGTCTCACTCGCCCCTGTTTCCATACCGACACTTCTTTTATAGAGTGAGCGAGTCAGTTATACTGACATCTTCTTGAATTTATTTTTTCTCTGGTATTTATTAGGTTATTTACCCTAGAAATAATGAACTTAAGGATTATTTCACAGGGCGACACGAACCTATCGCCCTGAAGTAGATTTTTCCTTCGTCAAAATCCCTTTTTTGAGATCACTTGATTGCGAATAACTTCTTTGACATATAAATCAATTATAAGGTTGTTCTCCTGTATGAGTTCTCATGTGTTTTTTAAGATTAGTTGAGAGAGAAAAACTTTTATGACATATAGAACAATTATATGGTTTTTCTCCTGCATGAGTTCTCATGTGGTTTTTGAGATCACTTGATTGAGAATAACTTCTTTGACATATAAATCAATTATATGGTAGTTCTCCTGTATGAGTTCTCATGTGTTTTTTTAGATTAGTTGAGAGAGAAAAACTTTTTTGACATATAGAACAATTATATGGTTTTTCTTCTGTATGAGTTCTCATGTGGTTTTTGAGAACACTTGATTGAGAAAAACTTCTTTGACATATAGAACAATTATATGGTTTTTCTCCTGTATGAGTTCTCATGTGTTTTTTGAGATCACTTGATTGAGAAAAACTTCTTTGACATGTTGAGCAAGTATATGTTTTCTCTTCTGTATGAGTTCTCATGTGTTTTTTGAGATCACTTGATTGAGAAAAACGTCTTTGACATATAGAGCAGCTATATGATTTCTCTCCCATTTCACAATTATATGGTTTTTTTCCTGTATGAGTTCTCATGTGTGTTGTGAGATTACTTGATTGATAAAAACTTCTTTGACATATAGAACAATTATATGGTTTTTCTCCTGTATGAGTTCTCATGTGTTTTGTGAGATCACTTGATTGATAAAAACTTCTTTGACATATAGAACAATTATATGGTTTCTCTCCTGTGTGAATTCTCATGTGTCTTTTGAGGTTAGTTGTGAGATAAAAACTTTTTTGACATATAGAACAATTATATGGTTTTTCTCCTGTATGAGTTCTCATGTGGTATTTGAGATTAGTTGAGAGAGAAAAACTTTTTTGACATATAGAACAAGTATATGGTTTTTCTCCTGTATGAGTTTTCATGTGTCTTTTCAGCTCACTTGATCGAGAAAAACTTCTTTGACATATAGAACAATTATATGGTTTTTCTCCTGTATGAATTCTCATGTGGTATTCTAGATGACTTGATTGAGAATAACTTCTTTGACATATAAAACAATTATATGGTTGTTCTCCTGTATGAGTTCTCATGTGTTTTTTGAGATTACTTGATTGAGAAAAACTTTTTTGACATATAGAACAATTATATGGTTTTTCTCCTGTATGAGTTCTCATGTGGTCTTTGATATTAGTTGAGAGAGAAAAACTTTTTTGACATATAGAACAATTATATGGTTTTTCTCCCGTATGAGTTCTCATGTGGTTTTTGAGATTAGCTGAATGAGAAAAACTTTTTTTACATATAGAACAAGTATGTACTTCCTCTTTATGGGCTCTCATGTGGGATTTCTCTCTTTTTGAAAACGCATCTCTCCTGCCAAAATGTCTACTTTCTTCTGCAATACAGATCTTCTTTACGCTTTCATCATCACAGCTTGGAGAGATGCCCTCCTCATACTTAACAGATTGGGATGAACAGTTCACATCAAATTCACCATGGTCAAAAAATTCTGGTTCTGCCTTGACTTCTAAGAAGGGGTCTGCAAATGAAGAGCCTTCACCTGTGTTTTCAATAAGACCCTCCTCCAAATTCTTTTCCTCTTTGATTAACAACAACGATGACGATTTTTCAGCTTCCATTTTCAGGATGTTCTATGTACAATACTCAATCCTTGTAAGGAGCTGATTAAATTGTCCTGTTGTAATACTCTGAAATAAAATGAAAAAAAAAATCAGAAAAATATATTCTGAATAGCACCATTCATAAAAACTAGAATGAGAAATTCAAAACAATCTCATATTTTACAATAGTGAGTGCTTTTCTCAACTCTGAAGTAAGCATCCTCTGGGAAAACAAAAAATATCACAATGCAATGGTCATTTGGACAGAATATGTCCCAGTAGATATAAAAAAAGCATCACTGGATGCTGTTTGGAATCAACAAATTTATTTAGGCCAAAGTGGGTCAACAATTCAACCACCTTTTTCTACCTTTACCACAAATTCACGACTTACTCTAGTTTTGACTATCAAATGAACATCATCTTTCCTTCATGAACTGGGAGTATTATAAAACTATTTAAGAAGAATGTTTTTTTCTTATACGAATTACATTTACATTTTATGGTAGAAGAGGCTATTTTCATTAGGAAAAATACAATTTTTTTGAAGTAAATTGTATTTTTACTAACTATATAAACAACCAATCCTTTACATTAGGAATTACTTATGCCAAAGCTGGAAAATGGCTGCTTGACATCTAAACAAGGCAGACAGGTAGTTAAACTACCATTTGGTTGGTAGGAGCCCAGCCCATCTGAACATAAACATATAATTGCTTTTGGCCCAGGTATCAGACTGAGGGGTAGCATGAGGTGGGCCTAATGTGTAAAGGGCCTCAGGTTTGTATAGTTAGGGAAAATGCAATTTACTTACAAAAAAATTGTCATTTGTTCATACACAATACACAAACCCTCGGTCCTTTACATTAGGAAAACTCATTCTTGGAGTGAGGAATCTGAATGAGTCTGTAGAACTGAATGGAGTTTGCATACCTGGATTTTCTTCCTAGTCGAAAGGGCAAAGAAGAGAGTCATGCCTCTGATGAATTGAATAGAGTACAGGGACTGCATGACCAAACATCAGACTTCTTGGCTTTTCTTGAATGAGGGAGGAAACGTAACCCCTTGAATGAGGGAGGAAACGTAACCCCATATGACAAACAAGCTGGGATGAATCTCAGAGTCAAAGACAGAATGGTAAATATAAGCAGTTTGATTACTGTCAGGAGCCTCTCCTTCCTCTCCTTGCTAGAGAAAGGGGCAGTTGCCTCTATAATCTAAAAGATAAAGAGAATGGTTGCTCAATTGCAAAACTTACCCTGCATTGGTGTCAGTTCCAGCATGTTACGGCTTAATCCACTCTCTGCCTGATGGAATGGAAGAGGTATGAAGGGAGGGAGAATAAGACGGGACAATCACGGAGAAGAAGACGGGACAATCACTCCCACATTCATTCTCACATCCACAACTGTACATCTAAGGCAAACTTGTCCTGATAGAGGAGCTGGGTACCCAACACAACTTCTTGAGCAGGCAACACCTATCCCAAGGCAAAAGTCTCCAAGGACTTGTGGGCTATGTCCTGAAGGTATAAGGAAGTAAAGATGGTCTGTCGAGACCACACCATAACCTTCAGAACCTGATGGACTGACAGATTCTTCTGGAATGTGAGGGTTGGATCAATGCCCCTAACCTCGTCAGCTCTTGGATGGGAAGTACCGTGTCGTTTATGCCAGCAGCAGAGTACACACTTCTTATCATCTCAGGAAGGCAGAAAGAAACCATGTTCTTGGACACTTCTTTATTGGACAAGCCAGTACTGCTAATGAAGAGTCAGTGACACTCAGGTTGGAAATGCCCAGTCCTCTTCAGAAAAAGCTGCACCACTCTAATAAGACAAAGTAGCATTTCGTCTGCATCGTTATCAACGAAGTCCTATAGGGAGGGTATCATAAAGGACTCAAACATGGCATCAAGGACCTACGGGTTTTGAGTCTTTGCCAGGAAGTCCGGAATGAAATTGATCATAACAGATCCCCATCCCCTTGAGTGTTTCACATCGAAGTCCATGAACTTCGCCTCCTTTCTTCATCGATGCCAGGGCAAACAGGAACACGGTCTTAAGGGTCAGATCCCTGTTTGATGACCCTCATAAGGGCTCGTACAGTGCATGAGTCTGGCTCCTCAAAATGAGAACCCTGGTGGGCAAGAATTTTCAAAGCTGAAGCTTATCATCAAAAGCAAAATCTCCAGATAGGAGGAGATATGTACCCCATTCAGCCTATGTACTATTCCTTGGGGAACTCGATAGCCTTTCACTCTTGAAACAGAGAGAAAGTTCTCTCGGCAAAGGACGAAAAGGAAATCAGCGACCTACTAAAGAGTAGTTCCGACAGGAGAGATACCCATCTACGACGTCAACTACAAAAGCTGGCCGATTTTCCTTAGTATACTGTTGCAGAGGACTGTTTGAGGTATCCAGGCATCTATGTTGCTGTGCAGGGCAAAAAGCCTCTTGCACGCAAGAGATGGTGGATAACCTCCAGCCGTGAAGAAGCAAGGACTGCACTGCCTGATGATACTACTCTACGTGTGGCTGACACAGAAGGTTGTGCCAGGAAGGAATCTCTCTCGGTGCTTCGGAGAGCAGAGCTAGAGTTGGGATGGTGACGAATGCTCTGGTAATCACTTTGCAAAGCAGACAAAATGGAGGGAATGCATAAACGTCAAGGTTTTCCCTGGCAAGACGGAACAAAAGACCTGATGTTTTTTGTTGTGCAGGTTAAATTACCTCTCTGTGATGTCTGGATGAAGGGATCACTCTGTCCTATCACCTGATTCTGGTGGCTGAGCTCATCTGCCACAACATTCCTTTTCCCTGGAATGTATCTGTCCGACAGCTCCGCCAAGTGAGCTACCGCCCACTCGTGCACCTGCAATGTCAACAGGTGAAGCGGGGGAGATATGAAACACCCCTGCTTGTAAGGGGTTAGGTATGAAACACCCCTGCTTGTAGACACATGCCACTGACGTGGTGTTCTCGCTCAACAACAACCAACAACAACAAGGAATGCCCCATCATCAATACCGAAACTCTTGGAGAGCCAGGAAGGTTGCTTTGAGTTCCAGGATTTTGATGTGGAGGTGTCTGTCGAGTTGGTTCCACATCCCTGAAGTCGGTAATCCTCCAGGTGTGCGACCCATCCCTTGGTCAATGCATCCGGGAGGGGGAGCATGCAAGGATACTCCTTTTACGAGATTCCTGGCATCCAACCACCAGTCTAAATCCTCTATCACTTCCTCCAACTGGGGAATGAAAAAGGAATGAGGATCTTAACATTGGGACCAGTACTCATTCATTCTCCACTAGAGTGAACAAAGGTGAAGCCGCCCATGATGACAGATGACTAACTACGACTTGCCGTTGCTGTGCTGGTTGCTCCAGCTGAGACAAGAAATACTGCGGTACCTCCCTGAACCTGCTGATAAAAGACTCTGAGGCAGAAACTCTTGCTTTTACCATATTTATCAGCATGCCCAGGTACATTATCCTCTGATTGGGGATGAAATTGGACTACTTGAAATTTACCACAATCCCATGGGTGTGGCTAAACTTGAGGAGTTGATCCCTGTCCCGTTAAAGCAACTGCTCGCAGCAATTCGCCAGGACTAAACCGTCATCGAGATCCCTCTACAGACGTATCTTTTGTGAATGGGACCTCCAGGCTTGCTGCCTCTTACTGCAAAAGAGAATACCTTCTGAAGGAAGACGCTGCAACAAGAGGTCCAGACCTAGTCGTACTAAGTCTGGGTCAACCTGCTTTGTCAGCAGAGACCTCTCCTAAGGCATATAGTAGTGCTTCTGAGAAGGCAGAGGAGGGGGAAGTAGCTTGTCAGAACGATTTGCCCTAAGTAAATTCTCTTGCACAGTGGCAAGATTATTCACCTGGTTAAGTACTCCTTTGGCAAGTGAGGGTCATGGCAGCCCCATCAAAACCTTGGGTTCTTTTTTTGGTCCCCAAAGGGATTTGAGACGCGAGAAGAGGCCATGGTCCCTTCCACAAGATCATTGTGCCAATGAATCAGGAAGATAATCCCTGAAAAAGTCCTCTGTATTTTGGGGGTGTCCACATCCTGGGGGAAAGGACCCTTGAATCCTTCCAGGGTGCAGTTCTCCCGATCGACTCTCCCGGCAGCAGAGAAAACTTCGACAGACCACTTCAATCTGTCCTAACAACTTGGTTGTACAACTGGTGCAATCCTAGGACTCAGCCAGGAGTGTAGGCCTTTGCAGCTGAACTCTGGGGAGAAGACTCTCCAGAGTTTCTCCTGGCCGATTTGTTGCTCCCTGTAAAACCCCAGGAGGTAAAGGGAAAAGGAGAGGAGGATCAGGCACTCTCAACCTTCCTGCTAACCAAACCAACAGGAGGCCGTGTCACAAGCAATCATCAATACATGGTGATGATGGTAACGCAAGTCTAGGGGAGTGCTTTTGCCACGGTGAAGCGCTCATTCGAGGAGAGTAGAGGTTCTCGCTCACCAAGCACATCACTCACCTTAACCAAACCACTCTGATTCCACAAATGTAAACTGGGATTGGGTGGAGTCAAGCACGTCACTTCTTTGGAGCTGAAACCTCACAAGAAGAAGACTTGTCAGGCAACCTCCTCTTAGTCTCTCCAGCTGCATAATCTCGGGGGACCAAACAAGATTTGGAACCTGTAAGAACACTGGTACTAGTGTCAACAGGAAGGGAGGAGACACGTGCATGACTCGCCAATTCTTGGCCTGTACCTGAATCGGGATGATGAGATCTCTCTCCGGCAACGATTCTAGATGCACGAGGTTCATTCACTTGGAGTGACTTGCAAATGAGCTACTGACACAGCACCAGTTTTTGGAGTAAAACTCCAAGAACTGCTGACAGGAGTGCAAAACTAAAGTCTGTGCACCTAAGGCTCCCAAAATGCTAGACATGGGGTTAGACAGAAAGTTCCAAATCCCACAGGATTAGGAGAACTGATGGGAGACCCAACTCTTCCTCTGGGAAGGAGGCAGACCCTTAGAAGTGTCATAGCAGGACTTCTTAGAGGGAGGATAACCCGCCGCCTTCTTCCTAACCAAGAAGCCTTAGTAGAAGAAGAGGAAGGAGCAGCAGACGATGATGACGAAGATAAAGTCAATGAGGAACACAACGACACCTTACGAGACTGCTTCTTCATCAGCTTCTTCATGATGATGGTCAGATCGCCCATCCAAGGGGCAGCAGGCATCACAGGAGCAAATGGGACAGCTGAGGCAGTGAAAGCAGCAAGAACAGGCCCAGTGCCAGTAGCAATCACAATAGGAGGAATGAAATTTGAGGTGTCCACAACCACTGAAGCAGGAGGAATCATCGGAGTGGTCAGGTCAAGGGTCACTGGTGATGGAAGCACAGAGAGCTCAGGCACAGGAGGAGAGACCACCACGAAGCCAAGAGGCAGCAGCACTGACAACTGAGGTGCCAGCAAGTGAGGATGTGTGCCCAAGTCACATTCATTGGGTGACAGACGAACACCACGGAGGCACGCGTGCAAATGTGTTGTAACTGTTGCGGAGGTAGTGGTTGTCGCTGTGCGAGATACGGGGAGGGGGGCGGGGGACTCTTAAGTGTGACATGAGCCCCTGTATCAATGGTGTGCTAGTCAATCCAAGTGACAGCCATGCCTGCTGGAGATTTCTTGTTTGAGTGTCCACCAAACCTGTAGAAGCAAGAGTTGAATTTGAGGGGGAAGTCACCCCCCTTGCTACAAGGGAGATATTTTCCTCCTCGAGTGAGAGGGAGGCCCCAAGAGAGGGGTAGTCCTGGCAGCCCGTCCCCTGGCCTTCTCCACCTGTCGAATCAGATAAAGAAGATGAAGGAGAGTTTTCACTGAAGGAGAAACAGCAAGAAGGGGAAGCTTGCTGGGGGAGAGAAACGAGGATGAAGGTTCAGCAACCAAGTCAGGGGGCGTGTTACCCTAAGACGAACCTAGTAGCCTTCCTCTGGTACCGTTTCCTCCCTTCAAACTTCACCCACAGCTCAGGCGACCAGGAACAGCACTCAGTACAAGCAGATGTCCTAGTACACTCATGCCCCTGCCAATGGCTGCAAAGGGTGTGAGAATCAAGGTCAACAAATGAGCGGAAGTTTCTGTACTTTTTCCCGCCAACTCCCAGACACACATGCTGGGAAAAGGTGTCTTTACGGGGCCTCTCTGATTCGTGGGTCTACATTATATATTAGATAAACAAACACACATTCAATTCATCAAAAACACAGAAAGATCCCACTGGGAATGTTTAAGTAGAACCTTAAGAATGGTCTAGCAGAGAGCATAGCAACATGTCTTCACCAGACGATGGCCAAAAGCAAATTGGAATGTTGACATCCAGTTAGGACGGGACTCTCAGCTATTGGACAGGTATTTTGCCTAACCACCTTATTTCAAAGTCTAGCGGCCATTTCCTGGCTTCGCCTTAAGCAATTCCTCATGCAAACAACCAATGATTTGTGTTTTGTGTACAAACATTTTTATTATTCCACTATTTTGGAGCCATATTTCTTCCATCATAATCCTGAAACATGCATCATAAACTACTGCCCTACTTACGAAGGGATTTAGGTTCCAAAAAACCATCGTTTTTGAAAATCATATCCCAAATATAGCCTAGCCTGCACTAGAGTAATCAGTACCATCTATACATATATGGTAGCCTACCTTACACTATACACTATACTCTATAAATATAAGGTATAGTAGTTATTAACATAAGCTAATTCTGATAATTTAGTACAAAGAGAAATTGAATAACACTAATAACAGTTAGCCTAGTGTACACTATGGTATATTGTATGTATATACAGCAACCTATCCTTAAGTATACTCTATACATATACAGTTGTACCTCAGGATACGAAATTAATCCGTTCCGAGGCGGCCTTCATAACCTGATTTTTTCGTATATTGAACCACATTTTACATGTAAATTGCCTAATTCGTTCCAAGCCCTACAAAAACACCCCAGTAAATTATTTCCAGGCTTACAACACATGTTCTAGGGTTACGATGCCGATCCGACGTAAGAAATATGACTCCAAAAAGGCAAAATACTGTACATACTTGAGTAATATTCAACTGCATGTAATGTTCAACCCCATTTTTACTGCATATATTAGGACTTTAGCATATGTCCCTCAGCAATAAGCCTAGCCTATGTCAGCAGTAGCTACTGTTCCCTAGTCAATGATTCTGACATCTAAACCTAAGAAACTAAAAGCTTAGAATATGCCAGTAAAATGTATAAATAATCAGTATGTACTCATTTCAAATAATTATTAATTAATCATTAGCTATAATACACAAAAAAAAAAAAAAGCATCCAACCTTTTGTTTACATTCAGCACTACAAGTACAGAACGATCACCAAGCAACCACTTTTACCTAGCACACAGTAAGTAATCATAAATTTTCATTATCTCTTTTCAACTACTGAAACTACCAAACAGTATAATAACTACTCATTTCTATTCTTTATTCTATCTTTACCAAATGGAGATACCGAGTTACTGACAGCTATAATGAAACATATAATATTAAAACAGAAGAAGAATTCTAGAAAATATTTGTTGGCTTCAATGATAGCAGTCTGATTTATTTTATATTTTATGATATCTAATTTCCCAATTTTTTATTAAATATATTGCGTGTACTCATTTCAAATAATTATTAAGTAACCATAAACTATAATAAACAAACAAACAAATAAACAAAAAAAGCCTCCAACCTTTTGTTTACGTTCACACTACGTGTAGCAAACGATTGCCAAGCAACCACTTTTACCTAGCACACAGTACAGTAATCAAATTTTCATTATCCCTCTTCAACTACTGAAACTACCAAACAGTATAATAACCATTCATTTCTATTCTTTATTCTATCTTTACCTAATGTTTTTTTTTTATTAAATGTATTGCATGAATAAGTTTTTCAATTCACAGCATCCTTTTACCAATAGAATACATAGAGCACATGGGGTAGATGCTGACCAATAGGAGAGCAGGATCTTACGGCGTTGTCTAGCATCAGGAACCAATGGGAGAGCGGGAGGATGGTGGCGAGTCTACTCAGTTGGCGGTGCGCGAGTTTTAAAATTGTTCTCGGTGGTCCGGGCGAATCTCGGGACTTTACAGCAACAACATTTCGTAACCTGAACTATTTTCGTATGTAGAGCCAAAAAAATCTTCGTATTTGCTTTCGTAACTTGAATTTTTCGTAAGCTGGGACTTTCGTGTCAAGGTACCACTGTATGGTATACTTATTATTAATATCAGCTAATTCTGAAGGTTCAGTGCAGGTTAACTTATGATAATTCTGTACAAAAAGAAATTGAATAACAAGAACAAGAATCAGACTGTAATGTAAGGGGTATTCACCAAGATTCGGTCCATTGTAGGCATAAGTGATCAGTGTCAGGCTGTTCCTGCCTATGTAAAACTAAAAATCAGAAGAGGAGGAGGAGGATGATAAAGCTGCTGAATCATCAACTCGCTCCTCGTCAAATAGTATTTCAAGGAAACAGCTGTTATAAGATGCAGAGGATCAAGGATCAAATGTCGGGGAGGGGGCCAGAAGACAATAGCACTGGAGCCTTTTTCTTAACCCTTAATGGACGGATACCCTTGTATGAGTAACAATAACAGGTTTTGAGTGGTGGATGCAATACTGCCTGGTGAATATCAATACAGTATTACACGCCATCGATTTGGTAAGAGGTGCCATTACTTCTATAGCCCATAAATTCACTAATGGCAACTTTTAGATTGGCTAAAATGGGACACTGGGCAGCTCAGAAGCTGAGTTGTGACCTGCACTTCAAGGAAGGATGTACTGCTTCTGTGTCTCACTTGACATCTTTTTATAAATTTGCTGATAAATATACTAAGGGGTAGCTGTTGTTTTTAGTTCTTATCTTTTATGATGGTACGTTATGGAGGAGTTATGGGAGTTCCATTTGACAACGTCCTAGAGAGAGAGTTTTGAGTGAGTTTTTTGGTCAGTCTTTAGTCTTTAGGCAGAGCTTGCGATGGTCAGTAGTGTCGGCAGTAGTCTGTTGAAGGCATTGATAGTCAGCTAAGTTGTGCGTTTTTTGTTTGTTGTTTAGTTGTTGTTAAGTTGATGTTGTTTGCTTTGGAGTTGTTGTGCCTTGTTGTTAGATTTGTTGTGCTTGTGAGTTCCTTTTGGATTATATGTGAGTTGTTATGGTTGAGGGTTGTTGTTGTTGGGGAGCTGTTGTGGTTTCTTGGTGTTGTTAGTGGGTGTGTGTCGAGGGTTTTTTTTTTGTGTTAGTGATTGTTTGTGCAGTGGTCTTTTGTTGTGGTTGTATTCCTTGTTTGTTGATAGGTTGTGGTTGTGTTCCTTGGTTGTTTGCTGTGTTGTTGAGTTGTGGTTGTGTTCCTTGGTTGTTGTGCTTGCTGGGTTGTGATCATTGGTGGTTGTGTGTTTGTGGTCCTTAGTTGTTGGGTTGTGGTTGTTGGTTGTTGGTGGTGTCTCAGCGACCTCAACCAGTGGACAGCACAGCATAGCCCTGAGTATCTGCAGTTCGGTGAGTACATGTGTTTGTTTTTGTTTTTTTGTTCTTTGTGTGGGTAGGTCAATTGTCCTGTGTGTATTCAGTATTGTGAAGAGGAAAGTGTGACTGAGGGTGAGTTTGGTAGCTGGATTGATTAAGTTTAGGTGGGGGGGATTTGCCCGCTTGTTTTTTTTAGCTTGTGATTCCGCCACAACGTCAGTTATAGTTGCAATTTTGAAAAGAAATTTTTGGAAAAAAATGTCTAATTAAAAAAAAGTTACTGCATGGCCAATTTCAGTAAATTTACTGAATTCTTTTACCCCTATAACGCCCATCGGACGTATTAAATGTCGACACAAATTGTCTGTCGGGTGCCAATTGGACGTCTGGTACATCGATAAAAAAAGTTTTTTTTAAAATTTGCGGAAAAATACTTATAGGCCTACCAAGTGAAAACTTTTGAATCAAGCGCCTTGGGGGATGCTGGGAGCTCACGGATCAAGGCGTTGTTTTGCTTACAATCGTTATGCGGGCGCGCAAGCGCGAATTTCTTTCTTATTGCACTAAAAAGTATCAGTGACACATTTCAGACATTATTACGTCACTTTGACATAATTTTTGCACCATTTTAAATTAGCCGTTACATGGAGTATATATGAAAATGTGCGCAATTTCATGTAGAATACATAAAAAAATACTTGATTGTAGCTTTTATCAGTTTTGAAATATTTTCACATAAATAACGATAAGTGCCAAAATTTCAACCTTTGGTCAACTTTGACTCTACCAAAATGGTCGAAAAACGCAATTGTAAGCTAAAACTCTTATATTCTAGTAATATTCAATCATTTACCCTCATTTTGCAACAAATTGGAAGTCTCTAGCACAATATTTCGATATATGGTGAATTTATGAAAAAAAACTTTTTTCTTAAGTCTGCGAGGTAACTCTTCCGGAAAAATCATAAATTTTTTGTGCGATTGTCGTAATACTTGCACCATTTTAAATTAGCCGTTACATAAAGTTTTAAATATGGAAATGTGCGCAATTTCACGCGCAATACAACTAAAAACAACTCCACACGCCGATTTGCGGCCGCAAATCTCTGAAATGCTTACGTCGCATTCTCGTAATATTTGCTCCGTTTTATATTAGGCGTTTTATAGAGTTTTATATATGAAAATGTGCGCTATTTTATGTAGAATACAACAAAAAATAATTGAAGGTTGTAGCTTTTCTCATTTTTGAAATATTTTAATATAAATAAATATATCAAAAATTTGACATTCTGTCAACTTTAACTCGTCAGAAATGGTCGAAAACTGCAATTGTAAGCTAAAACTCTTACATTATATTAATATTCAATCATTTATCTTCATTTTGAAACAAATTGGAAATCTCTAGAACAATATTTAGATTTATGGTGAATTTAAAAAAAAACATTTATTTACATCCGCACGTTACGAATTCATGCATCATTTTGTGATAATATTTTCTGTGTTGCTTTGATCGCTTTACAATGCGTTATATACCAAAATGATCACAATTTAGTGTACAATAATACGAAAAAAACTAACTCGTTATCTTTAACCGTTTTGCTCACAGCGCGATTTGAATACAATTATATATGAAATTTTGTTTTTGCGCAATCATATATCGCATTATTTATATATGATAATGATATTTTTTTTCATTTCTGATGGCTGTATACTAAACATCTGGCAATCAAAAAAAAAGGAGCCAAAAATGAACTCTTACTCTTGTGAACTATGCGCGCTGTGATTTTTTTAAATAAATATTTTTTCTGCTTTGGCACTCACTCCGAGACCCCCTCGGCATATGGGAGACGATTTTTATGATACCCCTTCAGCGTTAAAGGGTTAACAAATATACTCAGAATCTGTTACTGATTTTAGTTCTTATCTGTTATGATACAGTGGGAGCTGTAATTATAAGGTTGTCTTGTAAAAAGAGGACCCACAAGAGGCTGTAAATTTGTATTTAAACTTCTCGTGGTCGGTAGGGAGAGTTTTTTAGGTTATTTTTCTTACACTATGTTCATTTGCAACTCTTCCTCTTCCCATTGATGTTTTTTTCTTAAATTGGCTGACCTCAAAGTTTGCCCATTCTAAGGTGTTGCATACTGATTTTTCATCCTGGCTCTTAAGGGTTAAAGAAGCACTCCAACGTCAGTTGCATGGTGTTTTTTCATTCTTCATAAATGACTCAGTAACATGCAAAGTGTCTTGATGTGCTCTCACAACTTTAGCAAACTGTTCCATGTTCCCATCCATTTTACTTAAAGGTTTCAGTCCATGTTCAAATGAGGCAAATGCCTCTGCCAATTCTTTTGCTCTGACTCTTGAATATCTTCTTCCTCTGCTCTTTTCCTCTCTTCTGTAAGTGCAATTAAAGCCTCTGCCGTTAGCTCTCCATCTTGCACATCTAGGTATAAGTTCTTAGATATCTCCCTCATCAATTTCTAAATCTAAACTTTTCCTAAGTGTTAAGATCTTTTCTATTAATTTCCGCAACTTCTTCACCTTTATCGAAACCTTCAAATGAATTAACATACACTTGTAGCAGATTTTTCCAAATCCCACTCATACATTATTTCTATACCTCCTTCCATGCCTTTCCAATGTTCATAATGGAGTTCAGAAAATTTCACTCCTTCCAGAAAGTTCTTAGATTTTTCTTCTCATTATCCACAGCCTAAAAAGCCTAGGCAAATGTGTTCTGAGGATGACAGGTCTTGAACGTAGCCACAACGCCCTGATCCAAGGGTTGTATGAGATAAGTTGTGTTTGGTGGCAGAAACAATTTTTATATTCTTGTTAATGGCTCCGATGCGCTGAGGGTGGCTGGGAGCATTGTCTAGAATCAGCAGAATTTTGAAAGAGATGTTGTTATCCCTACAATAATCTTTCATCTCCGGAATAAAGTAATGCACAAAGCGGTCTTAGAAGAGTATTGCAGTCTTCCATGCTTTCTTATATTAACAGTAATACACATAGAGCGTATGCTGATCAATTCTCTTTAGTACCCTCGGATTTTCGAAGTGATAAATCATGAATGGAGGAGGAAGCTTTTGGAGGGGTAATCAAAATTTTCTCTGGAAAGAAATTCCCACAAAGTGTTACTTTGCTCTGTGAGCCAACAGTGTCAGGGCTACTCACCAAGATGGGAGATGAAAGAGCTGATCATTTGGGTGGATGGGAGGTTAGGCACCACAGGTGGGCAGTCACATGCTGTGGGAGGTTGACTGGCACATGTGGTAGAAGGCAAGCCTGCACCTAAACCCTTGCTTGGGGTGTCAGTAAATTCCCCTAAGGGGGAGGGTTGGTCCCGGATTAAGTTATATCTTGTGACTTTTATATTAGGACCAAAATTCTCGCCTTTAAGAACATCGAGGTGTTGGAATAGGCAGGTAATCCTGAAAGCCACTTTATGTTTACTTTTGCATGGGAAGACACAAGAGGAAATGAGAGCAGGACAAAAATCTATGGGTTGATTGCTTAATAGCTTCGTGACAGGGTTGTACTTCTCCTTCACATACCACACAAGGGTGAGGGTTGAATTCATTCTTAAGTCTTGTGATCATGGTATTGTATGCAGAAAGTTCTGTTGTATAGGTTTACTTTTAAACTTATAACTGAGAACACACTTTCATACCAGCTCAATTTCAAAAGTTCATCCTTAATTACAGTACTGTAGGCTACTGGTAAACAAGCACTGGTAAGATAAACAAGTAGTTAGCACAGTCATTTCTTTTAGAGGTTAACCACCACCTCCAGAAACATTTAGGCTTGAAGTTTGAATTAAGAGGTAGCTATTAGTAAGGTAGTCAAATTTTTAAATTCTCCCTCATAGCATGTATTTGTTTTTTTTTTTCATATTCTTTTATTCAGACTTTGTGTAAATGATTCACTATATCAAAGAAAATAATCCCACATAGAGAATATAGTTACCTACATTCTAGTTCCCCAAAGAGCAGGTGTTATGTGAATAAAGTTGGTGCACTGGGCCCACAAGGAAAAACACACTTTAATTGGGAAGTAGGGCATTGGGACAAGATACTCTGTGCATTAGGACTAGCACTGGTGCCTTCAGGTAACCGTGCATTTAGTCTGTAAATCGTATACACTAGTGAGCATTGACAAATAACTTTTAGCATTGTACAACTTTATTTGGATATTATTGAAGTTTTAATGAGGTCATGTGAAACACTTTGTTCATATATAAAATACTTTTATAACTTATAAATGCTTTTAAATTTTATACATTGAAATAAACAAAAACATAAAATGTTTTAATCAAATCAGAATAATACATTACTTTAGTCATTGACAAAGCAAGTCCTATTCCAAGAATTGTGACTGGTTAGCCTAAAATATACAGTAATAAAGTCAGCCCAGTGTGTCCAGTGAGCTAATACAAAGCATAAAGACTTACTAATGCTGTATCACATTCTTTATAGAATGTTAAAACCAAGAACATATAATAATAATCAAATAAAACAGTTTCTAATTTTCATAATTGTTTAATAAGAAAAAAAAAAACTTTTTACTTCCAATAAGTCAGTTTTATGTACATGGCTTCTTTCTAGTATAAGTTTTAACACACCTTTGAGACACCTTGATTCAAAATATCTCCTTTGCCATGCATGAGACATGAATGGCTTCTCCAATATGGGTTGTCACAAGGATTCTGAGAGTAGAGGAATATTAGAAACCGTTATGGCATTCAGTACATTTAATTATCCCCATAAATATTAATATAATTAAATAAAAATTTAAACATGCATTTATAATAATGCACTAAAAAGTTAGAAATAATTTTTTGAAACACCAGCATTTTCTTACAATTAATCATGTCTACAAAAATAAAAGCGTGAGCCCAACTGAGGAAGGAAATGCTACAAGAAATAAAAAAACAGGTTTTGATATAGGAAAAACCAATTTTTGGTGGTTGCTGTTGAACCCTCAATGATTACCCTTTCCATGGTCTATCCAGAGCTCCATGGTGACCAGACTAATGTCAAAGAATTCTCTTAACTGGTCTTGAGGCCGGGTATTTATAACTTGTGATAAAGTATAAATGGACTCAGGATAAAACAGCACTTTCTATTACCCTCAATGAATGCTAATTCCCACTTTAAACTGAAAGAAGGACTGATTATGCAATATACACTGTCATATTGTTTAAATACAAACAAAATCCGACCAATCCACCATTCCTTTCTGTTGGTCAATACAGGATGATTCCTTTACCCAAATCCCATTTCTTTTCACCAAGGAAGTGGGAGGGTTTTCAGGACTCAAAAGCGACCATCAAAAATTGGTTTTTTCTACGTCAAAACCTGTTTTTTTATAGAGAAGTGGCTGTCTCATCCGAAAGGAGCTTTACAAAGAAAGGGACAGGTGACAAAAAGCTCTTGAATTTTATTCCCAACAGCCCAAAATTGGTCCAGGGTCAAGCCACTAGTTTCAAGGCCCCAGTGTTTATTCCAAACTCCTTTAGGTTTGGTAGCAAAGAACAAGAAACTAAGACCAAACTCGCATTTTTTATGGTGAAGTTCTATGGTGACTTACCTAAGCATGTCGGGTATGGTTGCAGTATTGTCAAACCTTCCCCAGCAACAGTTAGCATACCTGCCTGTTAGGAAGACCAGTGGTTTGCCGCTGTAGTGCTTATGGGTCAAGATTATCCATGCCACCTACTGATACACAGTGTAGTCGAATTTGTTTGCGCTCGTGGCAAGTGTTGCTAGAGTGAAGGAAAAGATGGACCTTTAGGGATGTCTGCTGTGACCTCTAGGTAAACCTCAAGTGCTTGAACTGGGCATTATGTTTTGTCTGCTAATTCTAGTTTTCTTAGAATGGGAGATTTCCTTCTTAAAGGAATCCTACTCTTGGCAAGGAATGACAGGCCAGAGGACAATAATAATTGAGTGTCACCTGTCTGCATGATGTATTGTCCCCGTCTAAGAGAGCCCAGTTTGTTAATACATACAAGCTCCTGATGCTATTGCAATCAACAAGATCGCATATTGTAGCTTGTGAGTTGGGGTTGTATCAGGTCCACTGAGCTGAGGGGCTGATCTAAGTCTAAGGACCTTGTCCAGGGACCAAGTAATTGGAACCTTTCTAGAACGGATCTTTGTAGGGTAAAGGACTGCAGAAGGGAAGTGACAACTTATATAGTAGAGTCAAATCATGAAATCATAAAACAATGGTTCCCTTAATGCTGCCTTGTATTCCATGATTGATGGAATTGCAAGGCATTTGTCTTCAAAAGGGATAAAACTTTTTTTAATTGTTGACTGGCTCTAAATATGGATATAATGTAACTATATATTCCATACACACCTGCATTCCCTGATACATATATGAAGTCTGTAATTTCTGCACTGGGTACCTAGCAATGTTGGGTGAATAAGTTTCATAGTACTGCTAATATATAAGAAAATCCACCTGTGAAGGTCTTGCCCTTGAAAGAAAGATCCTTAACCCTTAAACGCCGAGCCGCTATTTACCAAAGCATCTCTCGTACGCCAGCGGCATTCGGGAGTTGGTGCGAAAGTGGAAAAATATTTTTTCAAAAAATCACAACACACTTACTTTTTAAGAGTAAGAGTTCATTTTTGGCTCCTGTTTTTTTGTCATTGCCTGAAGTTTAGTATGCAACCATCAGAAATGAAAAAATATCATGATCATAAATAAATATTGGAATATATGACAGCGCAAAAAAAATTTCATATGTAATTGTAGACAAATCGCGCTGTGAGCAAAACGGTTAAAGCTAATGAGTTAATTTTTTTTCATTGTACACTAAATTGCAATGATTTTGGTATATAACAAATTGTAAAACGATCAAAGCAACACAGAGAAAATATTATCACAAAATGATGCATAAATTCGTAATGCGCAAACGAAAAATTTTTTTTTTTCAAAAATTCACTATAAATCGAAATATTTTGCTAGAGGCTTCTAATTTGTTGCAAAATGAAGGAAAATGATTGAATATTACTAGAATGTAAGATGTTTAGCTTACAATTGCGTTTTTCGACCATTTCGTTTGAGTCAAAGTTAAATAAGGTTAAAATTTTGGCACTTATCGTGATTTATATGAAAATATTTGAAAACTCATAAAAGAAACAACCATGGGTTATTTTTAGTTGTATTCTACATGAAATTATGCTCATTTTTATATATAAAACTTTATGTAACGGCTAATATAAAATGGTGCAAACATTACGACAAACTGACTAAAGAATTTCTGAGATTTTTGGCAGTTACAACACACGGGCGTAAGGAAAGTGTTTTTCAAAAATTCACCATAAATCGAAATATTATGCTAGAGACTTCCAATTTGTTGCAAAATGAAGTTAAATGATTGAATATTACTAGAATATAAGATTTTTAGCTTACAATTGTGTTTTTCGACCATTTCGGTTGAGTGAATCTTGACCGAAGGTTGAAATTTTGGCACTTATCGTGATTTATATGAAAATATTTTAAAACTGATGAAAGCTATAACCATGGGTTGTTTTTAGTTTTATTCTACATGAAATTGTGCACATTTTCATATATAAAACTTTGTGTAACAGCTAATAAAAAACGGTGCAAACATTACGATAAACTGACGAAAGAATTTTTGAGATCTTTGGTAGAGTTACAGCACGGATGTAAGGAAAAATTTGTCAAAAATTGACCATAAATCTAAATATTGTGCTAGTGACTTCCAATTTGTTGTAAAATGAAGTTAAATGATTGAGTATTACTAGAATGTATGAGTTTTAGCTTACAATTGCGCTTTTAGACCATTTCGGTCGAGTCAAAGTTGACCGAAGGTTGAAATTTTGGCACTTATCATGATTTATATGAAAATATTTCAAAAATTACGACAAAGTGACGAAAAAATTTACGAGATGTGTAGCTGATGCTTTTTAGTGCAAAAAGAAAGAAATTCGAACATGCGCGTCTGGGTAACGCTTATAAACAAAAGAAGAGCTTGATCCATGAACTCCCAGCATCCCTCAAGGCACGTAATTTAAAGTTTTTGCAAACTAGGCCTATGACTATTTTTCTGCGAATATTTAAAAAACTTTTTGTAGTTGGCATATCGTACGTCAATTAAGCACCCGACAGACAATTTTAGTCGACATTTAAGGGTTAAACAACTTTCCCTCCTACTGACTGGGATACAACAGCGGACAGTTTGAAATTTATTTCTTTGTTAGTTGTTACAGTAATAGAAATCAATGCCTGTTTGGCCAATTGGGGAGGGAGGGGTTCTGGTACGCCTCCCCCGCAGGATATGGAGGGACCACTGTATCTCGTTTGGGGAAGTAGCTTGCACATTTTTTGACTGAACTCCAACAAATGAACTGTAACTGCCTGTTACCACAGGGGCAGCAGTCCTGGGTAAGTTACAATACCCGTCCCAAAATATAGTAATTTAAGTCAGAGTCAGAAGGATCCTATCCCTTTTGAGGGGAAAGATCCTCCTCAGTATTGATAGCTGCAAAGGAGGATAAAATTCTTTCTAGAAGGTTTCACCCATGGCTACCTGATCCATCAGGGTAACGCAGTGTCATTTCAGTGACAATGGTCACTTCATATTCCATAGTAAGAATATTGCCATGTAAAAATTCCTCTACTTCCTATGTGGGGGTAACCTGGGAGGTAGTGGGACTGATGTTACTGGGTTTTTGCCCAAACATAAATCTTGATCTGAGAAAAATGGGATACATATCTGCTGCCGCAGTTTTGACATAAGTAAACTGGGTATTATTGTTTGCTGATGATAATAGAAAGTGCCCTCTGATTCTGAGTTCATTTTACTCTATCACGTTATAATGGTTACCATTACGGCACAATACCCAGCCACAAAACCAGTTAAGAGAATTCTTTGACATTAGTCTGGTTGCCATGGAGCTCTGGATAGACCATGGAAAGGGCAGTACACGAAGACGAGACAGCGACTACAATAACAAAAAAATATATATATCTTTTAGCATTTCCTTCCATGTTTGGGGCCCATGCTTTCATTGTTGTAGATATGATTAATTGTTAGAAAATCGTGGTGTTTCTAAAACTTATTTTTTCATACAAATCCTGAGATACTGGTAGAGGTCACTGTAGGGTCACTAGAGATCACTGTAGGGTTACTAACAGTCACTGGTGACCTGCTCATATGTAAGGTTGTACTATCAAGCCCCTGAATTCGTGGAATTTTCTTTGGACTATATCTACTCATTATTTGTGGGGAAATTCCCCTATTCACGTATTTTTCACTGAGAAATATTCACTAGATACTGTATTTCCAAATCAATTTCAAGACTAAATGCACTTTTTGCGATAAACACATTAAAATATTCAGGTATAGGCATTTTTAGAAGGTTTTCTTGTGTTTGAACTAACAACATAGGCAGGGGTCTAGTACACATCTGCAAATACTGGGGATCTACTGTATTGTCACTGGGATTGAGTAACCATGCAAAATTTCAAGTCCACTGAATGAAAGGCACAGATTGAAAACCGAGTTACAAGATTTGAGGCCAGACAGACGCAGAAGTTGAGTTAAATAAATGCACGTAATAACGACAACTTGGACAGAGATCAAGTATACAGTTTCTGCCTTGTGTGAATTCTTTTGAAATTACTTTGATGAGAAAAATCTCTTTGATATACGAAGTGAAAGGTTCTCATGTATGAGTTCTCATGTGAGTTTTGAGAGTACCTAATTGAGAAAAACTTCTTAGACATGTAGAACAAGTATATGGTTTCTCTCCTGTATGAGTTCTCATGTGGTTTTTGAGATTAGTTGATTGAGAAAAACTTCTTTGACATGTAGAGCAAGTATATGGTTTCTCTCCCATATGAATTCTCATGTGATATTTAAGACTACTTGATGCAGTATAACGTCTTTGACATATATAGCAGCTATATGGTTTCTCTCCCTTATGAGTTCTAATGTTTTGTGAGATAATTTCTTAGAGAAAAACTTTTTTGACATATAGAGCATGCATGTGGTTTCTCTCCCGTATGAGTTCTCATGTGTTTTTTGAGATCACTTGATTGAGAAAAACTTCTTTGACATATAAAACAATTTTATGGTTTTTCTCCTGTATGAGTTCTCATGTGGTTTTTGAGATCACTTGATTGAGATTAACTTCTTTGACATATAAATCAATTATATGGTTGTTCTCCTGTATGAGTTCTCATGGGTTTTTTGAGATTAGTTTAGAGCGAAAAACTTTTTTGACATAGAATAATCATATGGTTTTTCTCCTGTATGAGTTCTCATGTGTTTTTTGAGATCACTTGATTGAGAAAAACTTCTTTGACATGTTGAGCAAGTATATGTTTTCTCTCCTGTATGAGTTCTCATGTGTTTTTTGAGATCACTTGATTGAGAAAAACGTCTTAGACATATCAAGCAGCTATATGGTTTCTCTCCCATATGACAATTATATGGTTTTTCTCCTGTATGAGTTCTCATGTGTGTTGTGAGATTACTTGATTGATAAAAACTTCTTTACATATAGAACAATTATATGGTTTTCCTCCTGTATGAGTTCTCATGTGTGTTTTGAGATCACTTGATTGAGAAAAACTTCTTTACATATAGAACAATTATATGGTTTTTCTCCTGTATGAGTTCTCATGTGTCTTTTGAGATTAGTTGATTGAGAAAAACTTTTTTGACATATAGAACAATTATATGGTTTTTCTCCTGTATGAGTTCTCATGTGTTTTTTGAGATCACTTGATTGCGAAAAACGTCTTTGACATATCGAGCAGCTATATGGTTTCTCTCCCACATGACAATTATATGGTTTTTCTCCTGTATGAGTTCTCATGTGTGTTGTGAGATCACTTGGTTGAGAAAAACTTCTTTGACATGTAGAACAATTATATGGTTTTCCTCCTGTATGAGTTCTCATGTGTGTTTTGAGATTAGTTGATTGAGAAAAACTTTTTTGACATATAGAACAATTATATGGTTTTTCTCCTGTATGAGTTCTCGTGTGTTTTGTGAGATCACTTGATCGAGAAAAACTTCTTTGACATATAGAACAATTATATGGTTTTCCTCCTGTATGAGTTCTCATGTGTGTTTTGAGATCACTTGGTTGAGAAAAACTTCTTTTACATATAGAACAATTATATGGTTTTTCTCCTGTATGAGTTCTCATGTGTCTTTTGAGATTAGTTGATTGAGAAAAACTTTTTTGACATATAGAACAATTATATGGTTTTTCTCCTGTATGAGTTCTCGTGTGTTTTGTGAGATCACTTGATCGAGAAAAACTTCTTTGACATATAGAACAATTATATGGTTTTTCTTCTGTATGAGTTCTCATGTGGTATTCTAGAGGACTTGATTGAGAATAACTTCTTTGACATATAAAACAATTATATGGTTGTTCTCCTGTATGAGTTCTCATGTGTTTTTTGAGATTAGCTGATTGACAAAAACTTTTTTGACATATAGAACAATTATATGGTTTTTCTTCTGTATGAGTTCTCATGTGGTTTTTGAGAGTAGTTGAGAGAGAAAAACTTTTTTGACATATAGAGCAATTATATGGTTTTTCTCCTGTATGAGTTCTCATGTGGTCTTTGAGATTAGTTGAGCGAGAAAAACTTTTTTGACATATAGAACAATTATATGGTTTTTCTCCTGTATGAGTTCTCATGTGGTCTTTGAGATTAGTTGAGAGAGAAAAACTTTTTTGACATATAGAGCAATTATATGGTTTTTCTCCTATATGAGTTCTCATGTGGTTTTTTTGGCAGATTAGTTTGAGAAAGAAAAAACTTTTTTGTGACATATAGAACAATTATGTGGTTTTTGTCCTGTTAAATGAGTTTCATGTTGGTTTTTTGAGATTAAGTTGAGAAAAGAAAACTTTTGACATATTAGAACAATTTATATTGGTTTTTCTCCCGTATGAGTTCTCATGTGGTTTTTGAGATTAGTTGAGAAAGAAAAACTTTTTTGACATATAGAACAATTATATGGTTGTTCTCCTGTATGAGTTCTCATGTGTTTTTTGAGATTAGCTGAATGAGAAAAACTTTTTTGACATATCGAACAAGTATGTGGTTTCTCTCTATGGGTTCTCATGTGGGATTTCTCTCTTTTTGAAAAGGCATCTCTCCTGCCAAAATGTCTACTTTCTTCTGCAATACAGATCTTCTTTACGCTTTCATCATCACAGCTTGGAGAGATGCCCTCCTCATACTTAACAGATTGGGATGAACAGTTCACATCAAAGTCACCATGGTCAAAAAATTCTGGTTCTGCCTTGACTTCTAAGAAGGGGTCTGCAAATGAAGAGCCTTCAACTCTGTTTTCAATAAGGCCGTCCTCCAAATTCTTTTCCTCTTTGATTAACAACAATGATGACGATTTTTCAGCTTCCATTTTCAGGATGTTCTATGTACAATACTCAGTCCTTTGTTTGGAGCTGATTAAATTTTCCTGTTGTAATACTCTGAAATAAAATGAAAAAAAAAATCAGAAAAATATATTCTGAATAGCACCATTCATAACAACCAGAATGAGAAATTCAAAACAATTATGTTATTGTCATGATACAATAAAGTTTTATACATACTTACCTGGCAGATATATACTTAGCTATGGACTCCGTCGTCCCCAACAGAAATTCGAATTTCATGGCACACACACTACAGGTAGGTCAGGTGATCTACCGCCCCGCCGCTGGGTGGCGGGAATAGGAACCATTCCCGTTTTCTAATTCATATTTTCTCTTCTTCCACCTGTCTCCTGAGGGGAGGCTGGGTGGGCCATTTAATCGTATATATCTGCCAGGTAAGTATATGTATAAAACTTTATTATATCATGACAATAACATTTTTACACATTCAACTTCCCTGTCAGATATATACTTATCTGATTGGCACCTTTGGCGGAGGGTAAGAGACAGCTATTTACTGAATAGACAGGTAAACAACATACGTTGTAGGTAATAAAAATAAAACACCTTGGTTCCTACCTGTGTTAGCGAAAGACTTCATGGCTACTGCCTAGGAGCCTGCATCGCTTCAAGAGCCTCAGCGAGGTAGTGACCTCATGCTAAGAGTTCTTGATGGTCGGTCAAAGGGGTCTTATCCTCTTACTCGACAGAACCTTAGGATCTTTGTCAATGGGGTCCTATCCACTTACATGACAAAACACCTTGCCTAATGGCATTATCAAAGAGCACGACACTGATCCCGATCACCTAATCCTATCACCGGGGTTAGTACTACGATTAAAAGGAGTCATCCCCAACATCCTTTCAAACAACCCAAAAAAAACTCCCATCATAGTATCCGCTGATACATACGGACCAAGAGAAAAACATTTCTCGTATGTTACTTTTACATCCTTTAAATAATGGGATGCAAATACTGAGTTACATCTCCAATATGTTGCTGCTAAAATGTCCCTCATCGACATATTCTTACTAAAAGATAGGGAAGTTGCAACTGCACGGACTTCGTGAGCTTTAACCCTAAGCAGCTTTAAGGAGTTCTCTTGGCAATTCATGTGAGCTTCTGTTATCACATTCCTGACAAAGAACGCCAGTGCGTTCATTGACATAGGTCTCTTGGGGTTTCTTACTGCACACCAGAGACTCTGGCAACATCCCTGAAGTTGTGTCTTCTTTTTTAGATAGAACTTCAGGGCCCTGACTGGGCAAAGAGACCTTTCCAACTCTCTACCTACGAGGGGAGAGAGTCCCTTGACTTCGAAACTTCTAGGCCAAGGTTTAGAAGGGTTCTCATTTTTAGCCAGGAATAGATGTTGAAAAGAAACCACTGCAGAGTCTTTTTTTAAATCCCACCCGAGAATCTAAAGCATGCAATTCACTGACCCTCTTGGCAGTTGCGAGGGTCAAAAGGAATATGCATTTTCTCGTAAGATCTCTAAACGAGCTTTTATCTGGAGGTTCGAACCTGTCAGAAGTCAAGAACTTGAAGACCACATCCAGGTTCCAACTCAGGGGGAGAGAAGATCTCACTTTGTTGGTCTCGAAAGACCTAATGAGATCATGAAGATCTTTATTCTCTTCTATATTCAGGCCTCTGTTCCTGAACACAGCTGAAAGCATGCTCTTATATCCTTTTATAGTAGATACAGCCAACTTAGATTCTTCTCTTAGGAAAAGAAGAAAGTCGGCGATTTCGGTCACAGAGGTATTGGAAGAGGACAGCTTCTTCGACCTACACCATCTACGGAAGACTTCCCACTTCGATTGGTAGACCCGCAGGGTAGAGGACCTGCGGGCTCTAGCGATTGCACTTGCAGCTTTCCTAGAAAAGCCTCTCGCTCTGACCAGTCTTTCGATAGTCGAAAGGCAGTCAGGGAGAGACTTTGGATGTTTTTGTGAAACCTCTCGAAGTGGGGTTGTCTGAGCAGATCTGTCCTTTCTGGAAGAGATCTGGGGAAGTCCACCGTCCATTCCAGTACCTCTGTGAACCAGCTTCGGGAAGGCCAGAAAGGAGCAATGAGAGTCAGTTTTGTTCCCTTCCATGCAACAAACTTTCTTAGCACTTCCCCCAGCAACTTGAATGGGGGAACTTGAATGGGGGAAAGGCGTAGCCGTCTATGCCTGACCAGTCCATGAGGAGAGCATTGATCGCTATGGCTCTGGGATCTTCTTCCAGAGAGCAGAAGTTGTCCATCCTCCTGGAGAGGAACGTGGCAAACAGCTCGATCTGAGGTTTTCCCAAGAGGGACCAAAGCTCTTTGCAGACTTCTGAGTGGAGTGTCCACTCTGTTGGAAGTACTTGGTTCTTCCTGCTCAACCTGTCTGCTCTTACATTTTTCACTCCTTGAACAAATCTTGTTCGGAGTATTATGCCCCGTTCCTCCGTCCAGATCAATAGAGCTCTTGCGATCTCGTATAGTGAGAAAGAGTGAGTGCCCCCCTGATTTCGGATGTAAGCCAGAGCCGTGGTATTGTCCGAGTTGACTTGGACTACCACTCCTCTGACTTCTGATTCGAAGTACTCCAGGGCTAGATGGATGGCCAGGAGTTCCTTCGCATTGATGTGCAATGTTACCTGTTCCTTTGTCCAGGTACCTGCCACTTCCTTTGGACCCAATGTTGCTCCCCATCCTGTTTCCGAGGCGTCGGAAAACACTAGGAGAGGGTTCCGAATCAAGAGGGACACTCCTTCATTTCTTCTCAAGGGGGTTAACCACCACTTCAGGTGCGACTTTATCTCCTGTTGAATGGGAAACGAATCTGACAATTCTCCTGTCTTCTGACTCCACATTCTTCTCAGGTAGAACTGCAGAGGTCTGAGGTTCAATCTCCCTAGGGAAACGAACTGCTCCAACGAGGAAAGGGTACCCAAGAGACTGAGACATTCCCTCGCCGAGCTTCGTTCTTTCCCTAAGAAGTTCGAGACTTTTTCCAAGCCTCGAACAATTCTCTCTTGCGATGGAAAAGCTCAAAAACCCCGAGAATCCATCTGAATCCCCAGATAGACCAAGTTCTGTCTGGGGATCAATTGTGATTTCTCGAGGTTTACGAGTAGTCCGAGTGATTGCGTCAGTTCTAATGTCGTCTCCAGGTCCTTCAAGCACTGATGTTCCGACTTTGCTCTTATGAGCCAATCGTCTAGATAAAGAGATATGCTTATCCCTTTCAGATGTAGCCATCTCGCAACGTTCCTCATTAGGCTCGTGAAAACTTGAGGAGCTGTAGATAGGCCGAAGCACAGGGCCCTGAATTGGAAAATTCTGTCCTGCATCATAAAGCGAAGATACTTCTTCGATGCGGGATGCAGGGGGATATGAAAGTAAGCATCCTGTAGATTCAGGGAGACCATCCAATCTACGGGACGGAGAGCCGCAAGAACCGATTTGGATGTTTCCATAGAGAACTTTGTGTTCTCTACGAATCAGTTCAATGCGCTCACATCCAGAACCGGTCTCCACACCCCCGAGGATTTCGGAACCAGAAAAAGACAGTTGTAGAATCCCCGGGAGTGCGGATCCCGGACCAATTCGATGGCCTCCTTTTGCAACATCTGCTCTACAAGGTGCAAAAGTGCTTCTCTCATGGCAGGATCCCTGTACTTCGCCGACAGTTCCCTCAGGGTCGTCGTTAAGGGAGGTCTGTCTCGAAAGGGGATAAGATATCCTTTCCTCACTACGGAGAGGGACCAGCTGTCTGCCTCTCTCACTGTCCATTCTTCCGAAAATTTCAAAAGTCTGGCTCCTACCGGTGCTTGAAGGACTGAAATATCACTTAGATTTCTTGATAGGTCTGAATGCAGACCTACCTCTTTTCGCCATTCCTCTCTTCTTCGAGGAGGGTCGAGGAGAGGAACTCCCTCAAAAGGGCTGTTGAGGGGTACGTGACTCTCTTCATCGTAGGAACGGGGTCCTCGCTTTCTTTGCGGATTGGGCCAAAAGGTCTTGTGTGGCCTTCTCAGTCAATGAATGGGAAATGTCCCTTACTAACTGAGAAGGGAACAGTTGATCCGAAAGCGGTGCGTAAAGCAGGGACGACCTCTGGATAGGAGTGACTGCTTTTGTTAGGAAAGAACTAAACAAAGCCCTTTTCTTTAAGATTCCTGTTCCGAAGAGAGAGGCCACTTCTCCTGATCCGTCCTGAACTGCTTTGTCCATACAGGACAGGACACTATGAAGGACTTCTGGCCTCAGAAACTCCGTATCCTGAGTTTTCTTGGCCAAAACACCAAGGGACCAGTCTAAGAAGTTAAAAACTTCCAAGACATGGAACAATCCCTTGAGGTGATGGTCCATTTCTGAAGTCCCCCATGTGGTTTTAGCTGATGACAAAGCTTGCCTCCTCAAAGAGTCAACCAAATTCAAAAAGTCTGCTTCGGCCGAGGTTGGGAGAGCAGGACCCAACGATTCTCCTGTCTCATACCAAATACCTCTCCTTCCTGATAGTTTGGAAGGAGGGCAGGCAAAGATGGTTCTCCCCGCCTCCTCCTTGGATTTAAACCAGTTTCCAACAAACCTCAGAGCCTTCTTCATGGAAATGGTCGGTTTCATCTTTAAGAAAGAGGACGATTTCGAGATCTTGGTGCTCGTGAACAAAGATCTAGGCGAAGGAGGAGCGGCAGGACTTAAAGAATCTCCAAACTCTTGAATGAACAGGGCTGCTAACATCTTATAGTCTGATAAGCCCGCAGCTGTATGATCTTCAGAGTCCGAAACATCTTCTAACTCTTGTTCAATCTCCACGGGGGAAGAGGGATCAACCGAAGAGGATTGTTTCTTATCGGTAGGGGACGAGTCTCTCGCAACATCTAAACCACCCTTGCAAGAGCGACGGCTGCCTGTGCGACAACTTGTGTCCTTACTAGGGAGAGGTTGATCCTGCGAAAAGACTATCATAATCTCTCTCCTGGCAAGAGCGATGGCCACCTGTGCGACATCTCTCTCTCTTGTCAGAAGAAGGATGTCCTCTCAAATCGCTCTTAACAGGAAAAGCTCTATCCCGACAGGGGCTACGGCCGCCCGTGCGACATCTAGAGTCCCTGTCAGGTAAAGGCTGATCCTGCTCAAAGCTAAAAAAAGCCTCTTGGTTCATGTCTCTTTGAACAATTGAAGATCCTCGTGTCTGTCGTTTGGATGTGATGTCGATTGTGGGGCCTGGCGCCTGGCTGGCACTTCCGGCGCATTGTGCCAGGCCGGCGCTTCTGGCGCTTCTGGTGCTTCTGGAGCATTGCGCCAGGCTGGCGCTTCTGGCGCATTGTGCCAGGCTGGCGCTTCTGGCGCATTGTGCCAGGCTGGCGCTTCTGGCTCTTCTGGCGCATTGCGCCAGGTTGGCGCTTTTGGCACTTTTCTCCTACTTCCTGTCCGAGGAGTAGAGTACGCAAATTTTGTGCCAGAAACGTCCGTTCTTCCCGTCGATCTCTTTATGGGCAGGAAAGAGTCCTTTCTTTAGGAGCATCCTTTTAAGAACTCCTACTAAAGAGGAGATCTGTTCCTGCATTTTTAAGAGAATCTTAGTAGCAGCATTCTCTTCTTCCTTGTCCGAGGTCGGTGAAGGAGGTCTAGAGGAGGTAGGAGACTCCGAGTTGAGAGCTGGTATATTCTTAGCTCTTTTCCTTTCACATGGCGATTCTTCAGGGAAACACTCTGGACTTGAATCCAAAGTTGGAGCTTTCCAACTCCTTTTCAAGGGGCGTGAAAGTTCGTCAGAACTCCAGCCCTTTCTTTAAGGCGAAGAATCAGATGATGAAAAACACTTTTTTAGGATGCTTTTCCTGTAGCTATCCTTGGCAGTTCGGGACGCCACAGAATCTGCCGAGGGGACGCCTGATCGGTGGGGATTCTCCATCACTCCGTAAGGCTGTTGACATTCCTTCTCCTCTGGGCCTGGGAGCTTGAAAGAGGTCTAGGCCTGGGAGCGAGATGAAGCCGATCAGACGCACCCTCCACTGCACTGGGGACACTTACGTCACTTTCACTGCGCTTACCTTGTATAGTTTGCATTTGACGTTCCATCCTTTTGAGTGCAGCTTTCAGATCTGCAATTTCCGTTGCAGGATTTGCATTTTTGTAGTATATGAGGAAGTAATTATAAATTTAGGATTAGGTGCTACAGTAATTGGCTCGTTGGAACGAGACCTACTTATGCTTCTGGAGGAAGCCTTCCTAGCCCTATCCATATCTAATTTCCTTAAATAGGAATTTAAAGTCTTCCACTCTTCCTCATTCAAATCTACACATTCATTACAGGTGTTAGTTACAAAGCATTCATTCTGCCTACACCCCTTACAAACCGTGTGAGGGTCTACCGAAGCTTTCGGTAGCCTCACCATACATCCCTCATTCTCACAAAGTCTTCTAACTGAAAAGCTAGAGTCCGACATTATGAGAAAAATCCGAATCCAAAATGAATTAACAGTCCATGAAAGCGTATGCCCAACCAAAGATCCAATACGTCACCAATAAAACCGGTCCAGAAGATCAATAGCGATAAAAAAACACGAAAATCAAATCAGGAGGAACAACAACAATGTTGATGTCCCGGCCGACAGAGAAAATCTGAATTAGAAAACGGGAATGGTTCCTATTCCCGCCACCCAGCGGCGGGGCGGTAGTTCACCTGACCTACCTGTAGTGTGTGCCGCGAAATTCGAATTTCTGTCAGGGACGACAGAGTCTATAGCTAAGTATATATCTGACAGGGAAGTTGAATGTATAAAATTATATTTTACAATAGTGAGTGCTTTTCTCAACTCTGAAATAAGCATCCTCTGGGAAAACAAAAAATATCACAATGCAATGGTCATTTGGACAGATTTTGTCCCAAAAGATATAAAAAAGCAACAATGGATGCTGTTTGGAATCAACAAATTTATTCAGGCCAAAGTTGGTCGACAATTCAACCACCACTTTCTACCTTTACCACAAATTCATGACTTACTCTAATTTTGACAATCAAATGAACATCATCTTTCCTTCATGAATTGAGAGTATTATAAATCTATTTAACCCTTAAATGCCGAAGGGGTATATTAAAAATCGTCTTCCGTGTGCCTAGGCGGTCTCAGAGTGAGCGCGGAAGCGGAAAATTTTTTTTTTCAAAAAATCACAGCACGCTTAGTTTTCAAGATTAAGAGTTCATTTTTGGCTCCTTTTTTTTGTTATTGCCTGAAGTTTAGTATGCAACCATCAGAAATGAAAAAAAAAATACCATTATCATATATAAATAATGTGATATACAATAACGCGAAAACCAAATTTCATATATAATTGTATTCAAATCGCACTATGCGCAAAACGGTTAAAGGTAACAAGTTAATTTTTTTTCGTTGTAATGTACACTAAATTGCGATCATTTTGGTATATAACACATTGTAAAACGATAAAAGCAACACAGAGAAAATATTATCACAAATGATGCATGAATTCGTAACGCGCTGACGTAAACAAATATTTTTTTCAAAAATTCACCATAAATCTAAATATTGTCCTAGAGACTTTCAATTTGTTTCAAAATGAAGACAAATGATTGAATATTACTATACTGTAAGAGTATTAGCTTTCAATTGCAGTTTTCGACCATATCTGATGAGTTAAAGTTGACCAAATGGCGAATTTTTTATATATTTTTTTTTATATGCAATTATTTCGGAAATTAGAAAAGCTACAATAATCAAATATTTTTCGTTTTATTCTACATGAAATTGCGCACATTTTCATATATAAAACTCTATGAAATGCCTAATATGAAATGGAGCAAATATTCCGAGAATGCGACGTACGCATTTCGGAGATTTGCGGGGGAGAATCTGCGCGCGGAGGAAGGAAAGTTTTTTTTTAAATTCACCATAATTCTAAATATTGTGCTAGAGACTTCGAATTTGTTTCAAGATGAAGATAAATGACTGTATATTACTAGACTGTAAGAGTTTTAGCTTACAATTGCGTTATTCGACCATTTCAGTAGAGTCAAAGTTGACCGAACGTGGTTTTTTTTCTATTTATCGTGATTTATATGCAAATATTTCAAAATGAGAAAAGCTGCAACCTTCAATTATTTTTGGTTGTATTCTACATGAAATTGCACACATTTTCATATATAAAACTTTATGTAACAGCTAATTTAAAATGGTGCAAACATTACCACAATCGCACGTATGATTTTTTCGGAAGAGTTACCGCGCGGATGTAAGGAAAATGTTATTTTTTTCATAAATTCCCCATAAATCGAAATATTGTGCTAGAGACTTCCAATTTGTTGCAAAATGAAGGCAAATGATTGAATATTACTAGAATATAAGAGTTTTAGCTTACAATTGCGTTTTATGACCATTTCGGTAGAGTCAAAGTTGACCAAAGGTTGAAATTTTGGCACTTATCGTTATTTATATGAAAATATCTCAAAACTGATATAAGATACAATCATGAGTATTTTTTGTTGTATTCTACATGAAATTGCGCACATTTTCATATATAATACTCCATGTAACAGCTAATTTAAAATGGTAAAAAAATTATGTCGAAGTGACGAAATAATTTCTGAGATGTGTCACCGATACTTTTTAGTGCGGCAAGAAAGAAATTCGCGCTTGTGCGCCTGTGTAATGATTGTAAACAAAACAACACCTTGATCCATGATCTCCCAGTATTCCCCAAGGAGCGTGATTCAAAAGTTTTCGGCTGGTAGGCCTATAAGTATTTTTCCGCGAATTTTTAAAAAAACTTTTGTATGTCGACGTAAAATACGTCCAGTCGGCACCCAAGAGACAAAAAATGTCGACGTAAAATACGTCCAGTCGGCGTTAAAGGGTTAAGAGGAATGGCTTTTTTTTCTTATACAAATTACATTTACATTTTAAGGTAGAAAAGGCTATTTTCATTAGGAAAAATACAATTTTTTAAAAGTAAATTGTATTTCTGGGTTTGACCTGTGTCTGCCGGTGAAAAATCCCTGTAGCTCATTTTTCAAGTATAAATATAACCTAATATATACCAGAGAAAAAGCTTACATGGTATGCTGAAGTTACTACCCTCAGCGTGAGCACCCCGAAGGGTGTCGGTATAAGTATAGGGGCGAAGTGGTTACTATTCACAGATCCTCTGCCACTTAAAAGATTCTCTCTTCAAAATCTCTCTGCGGTGGGAGCCGTTCCAAGCATCCCCTGCCTCACCCTCCACTCGCAACTACTACTAGTACCCACACGCTTCCCCATTCCTGTAATTAGCGGTCTTGTGTGTGCTGCACGTCTTTTTCGCTCCAGGATGTTTCACCAACTCTTACCTATTTCGCATCTTGGCTTCGTCTGATGTCACTTCTACACCTAAGTTGAGTACCCCAAATTATGTGTTTTTCATTTTATGTTGGTATTTCCCCCATATTTGCCTTCGGCCCTTCATAATAGTATTGGAGTCGCCGTCGGCTGAGCCGCCATTTTAGGAGCGTCACCGGAACGCGTGCGAATTTTCAGCACACAGGACCTACGATATTTTGCAACCGATGGTCTGTTGCCAAGCAGAGGGGTGTCCCGCCTCCCTAGGCAAGCCGTATGGCCATGTAGTTTGCCGCTCCCACGCAAACTGCGCCGTACAACTGGAGAGCTACATGGTCTGGCACCCCGACGCGTGTACGGTGTGTTACGAGATGGTGTCCTCTCTAGTTGATGAGCATGTAAATCCCTTTGCTACATTATTTGTGTTTAACTTCTGTCATAATATCTCATAAGATGTTATATTAGGTTTTGTTCCAAACATTGTACTAGTACGGTTCCTCCCTAACAGGCCGATCCAGCGGTCCGCCACGAAGCGAGGACCAACCTGAGGAAGTGGGTGGCCGGCTTTGGCAAGAACGCTCCTAAAGGACAGCCTTATGTACTCGACGCGGGACTTTGTGCTCTCCTTTTTCAGGGGGCCACAGCCACCACAGCAGTGCCAGCGGAGGTAGCTGAACCACTCATTGAAGCTATCCGTTTGGCAACCATGCCGGTCACCGATGACCAGGACCTGATGGACAACGTGGCAGCCATCAACATAAACATAGAGCCCACGCTCACGGAGGAGCAGGTAGGTGGGGAGGTAGGCGATGCGAGTCTGTTACTTAGACCTACTCCTTCTTCTTCCTCCTCCTTCCTGGGCTTCTCTAAGCCCACCCCACCTGCTGCGGGAGCACTTTCAGTCGCTCCCAAAGTAAAAACCTTCAAAACTAAGACCTTAAAGAAAGGCACAAAGCCAGCTCCACCAGCGGCGACGGAGTGGTCCTCGGCTCCACAGCCGTCGACCTCCCGCTACCCTAAACCCTTCCCCAGGTGCGGGAATAGGTTTACAGTCCACCGTCCCTAGGGCGGCGGAGTCTGGTGTTGATATGACAATTTGTCCAAAATTGCATTTTTCCTAACTATACAAACCTGAGGTCCTTTTACAACAGGAAAGTTTACTAGTGGCAGCTGGATAGGTCGTAAGCTTTCGAACAAGGGGTTCGGTAGTTAACTGCTTGTCCGACAGGCGCGCGCCGCGCGACTAGGAGGTAAAATATCACTTTTGCTTTAGGCCCAAGCAAAAACTGCAGAGTGAGGGGTGGCATGAGGTGGGACTACTTGTAAAACGACCTCAGGTTTGTATAGTTAGGAAAAATGCAATTTTAGACAAATTGTCATTTGTTCCGACACGGAATACAAACCTTCGGTCCTTTTACAATAGGAAGACTCACTTCTTGGTGGGAGGAATCTGAGTCTTTTGTGAACAGACTGGTGTTCGCCCAACCTTGGAATGCCTCCTTGGTCGTAAGAGCGAGGGAGGGATCCAAGCCTCTGTCCGATTGATCGGGGTGTGCACCGCAGGATCAATGGTCAGACCTCTGGACCAAGTACTAAGAGAGAGGCAAGAGTATCTCTTCGTACCAGCAATGTAAGAACTTGTTCCTGTACAGGAGTAAATATAAAGTCATGGGTTTGTCTCTTGTTGGCACCCACTTCCCCCCCCATTGTAGGAGGAAGTGGTGGATATTCTGCTCCTATCCCTAGTGAAAGGGATAGGATGGGGCTCTGTCATATAGCTCACCTGCATCTCGTCCTCATCCAGCGTAGTGACAACCGTAACCCTCTGCCCACAGGTAGAGGAGAAGAAAAAGATGGGAAGAGAAGCCAGTCACTCACTCATTCGCACATCCATTCTCACAGTCACACCAGGACTCGATGCTGTTCAGCCTGCGAGGGTCTGGGTAAGCTACACAACATGTTGAGCAGCCACCACGGGTCCCAAGGAAAAGGTATCCAAGGACCTGTGGGCAATCTCCTGAAGGTAGAAGGACGTAAAGGTAGTCTGGTTGGCCCAGACACCTGCCTTCAGGACCTGCGCCACGGAGAAGTTCTTACTGAACGCCATCGACAGACCAATGCTTCTGACTTCATGGGCTCTCGCACGGAGCGTACGGGTGTCGTCACTACCATCAGCCTTATACTCTCTTCTGATCACCTCACGTAGCCAGAATGAAAGTGTTTTCTTGGATACTTCTTTCTTGGTAACCCCTGTGCTAACGAAGAGTAGTTGACACTCAGGCCTGAGGTGCCGAGTTCTTTTCAGGTAGCGCCGTATCGCCCTCACAGGACAAAGCAGCATCTCATCCGCATCATTATCGGTGAAGTCCATTAGGGAGGGAATTGTGAAAGACTCGAACCTGTCGTCAGGGAGTGTCGTACATTGAAGGAAAGACCATGAAGTTCCCCTACTCTCTTCGCCGATGCCAGGGCCAGCAAGACGAGGGTCTTGAGGGTCAGATCCCTGTCTGATAACTCTCGGAGTGGCTCGAAGGGTCTTCGAGTCAAACTCCTAAGGACGAGAGTCACGTCCCACGCAGGGGGCCTGAGTTCCCTGGGTGGGCAAGACCTTTCGAAGCTCCTCATAAGCAAGGAGATCTCGAACAAGTTCGAGATATCCAATCCCCTCAGTTTCAGGATTAGTGCCAGGGCGGCTCTATATCCTTTGACTGTGGGGACTGAGAGGAGCTTCTCTCGGCGAAGAAAAACGAGGAAATCCGCTACCTGCTGAAGAGTGGCTCTGAGAAGAGACAGACCCCGTCTACGACACCAACCACAGAAGACGGCCGTCTTCCCCTGGTACACAGCTGCAGAGGACTGACGGATGTTTCCAGCCATCTCTGTTGCTGCGCTGCGAGAAAAGCCTCTCGTTCGCAAGAGATGGTGGATAACAGCCAGCCGTGAAGTAGTAGGGACTGGACTGTTTGGTGGTACCGCTCTATGTGTGGCTGGACGAGAAGGTTGTGCCAAGGGGGAATCTCTCTCGGTTCTCCTGCGAGAAGTGCCAGCAGGTCCGGATACCAAATGGCTTGGGGCCATTTGGGAGCCACCAGGATCATCCTGAGATTTGGGGTGACCAGTGCTTGACTGATCACCTTGCGAATCAGGCTGAACGGGGGAAAGGCATACGCGAAGAGGTTGTCCAACGGATGTTGAAGAGCGTCCTCTGCAGCTGCCCATGGGTCCGGCACGGCTGAAAAGAAAACCTGAAGTTTCCTGTTGTGCCGGGTGGCGAACAGATCCACTACTGGTCGCCCCCACAGGTCGAAGAGCCTTTCCGCCACGTCCTGGTGTAGGGACCATTTGGTTCCTATCACCTGATCCCGACGACTGAGCTTGTCTGCTACTACATTCCTCTTCCCTGGAATGTAGCGTGCTGACAGCTCTATTGAGTGAGCCTCAGCCCACTCGTGCACCTGCCGAGTCAACTGGTACAACGGGAGAGACACTAGGCCCCCATTTGTTGACGTAAGCCACTACCGTGGTGTTGTCACACATCAACACCACCGAGTGTCCCATCAAGCGGTCCTGGAACTCTTGGAGCGCGAGAAACACTGCCTTGAGCTCCAGTACATTGATGTGAAGGTGCTTGTCGCGATCGTCCCACACACCTGAAGTCAGCAACTCCTCCAGGTGTGCGCCCCATCCCTCGGTCGATGCGTCTCAGAACAGCTGCATCTCCGGGAGGGAGTGCGTAGAGGCACACCTCTTAAGAGGTTCCTGTCGTCCAGCCACCAGGCTAGGTCCTGCCTCACCTCCAGCGCCAGGGACACTGGGAAGTTCGGGGGATCTGTTGCCTGTGACCAACTCTCCTTTAGTCTACACTGAAGAGACCGAAGGTGAAGACGCCCGTGGGGGACTAACTTCTCGAGCGACGACAGGTGTCCAATCACGACTTGCCACTGCTGAGCTGCCTGTTCCTGCCGAGACAGGAACTGGTTGGCTGCCTCCCTGAATCTGCTGATCCGCGAGTCTGCGGGGAAGACTCGCCCTGCTACCGTGTCGATCAGCATACCCAGGTACTTCATCCTCTGCTTGGGTTCGAGATCGGACTTCTAGAAGTTCACCACGATCCCTAGGTCGCGACAAAACTCGAGTAGTCGATCCCTGTCCTGCAGCAACTGCGAGCGGGAGCTCGCCAGGACTAACCAATCGTCGAGATACCTCATCAGACGTATCCTGTGCGAGTGGGCCCAAGCAGACACCAGAGTAAACACTCGCGTGAACACCTGTGGGGCGGTTGAGAGACTGAAGCAAAGTGCCCTGAATTGGTACACCGTCCCATCAAGGATGAAGCGGAGGTACTTCCTGGAGGATTGATGGATGAGTATCTGGAAATACGCATCCTTCAGATCCACTGAAAGCATGAAATCGTTCTCCCTGATGGAGTCGAGCACGGAACGTGCCGTCTCCATCGTGAACTGAGTCTGGCGAACGAATCGGTTCAGGGGAGAGAGATCTATCACCGGGCGCCAGCCCCCCGTAGACTTTTCCACCAGGAAAAGACGACTGTAGAAGCCCGGTGACTGATCCGTGACGATCTCTACAGCTCGTTTGCTCAGCATGGACTGGATCTCCTGTCTTAGTGCTACGTCCTTCGAAGAGCCTGGAACGTACGTTTGCTGTTGGACCGGGTTGGAGGTGAGGGGTGGCCGAGATTCGAAGGGTAATAGATATCCCTCCCGAAGGACATCTACTATCCAGGTCTCGGCGCCGTAGCGCTGCCAAGTTGCCCAATGGCTGGCCAGGCACCCCCCCACTTCTGGCAGCAGGTGAGGGGGAACGCCGTCCCTAGCGTTTCCCCCCTTTCTTCGACTTCTTCCCTGACCCCCTCCTCACGAGAAGGAAGGCTGGGAGGAGGGCTGGTTATGGCCCCCCTTGGCAGAAGTCGAAGAAGACAGAGTCTTTCCACGGGGCTTCGACGAGGCTATCGTCTTAGCGGCCGAAGAAGCACTAACCGAGCTCTTTGGCTTGGCCGCAGTTCGAGGCTGCCCAGAAGCCTTCGAAACTGCCTGGTGTACAAGACGGTCACTGTCGTCAGTGCGCCGTCTGTCCACCACAGCGTCCACCATCACTCCTGGGAAGAGAGAGGAGGAACTCCGTACAGGTCCATTCCGAAGTCCTAATGCCGCCTCACGCCCAGCCGCCCTGGATACTCGTGTAAGGACAGCGTCCCTACGTCGAAGTACCAGGTCGGCCCACAGGTTTCCCATCTGGTGGGCTAGGAAGGAGATGGCTCTTCCTCCAGACTGGCAAAGCCTCCTGAAAGCGGAGTCTTCTTCGGGAGAAATTCCCCCGGAGTTGGCTGCGACCTTAGACACTGTTAGGGACCACAGGTCTATCCAGGAGACGGCATGGAAAGCTGCCATGGCAGTGGATTCCAGGCCAAGTGCCTCTTGCTGCGAGAACCATAGGTTCTCAGACAGGAGCTGCTGCAGAGACACCCCCGGTGTTAGCCTGGCTAACTCCAGGTTTACCTGTTTGGACGGCATCGGATCTTCTGACGGCACGTAGAATCGCCGCTGTCGCAGTAGAGGAGGAGGAAGCAGCTTGCTCGACCTGCTTGACCTGAGAGAGCCTTCCTGCCCGGAGACAAGAGACTCAACCTGGTTCAAGACAGAGTCGGCAAGCTCTGATCGCGGCAACCCCACCGTCGGTTTGGGTTCCCTCTTCGGGCCCCAAAACGACTCGAGCCGGGACGTGGGCTCAGGAGGTGGGAGCGGCGACCCTTCCCCGAGGTTGTTGTGCTGACGAATCAGCGCAATAACCTCGGCAAAGTTCCTCTGGATCTCGGGAGTCACTGCATCCTGAGGAGTAGGACCGTCCAGTCCCTCGAACAGGAGCACCTCTCGAGACCCTCCCCCCTCGAGGGGGGGAACGGCAACAGACCCCTCTCGGTCTCCTCCAGCCACTTGCGCGTACGTCCTGGCTGGTCCAAGAACCGTGCCTGGCACGTACAGCGTCGTGGTGGGATCATGAGGGGCGCACCCCTCACGATCACTCCTCAATACCTCGCTCCTCCCGGTGTAGCCCGGGGAGGTTGAAGGTACGGGAGAGGCAGACCTGACGCTCCCTCCTCGCTCGCTGGCAGGACCAGCGGGCTTGGAGGGCTACAGGCGATCGCCAACCCGCGGTGGTGATCGAGCTGCAGGCCTGGTCGAGCCGTCTCCTTGCGGAGAACGGCTGGACTGAGCACAGCGGCCCCGATCTCGTGTGTCAGAAGAGCTGCTGCTGGTTGCCGTACCCGCCCGCTCTCTGTGAGAGCGACGGTCGGGCGACCTGCAGAGCTCACTGTCACGGTGAGACCGGTGCTTGTCCTCACGGCGCGGCACACCGCTGTGGCGATCGGGGGGACCTTGTCCCAGCCTCGGCACGTGGACGGTCAGAGACCGTCATGGCACCCCGGGTAGCCAGCTGGTCGCCGCGAGAGCGAGAGCTGGCCTGGTGAGAGTCGCCTGAGCGGCTGTCACCAGTCTTCCGCTCCGTGCCGTGAACCTGACGTCAAGCGAGCTCTTGCGTCTGGTTCTTGGCTGCACGGTCGCTGGTAGGCAACCGTACACTCGGTACCTCTCGCGAACGAGAGGCCGAGACGGAACCTGATGCAGTGGCAGAGCCTCTGGCACCAGGCGAGGAAGTACCGGTGTTAGCCGGTACTCCTCTGGTCCCCAAGACTTCCTTGCGGAAGAAGAGACGGGCCCTGCTCCCGAAGGAGCAGGAGGACCAACGGAAGCAACCCCCGTCTCACCGGAGCGAGACGGGCCTGAGAAGCTCCCGAAGGAGACTTCTTAGGAGGGGAGGAGGCAACCTTCTTCTTCTTTGGCTTGGAAGCCTTAGAAGTCGAAGGGGGCGAGGCGGCAGACGACGACGACGAAGACGACGACACCTTCCTCTTCTTCTTCGTCAGCTTCCTCAGGACCGACGTTAAGTCTACCATCCAGGGCGGAGCCGGGGCTGCTGTTGCCGAAGCAACAGGGCCCGGACACACCTGTCCGGAAAGACCATCGTCGGGTACAGCGACGCCACAAGCAGGAACAACCTCGGCAGGAGCAGGCAACACAGGAACGGCAGGCACAGTCGGCAACGGAACAGTCAGGGCAGGCACAGTCATCGGCATCTGGGTGGGTACGGCAGGTGGCACGTCCAACACAGGAGGACGGACCAGCGACACCGACATCCTTGGCACCGGCGGCAGGTCCAGGGGCGAGCTCTTCGGGCACTGAAAGTCAGGTCTCGGCAGCACGGCAAACCCGGGTGGCGGCAGCACACTCCCCCGTGTAACGGCGATCGGACCCTGTACAGAGGTGGTTGGTGAGACCGATACAGCATGTGGAGAATACACCAAGTGAGGGGGAGCAGCACAGCCTGGAGTGGTCAATGTGGTGGTCACCGTGGCATGCGTGACCGCAGCAGCGCCAGCAAGATGGTACAGCAGCCCCTGGACTCTTGGCACACCCTGCAAGCCCAATGAAGCCCACACCTGACCAAGGTCGTCCCTCACAACAGACGCATCTGGGGAAGCAAAGGTTGGGTTAGTACGGGGGGTCTCTACCTGCTCGCGGGGAGTGGACGAACGGATAGAGGACCCTGAATACAACTCAACGTCGGGGTACCTAGCGCCCTTCTCCACACTCGACAGATCGGGTGAGGAGAAGGACCTGGAAACGCCCCCCCCCGAGGGGGAAGGTGCCATACGTGGGAGCTGAGCAGGGGCAGGAAAGACGACGAAGTGTCCGTTACCAAAGGAGTCGCGGGAGAGCTTTCCGACGACTCCTTTGCTGGCCTTCGCTTCTTCCTGCCCTCGTACAAGCCCCACTGCACCTCCGACCAATTAATACACACATCACAGGGCTCGGTGCGGGAGCATTTGCGCCCCCGGCACCAAGCGCACAACACATGGGGGTCAATCTCTGGAAAACTGCGGAATTTGCCGCACTTACGCCCCTCAGTTCCTGGGCACAGTCGCCAGATAATTGGAGGGCAAGGAGAATCCATGATTGAACCAAATCACAATAATTGATGATAATAATAAAGGAAATGAATGTACACAACAAGAAAGCACAACTATAAAGAAAAGCGAACGACGATAAAGCAGGCAGAGAGCGCAGAACACACATCCACTCGCTGTGAGGCCGAAAGCAAAAGTGATTGTTTACCTCCCAGTCGCGAGCCGCGCGCCTATCGGACAAGCAGTTAACTACCGAACCCCTTGTTCGAAAGCTTACAACCTATCCAGCTGCCGCTAGTAAACCTTCCTATTGTAAAAGGACAGAAGGTTTGTATTCCATGTCGGAACAACTGGAAGCCTTCACTAACCTTCTGTTATCGAGGGTTAGTGGAGTCATAGACCAAAGGCTTGAGGCAATGCCTCTCGCCTCGGTCCCAGAAGCCTCCGGTCAGGCATTTACGTCTCTGACCGAGAGGATAAAGCCTTTGGAGGATATGCTCTCCGGCCTCCTTCACTCCGGGACTCCGGCACTATCTATGATGGTACCGGACGCCTCCAAGCTTCCTCCTTTTGATAAGGAGAATCCTTGGAGGCTAGCTCCCTCTTTTGATAAGGAGAATCCTTGGAGGCTAGCTCTCCATGCCCCGTTCTTAGAGGGTAAACTTACCATTGAAGGATGTGGTACCTGGCCTATTGAGGATTTTGAGGTGTTTCCTCCAGGTCTCCAATTCCCATTCCCTGGGTTTGTGAGACTGGACCAACATGCTCTGGTTCGGGTAGATAAAGTCCCCAAGGAGACCGTTATCTTCCCGAGAGAGCAGGCTCACAATATTTGGGTCCGCACCTTGTCCGAATGGGGTTGCGTTAACATGAAGTTAACGCCACATAAAGGCTCCTTCACTATGTTTGTGACCCAGGACGGAGTTCCATCACCATGCACATCTAAGGTGGTGGAACGAACTCTTCAAGCTGCAGCAGAGGACAAGCTGCTGCCGGTATTGAGAGAGACGGAGGCTACCTCCCTTCTCTTTCCAACTGGACTGGACTTTTGGAAGGACGCTCCGGCGACGTTTACCACAGGTAAACTCGACCCGGAATGCGCTTCCAACCTCTTTTCCGAGAGATTGCATAGGATTCCGGATCACCAAGTGAAAACATAGTTCGAGGCAAAGACAAGACTGGCAAGGTCTATCAACTCCGTCACTGCGGCGGAGTTGGTAGCTTCCACCTACAATGAGGAGCAAGTGTTTAGGGTTCTGACTAAGGCGCTTTTACAAATGTTCCAGTCAGACCTCTCCGATTTTGCTGTGGCCAGACGCGCTTGTAGGAAGCACGTCTTAGCGGGTGCCTCCATAAAACATGAGCCCAATAGGCTCATCAGGTCTTCAATCTGGGGAGAAAACCTTTTCCCCAGGTTCGATGGGGTCTCCCCTTCAAACAACAGTTCGAAGGGTCCGGACACCAATCAAAATCCAAGAAGAAGGCAAGAAGATATAACCCTTACCAGGGCTCTAGGCCACAAGCGTTAGTTCAAGCAGTAACAGTTTCCCAGGTCGGTAAACCTTCCACCTCGAAAGCACAACCCCAACAGCAGTTTGTGTTAGTGCCAGCTCCTTCAGCCCCACAGCCGTCTACCTCTTCGGCTATAGTGACTTCTCCGGTCTTTAATCCTACATATGAAGCGAGAGATCTCTTTCGCTCCTATAGTAGGCATGCCGGAAGTAGTCGAGCCAGGGGTGGCCCACGAATACGTGGCGGAGCAAGAGGAAGAGGCTTCCGTGGAGGCAGAGGCTCCAGACCTGCACCCAACCAGTGAGGGTCCGCAGGTAGGAGGGAGGCTGTATTTTTTCCGGGACCATTGGACCTTCAGTCCATGGGCCCACAGCATAATCTCAAAAGGCTTAGAGTGGAGTTGGGAGAAAGGGCCTCCTCCACCAGTCACCTTTTATCAAAAGCCTACGGTGGACCTGATAGATTATGCCAAGGACCTCCTCCAGAAGAGAGCAATAAAGAAAGTGGGACTTAAAATTTCAGGGACGTCTGTTCAGTGTCCCCAAGAAGGACTCAGCCAAAAGAAGAGTGATTCTGGACTTATCCCGTCTCAACTTATACATTCGCTGCGACAAAGTCCGCATGCTGACTACCTCACAGGTTCGGACCTTACTTCCCCGTGGGGCCGTCACCACCTCTATCGATCTTACAGATGCCTACTATCAAGTCCCGGTAGCAAGGAACTTCTCCTCGTACCTAGGGTTCAAACTAGGGAAACAGGCTTACTCATTCAGAGTCATGCCATTCGGGCTCAACATTGCGCCCAGAATATTTACCAAATTGGGAGAGACGATAGTACAAGTTCTCAGAAAGAAAGGCATTCTGTTGGTAGCTTACCTAGATGACTGGCTCATTTGGGCAACCAGTGTCGAGGAATGCCGCAGATCAACATACAAGGTGATACAGTTTCTGGAATCACTGGGATTCCAGATAAACAGGGAGAAATCCAGGCTTACCCCAGCGTCTCATTTTCAGTGGCTGGGAATCCAATGGGACCTGAACAGACACGAGCTATCTCTTCCAACCAAGAAGGCAAAAGAGATAGCAAAAGCCATGAAGCATTTCCTAAAGAACAAGAAAGCTTCTCGCCGAGCCCAAGAAAGGATTCTAGGTTCTCTACAGTTTGCGTCCGTGGCGGACGTCCTGCTAAAGGCCAGGTTGAAGGATATCAATCGGGTCTGGAGATCAAGAGCCAATACCAGACTCAGAGACAGGTCTTCGGCGATTCCGCCTATTCTGACAAAGAGGCTCCGTCCTTGGACGGATCACCGGAACCTGTCCAAGTCAGTACCTCTTCAGTTCCCTCCCCCGTCTTTAACTATCCACACGGATGCATCCCTAAGTGGATGGGGAGGATATTCTCACCACAGAAAGGTACAAAGAAATGGTCGGTGACATTCCGCCAGTTTCATATCAATGTCCTGGAGGCAATGGCAGTGTTCTTGACCCTGAAACGTCTGTCTCTGGCCAAGAAGAATCATATAAGAATTGGTCTCGGACAGTCTAGTAGTAGTCCACTGCATAAACAGAGGCAGCTCCTGGTCAAGCAAGTTGAATCATGTTCTTCTGGCAATTTTCTTACTGGCAGAAAAGAACCAATGGCACCTATCTGCAGTTCACCTAGCAGGAGTCAGGAATGTCGTTGCAGATTCACTGTCCAGGACATCTCCGTTGGAGACGGAGTGGTCACTGGACATAGATTCCTTCCGGTGGATCGGCAATCAAATCCCGGGCCTTCAAGTAGACCTTTTTGCCACGGAAGCCAATCACAAACTACCCTGCTACGTGGCTCCCAATCTAGACCCACTAGCATTCGCCACAGACGCGATGTCCGTAGAATGGAACAACTGGCAGAAAATCTACCTATTTCCATCAGTGAATCTTCTGATGAAGGTCTTACACAAACTGAGAACCTTCACAGGCCAAATAGCCCTAGTAGCACCCGACTGGCCAAAGAGCAACTGGTATCCACTTCTTCTAGAACTGAATCTTAGGCCCAAACGGATCCCCCATCCGAAATTGACGCAGGTAGTACAAACTCGGACTGTGTCAGCTTCCTCAAGAATTCTGAGTGCCCTAATTTTATGGATTTCATGAAGTTTGCAGCTCAGAAAGATGCAAGCATTGATCCTTTAAATATCCTATTTATTGAATCAGACAAGAGGGATTCAACAGTCAGACAATACGATTCAGCAGTTAAGAAATTAGCTAACTTTTTGAAGGACTCAGATGCTCACGAGATGACCACAAACTTGGCCATCTCATTTTTTAGTTCTCTCTTCGAGAAGGCTCTAGCTGCCAGTACCATTACTACAGTAAAATTAGCATTACGAAAGATTTTCCAGGTAGGCTTTAATATTAACCTATCAGACGCATACTTCTCCTCGATTCCTAGAGCATGTGCCCGCTTGAGACCAGCAGATCGCCCCCAGTCGGTCTCCTGGTTCCTGAATGATGTCCTTAGACTTGCCTCGGACTCTAACAATGAGACGTGCCCATACCTAACCCTTCTTAGGAAGACATTATTTTTAATGGCTTTAGCCTCAGGAGCTAGGATATCTGAACTCTCGGCTCTCTCTGGGAATCCAGGTCATATTGAATTCCTCCAATCAGGTGAGGTCCTGCTATCACCCGATCGACAATTTCTGGCTAAAAACGAGGACCCACAGAACAGGTGGACTCCTTGGAAAATTCTTCCCCTTATGCAGGACACATCATTGTGTCCAGTTAATACATTAAAATCCTTCCTAGCCAGAACTTCTCGAAAGGTTTCAGGCCCTCTGTTTATTAGGGAGAAAGGTGGAACAATCTCTCTGAAAGGTAATAGGCAGCAAATACTTTACTTTATTAAACAAGCTAACCCGGATTCAGTCCCACACGTCCATGACATCCGGGCAGTAGCCACCTCTATCAACTATTTTCAAAATATGAACTTTGAAGACCTAAAGAAGTATACGGGTTGGAAATCTCCAGCAGTATTTAAACGCCACTATCTCAAAAATATAGAGGCCCTTAAATTCCCAACAGTGGCAGCTGGAAGTATAGTTTCCCCAGAATAATTGTGCCTTAGAAACTTCCTTCTAACCCTTCTATTTCCTTTTCCCTAATACTCTCCTTCCTGCCTGACTCGCTCGTATTCCCCGCCAACCTACCTCTTCTGGGCCGGGCTGGCCCTGGGCCATCCCGTCCTCGGAACCTATGTATATATTACTCTGTTATTCATTATATACCTATAACTTTTATGTCCAGTCTGTACATATTCATCCAGGTCACTTTACGTACCATGTGTACCTTAGTATTACCAGTCTTTGTATATATTACTCTTAAGTTGTAGTTTAAGCCATACTTTAAGTAGTATATGAGTTTATTTCTACATTAAGTTTAGTCATTAAATTCCATTTTATTGAAACCTAAGGTTTTATTAACCTCCATTTTTATACTGGTCTGTTCTATTTGGCTTGGATGGTATTCTCTTATATGTTTTCACCGGCAGACACAGGTCGAACCCAGAAAAGGGATTTTGACGAAGGAAAAATCTATTTCTGGGGGAAGACCTGTGTCGCCCGGTGAACCCAACCCTTTTCTCTTTCTCCTTACTCTTTTCCACCCTTGGCCAATCCAAGCCTGGAGGTATATTCCAGGAATGGGGAAGCGAGTGGGTACTAGTAGTAGTTGCGAGTGGAGGGTGGGGCAGGGGATGCTTGGAACGGCTCCCACCGCGTAGGGATTTTGAAGAGGGAATCTTCTAAGTGGCAGAGGATCTGCGAATAGTAACCACTTCGCCCCTTTACTTATACCAACACCCTTCGGGGTGCTCGCGCTGAGGGTAGTAACTTCAGCATACCATGTAAGCTTTTTCTCTGGTATATATTATTTTATATTTATACTTGAAAAATGAGCTACAGGGATTTTTCACTGGGCGACACAGGTCTTCCCCCAGAAATAGATTTTTCCTTCATCAAAATCCCTTTTTACTAACTATACAAACAACCAGTCCTTTACATTAAAAATTACTTATGCTGAAGTTGGAAAATGGCTGCTTGACATTTAAACAAGGTAGCCAGGTAGTTAAACTACCATTTGGTTGGTAGGAGTTCAGCCCACCTGAATGTAAACATTCAAATTGCTTTTGGCCCAGGTATCAGACTGAGGGGTAGCATGAGGTGAGACTAATGTGTAAAGGGCCTCAGGTTTGTATAGTTAGAGAAAATTATATTGATAAGATACAATAAAGTTTTGTACATACTTACCTGGCAGATATATACTTAGCTATAGACTCCGTCGTCCCGACAGAATTCAAAACTCGCGGCACACGCTACAGGTAGGTCAGGTGATCTACCATTCCCGCCGCTGGGTGGCGGGATCCGGAACCATTCCCGTTTTCTGACAGATTTTCTCTTCCACCTGTCTCCTGAGGGGAGGCTGGGTGGGCCATTAATCGTATATATCTGCCAGGTAAGTATGTACAAAACTTTATTGTATCTTAACAATATCATTTTTGTACATGCAACTTACCCGGCAGATATATACTTAGCTGATTGGCACCCTTGGTGGAGGGTAAGAGACAGCTAGATACCAAAAAAAAAAAAGAAAATAATAATAACGGGAAAACAACAATTGTTGTAGGATATAAATCCTTGGTTCTCACCTGTTTGGGCAGAAGACTTCATGATTACTGTCAATGAGCCTGCATGCCTCAAGAGCTTCAGCGAGGTATCGACCTATAACTGAATAGCCCTTCTGGATCATGTCAAAGGGGGCTAGCCCGCTTACACGACAGAGCCTACACGGATCGTGTCAATGGGGCTTACCCACTTATATAACAGAGCCTGACCTGTATCATATCAATGGGGGCTAGCCCTCTTACATGACAGAGCTTTAGGTTTTACAAAATAACACAACGAGGAGACCAACAGTTAATCCCGACCACCTGACCCTCCTAACCATGTTAGATCTAGGAATTGAAAGGGGTTACTACCTATACCCTCTTCCAATCGACCATAAAAACACACACCACAATATTAAAAAATAGAATAATTAACTAAACTAATTAGGATTAACCTCAGCTCCTCCTCCCAGCACTGAATCCGCGGAAACACACGCCCCGAGTGAGAAGCACTTCTCATAAGTAACTCTCACGTCTCTTAGGTAATGAGAAGCGGATACCGAGTTACACCTCCAATACGTGGACTCTATAAGGGCTTGAAGAGACCACGTCTTGTGAAACGCCATCGAGGTTGCTATGGCTCTCACTTCATGCGCCTTCACTCTGAGGAGCTTAAACTGTTCATCACCACATGCTAGATGCGCCTCCTTAATTACGTCTTTTATGAAAAACGTTGGAGCGATTTTCGAAATAGGTCTTGTCGGATCCTTGACCGAGCACCAAAGACTTTCTTCTGTACCTCCTAATAGAGACTTCCTTTGCAAATAAAACTTGAGGGCTCTTACCGGACATAAAGTCCTCTCCTGCTCTTCCCCCATAAGCGAAGAAAGCCCTTTCACTTCGAAGCATCTTGGCCATGGTTTTGATGGATTCTCCTTTTTTGCTAAGAAGAGAGGCTTAAAAGAGCAAATTGCAGCGTTCTTCTTAAATCCCACTCTGCCTTCTAACGCTTGAAGTTCACTTATCCTTTTTGCCGTTGCTAGGGCGAACAGGAACAGAGACTTCCTTGTCAAGTCTCTAAAGGAGGCCTTATTAGAAGGTACGTACTTGTCCGACATAAGATATTGAAGGACCACATCCAAATTCCAACTAGGATTCTTCCTGGTCTGGCTTTTTGAGGTCTCGAAAGACCTAATAAGGTCATGCAGGTCCTTGTTCTCTGACACATCTAGCCCCCTATGCCTAAAAAACAGAGGCTAGCATGCTTCTGTACCCTTTTATCGTTGAAACAGCTAAATTACACTTTCTTCTAAGATAAAGAAGAAAATCCGCAATGTCAGTTACAGAGGTACTGGAAGAGGATACCTTCTGCAACTTGCTCCATCTTCTAAACACCTCCCACTTCGACTGGTACACTCGTAAAGTGGAAGGTCTCCTGGCTCTTGCGATTGCTTTCGAAGCCTCGCGAGAAAACCCCCTTGCTCTAACGAGTCCTTCGATAGTCTGAAGGCAGTTAGACTTAGAGCGGGGAGGTTTTTGTGATACCTGTCGAAGTGGGGCTGTTTGAGAAGATCGCTCCTTAGTGGGAGCGATCTGGGAAGATCCACCATCCATTCCAGCACCTCTGTAACCCAGCCTAGGGCTGGCCAAAAGGGGGCGATTAAAGTCAGCTTCGCTCCTTCTGAGGAAGCAAACTTCCTTATCACTTCCCCTACTAGTTTGAAGGGGGGAAAAGCGTACCCGTCTACGCCCTTCCAATCCATCAGGAGGCCGTCTATGGCTATCGCTCTTGGATCTGCAATCGGGGAGCAATAATTCTCCAGTCTCTTGTTCCAATTGGTTGCGAACAAGTCTATGTTCGGTCTTCCCCATAACCCCCATAACTGCTCGCAAACTTGCGGATAGAGGGTCCATTCGGTGGGGAGAACTTGGTTCTTTCTGCTTAGCAGATCCGCCCGAACGTTTCTCTCTCCCTGTATAAACCTAGTGAGAAGAGAGATTTCTTTCTTCTGAGCCCAAAGCAGCAACTCCTTCGCTGTCTCGTAAAGGGAGAATGAGTGGGGTCCCCCTTGTTTCCTGATATAGGCGAGGGCTGTCGTGTTGTCCGAATTGACCTGAATGACAGATCCTGAGATCTGCCTTTGGAAGTGAATGAGAGCTAAATGAATGGCCTTTAACTCCTTTTTGTTTATGTGCCAGGACACCTGTGCTCCTTCCCAGGTGCCTGACACTTCTTCCGAGCCCAACGTTGCTCCCCATCCTGAATCCGACGCGTCTGCAAACAACGCTCGGAGAGGGCTCTGTATGTGCAGAGATACTCCTTTGCTGAGCTTCTTTGGGTCCAGCCACCATCGGAGATCCTCCTTGATCTTGTCCGTCAGAACAAAGGAGTCTTCTAGGTCCTGGGAACTCTGATCCCAGTTCTCCTTCAGATAATACTGAAGGGGTCTTAGGTGCAGCCTTCCTAAAGAAATGAACTGCTCCAACGAGGAGAGGGTTCCCAGCAAACTCATCCATTCCCTCGCGGAGCAATGTTCTTTCTTTAGAAAAACTGAAACCTTCGCTAGGCAGCGTTCTATTCTCTCTATTGATGGAGAAGCTAGAAAACCCCGAGAATCCATCTGAATCCCCAGATAGACTATGCTCTGCTGGGGATCCAGTTGGGACTTCTCGAGGTTGACTAGGAGTCCCAGAGACTGCGTCAATCTTAGCGTTACAGAAAGGTCCTCGAGACACTGATCCTTTGACTTTGCTCTTATGAGCCAGTCGTCCAAGTACATTGAGATCCTGATCCCTTCTAAATGTAGCCAATGTGCCACATTCCTTAGGATGCCCATAAAGACTTGAGGGGCCATCGATAGTCCGAAGCACAGCGCTCAAAACTGGAATACTCTTCCCTGTGACACGAATCTGAGATATTTCCTTGATGCCGGGTGAATTGGCACATGGAAATATGCATCTTGAAGGTCCAGGGATACCATCCAGTCCCCTGGACAAAGAGCAGAAAGCACAGAAGAAGAATTCTCCATCGAGAACTTCTTCTTTATCACAAAGAAGTTCAGCGCGCTTACGTCTAAAACCGGCCTCCACCCGCCCAAGACTTTTGGTACCAGGAACAGCCGATTGTAGAAGCCTGGTGAATGGAGATCTTGAACCGGTTCTATGGCCCTCTTCTGCAGCATAAGGTCTACTGCTTGCAGGAGAGCCTGACTCTTGATGGGATCTTTGTATCTTGCCGTCAACTCCCTTGGGGTTTTCGTTAAGGGAGGATATTCCCTGAAGGGGATGAGGTATCCTCTCTCGAGGATAGAGAGGGTCCAGCTGTCCGCCCCTCTCTGCGCCCAGACTCTGGCAAAGTTCAAAAGTCTGGCACCTACAGATATCTGGAGGACTTCTCTCTCATTTTGCCTTCCCGACAGGCCTCCTGGAAGGTCTTCCTCTCTGGTCTGGTCTCCTACCTCTGAAAGGGGCTCTCGAAGAAGAAGAGACTCCTCGAAAGAGCTGCTGAAGAGGTGCTTTCTCTTTCTTTGCAAAGGGAACAGCGGGCTTGAATCTCTTCGCTGATTGTGTAAGGAGGTCCTGTGTAGCCTTGCCAGCTAAAGATTTGGCTATATCCTTCACCGTGTCCTGTGGGAAGAGGTGGCTAGAAAGAGGCGAATATATGTAATAATGCCGACCTCTGAAGAGGAGAGACTGACTTGGTCAGGAATGAGCTGTAAACTGACCTCTTCTTTAAGATTCCTGAGCCAAATAGGGAAGCAACCTACACCGAACCATCCATCACAGCTCTATCCAAACATGCCAACACACTCGAGAGCTCCTCCATGCTCACAAAGTCCGGATCTTGGGCTCTCTTAGCCAGGGCTCCCAGAGACCAGTCCATAAAATTGAACACCTCAAGTGTCCTGAAGAGGCCCTTGAGGAGATGGTCGAGTTCGCACATCCCCCAAGTAGCCTTTGCTGAGAGGAGAGAGCGCCTCCTTGAAGAATCCACCAGCGAAGCATAGTCTGCATCTGCCGACGAGGGAAGCCCTAAGCCCATGGGCTCCTTCGTATCATACCATCTTCCAGGTTTTCCCGTCAGCCTGGAAGGAGGGCATGAAAACACTGTCTTGCCCGCTTCTCTTTTTGACTGAAGCCACTCTCCAAATCCCTTGAATGCCTTCTTCATACTAAGGGTTGGACGCATCTTCACGAATGAGGAGGCCTTTGGAGACTTCGTGCTCGAAAGCAAAGATCCTGGCGAGGGCGGATCAGCTGGTTGAAGCGTATCCCAAACTCTTTCAGCAATAGCAAAGACAGCCTTTTATAGTACGAAACTACTACGTCGACTGGAAATTCTTCCTCCGAGACTTCCTCTAACCCTCCAGCTGCAGGATAGCCCTTCGAAGGGGAGCGGCTCTGAGAAGGAGCGGGACTTCTGTCACGTGAAGGAGAGTGCCTTCCATGCGACCTATGCTTGCTGCTGCAAGCTGCGAGAGAGCTCTTGAAGGTAGAAGATTTCTTGTCAGGATCCTGTGTCTTGCGAGGAGAAGGGCTCTTACTCCCTGAAGAGCTCATTACGTGTGAAGGGGTCCTGTTCAATCCTTGGCGCCTGCTAGGCTCCTGGCGCCTGCTGGGCTCCTGGCGCCTAACGAAATCCTGGCGTCTACTGGGCTCCTGGCGCCTGATGTGCTCCTGATGCCTGAAAGGCTCCTGGCGCTTACTCGACTCCTGGCGCCTGAAAGGTTCCTGGCTCTTTATAGGCTCTTGACGTCTGCCACGATGCTGGTAATCAACAGAGGAGTCCGACTCCTGATCTCTCCGTGAATCTGTAGCTGAGCATCTCCTCTGAGAGCGGCTACTGCTGGGAACTTTTCTACGAATAGAAGAGCTCCTAAGGGGTTCGAGCTGTCTGCTGCGCGGAGCACTCTTGTACGGCAGTGAGGAGCGCTTATAGGGTGAACGAGAGCGTCTCTCGGGAGAAGAGCGCCTGCCAGAAGGTGACCTCCTGAAAGGAGGAGAGCGCCTGGAAGAGTCAGAGATGTCTCCTCTAAAAGGAGATGAGCGCTTGCTAGTAGCGGAAAACTTCGATCTCTTCACTGGTAGGGAGGCGTCTTTCCTGCGCATAGAATCCTTTAGGAGAGCGCCTACCAGGGAGGACAACTGTTCTTGCAGGTTAAGCAGGAAGAGTTTGGTCGGATCTTGAGGAGCTGGAGACGGTCGTCTAGCCTTCTTACTGCTCGAAGGAAAATCCTCAGGGAAGCGCTTGGGGCTCGAATCAAAAGCGTCTCCTTTCGGCGAAACCCACGATCTCTTCAAAGGACGAGACTTAGAGGCAGAACTCCATCCACGCTTAGACGATGAGGAGTCCGAAGCTGAAAAGCACTCCCTCAGGATGCCTTTTCTACGGCTATCCAAGGCAGCCTGGGTCGCTACTTCAGGATCTGCCGAAGGGATGCCTGATCGTTGGGGATGCTCCACATCCTCCCTGCGGCTGTTGACATTCCTCCTCCCCTGGTCCTGGGAGTTTGAAAGAGGTCTATAAGCCTAGGAGCAATGCGGAGCCGATCAGACGCCCCCTCCACTGCACTGGGGTCACTGCACTCACTGACACTCTTACCTTTAGCTTCCATAGCCTTTAATTGTTCCTGTAGCTCCCTGATCGAGGATTTCATAATCTCCATTTCTGAAAACGAATCCTTAGATTCAACACAAGGAGAAGGGGCTGAGGTTACAGGAGAAAAGTTAGAATCTACTTTGTTAGTTTCTATTTCAGGTTCAAAAGAGCAAGATCTGCTTGAGCTCCTTGAGGAAGCCTTCCTAGCTCTATCCTTCTCTCATTTCTTGATATAAGCAGATAAATTCTTCCATTCTTGTTCTGTTAGTCCCTCACATTCAGCACAAGTATTGTCAAAAGAACATTCAGAACCTCTGCATTTAACACAAACCGTATGGGGATCTATATCTGCTTTCAGCAGTCTAACCCTACATTCGTCCCTTGCACACACTCTAAACATAGGTGTTACTTTAATGTCAGCCATCGTGAGAGAAAAAACCTAATCAAATTCCTAAAACAGTCCACAACAAGCGTATGCCAAGCTAGAGAAAAAAAAGAGTACTTCACCAATAATTCATCCAACAAATTTTCGGCGAACGAGCAGAATTCCAAGCAGGAGGAACCCCGGAGACAGAGAAAATCTGTCAGAAAACGGGAATGGTTCCGGATCCCGCCACCCAGCGGTGGGAATGGTAGATCACCTGACCTACCTGTAGCGTGTGCTGCGAGTTTTGAATTCTGTTGGGACGACGGAGTCTATAGCTAAGTATATATCTGCCGGGTAAGTTGCATGTACAAAAATACAATTTCATACATTCAACTTCCCTGTCAGATATATACTTAGCTATAGACTCCGTCGTCCCCGACAGAAATTCAAATTTCGCGGCACACACTACAGGTAGGTCAGGTGATCTAGCCGCCTGCCGCTGGGTGGCAGGAATAGGAACTATTACCATCTAGAGCCAGATTTTCTCTGTTGCCGGTACTAGTAACATCGTTTGCTAGTTCCTCCTGACTTGATTTTTTAATTTCATTATGCCGTTGATCTTTTGGACTGCTATTTGGTGACGTATTGGATCTTTGGTTTGGCATACGCTATTGTGGACTGTTTTTTGGATTTTGGATTTGTAATTTCTCATAATGTCTGACATTTCAATTTCGTTCAGAGTGTGTGTGAATGAGAGTTGTTATGTGAGACTACCGAAAGCTTCGGTAGATCCTCACACCACTTGTAAAAATTGTAGAGGGAATGTATGCTCACAATTGAATACATGTGATGAATGCAAGGATTTGAATGAGGAGGAATGGAAGATGCTTGATTCCTACTTGAGAAAGTTGGAAAGAGATAGGGCAAGAAAAGCCTCTTCCAAAAGTGTGAGTAGGTCGGTCTCTAACGAGCCAGTTAGCGGACTATTGCCTATTGCTAACCCAATTGTTTCCTCCCATACAGCTGTACCTTCCCGATTATCTGATTCGGCAAGTTCAACAGAAGCTCCTTCTCCTTCATCGGAGATTGAAAGAGAGGACGTAGCTACAAAGATTTTGGAGAATATGCAAAAGCAAATATCGTCATTAGTAGGAGTTCTTAGGTTGGATCCTCCTAGAAGGAAGGATAAATTTCTTCCAATCAAAAGATCCCACCCGCTGGAACTCTCTGAGAGCTTGGATGAGGCTCCTGCCAGGAGCCTGGCGCCAGCCAGACGTCATGCTCCTGTCAGGCGCAAAACGCCGTTAAGGCGAGAGGATTTATATAGATATCAACCTAGATCTCCTACTAGAAGAGAAGCGCATGAGGCGTCTGGATCGAGGCGTAAACTTGAAACTCCCGAAATCAGACGGACTCCTGAAATGAGACGCAAAGCGCCAGGGGCGCCTGAAGCTCCTGAAGCGCCTGAAGTGAGGCGCAAAGCGGCTGAAGCTCCTGAAACTTCTGGGGTGAGGCGCAAAGCGCCTGGAGCGCCTGAAATGAGGCGTAAAGCGTCTGGAGATCCTCAAGCAGCTGAAACGAGGCGCAAGGCGCCTGGAGCGCCTGAAAGGAGGCGCAAAGCGCCTGAAGAGCCTGAGGCGCTTGAAACGAGGCGCAAAGCGCCTGGAGAGCCTGAAGCGCCTGAAAGGAGGAGCAAAGTGCCTGGAGAGCCTGAGGCTCCTGAAACGAGGCACAAAGCGCCTGGAGAGCCTGAAGCGCCTGAATGGAGGCGCAAGGCGCCTGGAGAGCCTAAGGCTCCTGAAACAAGGTGCAAAGCGCCTAGAGCGCCTGAAATGAGACATAAAGCGCCTGGAGCGCCTGAAGCGCCTGAGGCCAGGCATAAAGCGCCTGAAGAGCCTGATCTTAAACGGAAAGAGCCTAAGCCTGTTACCAAACATCGAGCACCTGACACCCATCATATGACAAGCAGGCGCAAAGATTTATACAATCTAGAAGGACCAAGATTCAGGCGCTATGATTCGGAGACTTTATCAGAGTTTGAAGCGGACTTGGAGGCTCCTCTGTGGGATTTTTCTCAGGATCAATTTTCTCCTGACAGGGTCTCTAGATGTCGCACAGACGGCCGTAGCCCCTGTCAGGAAGGGCTTGATTCTGAAAAAAGGGAGAGACATTTAAGGACTTCTCCTGATAGGGACGAAAGTTGTCGCACAGGCGGCCGTCGTCCTTGTCAGGAGGGCCCTAGTGTAAAAGGACAACATCGGCCTTCACCTGGCAGGGACTCAAGATGTCGCACAGGCGGCCATAGCCCTTGTCAGGTTGCAGTCGGTATTGCCACGAGCCCTTCACCTTCCCGAGAGAGGAGTCCTCCAGTTGCACACTCATCTCCGAATAAAACACAGCCAGAATTAGAAGATGTCTCGGACTCTGAAGAAAATAAGGGGGTAGGTCTTACAGATTATAAGACATTGACAGCCCTCTTATTAAAAGAATTTGGGGAGTCCCTTAGTCCTGCTGCCCCTCCTTCTCCTCGGTCTTTATTTTCGAGTACGAAGGCTGCAAAGTCTTCCTCTTTTTTGAAGATGCAACCGACCATCTCAATGAAGAGGGCTTTGCAGTCGGTCGGAAATTGGAGGAGGCGGGAAAGACTGTGTTTACCTGTCCCCCTTCCAGGCTATCGGGAAGGAGAGGGATTTGGTATAGCACAGGAGAATCTACGGGACTTTCTCTTCCCTCATCTGCTGAAGCGGACTTCTCGACCTTGGTGGATTCGGCAAGGAGACACGCACTTCCATCGGCCAAAACAAGCTGGACAATGTCCGAAATGCACCATCTCCTCAAGGGAATATTCCATGTCTTGGAAGTTTTTAACTTCCTAGATTGGTCCTTACCTTACAGACCTTACAGTTCGTTCGGGTTGCCCCAGGTCCCTCAGTGTGAGGCGCCTCTAATGTCTACCAGAGAGTTGCTAGTACATCTTCCAGTATATTTTGCATCTTCCAATCTTGGATGGTCTGGGATGCAGTTTAGATATTTGTCGAGCTTATTCTTAAACACATCTACGCTCACTCCTGATATATTCCTCAGATGAGCTGGCAACGCATTGAATAGACGCTGCATTATCGATGCTGGTGCGTAGTGGATTAATGTCCTGTGTGCTTTCCTTATTTTTCCTGGTATAGTTTTGGGCACTATTAATCTACCTCTGCTTGCTCTTTCTGATATTTTTAGTTCCATGATATTTTCTGTTATTCCTTCTATCTGTTTCCATGCCTGAATTATCATGTAGCGTTCTCTTCTCCTTTCTAGACTATATAATTTTAAGGATTGTAGTCTTTCCCAGTAGTCTAGGTCCTTAACTTCTTCTATTCTAGCTGTAAAGGACCTTTGTACACTCTCTATTTGTGCAATATCCTTTTGATAGTGTGGGTACCATATCATATTGCAATATTCAAGTGGACTACGAACATATGTTTTATAAAGCATAATCATGTGTTCAGCTTTTCTTGTTTTGAAGTGCCGTAACAACATTCCCATTTTTGCTTTACATTTTGCCAACAGAATTGCTATTTGATCATTGCATAACATGTTCCTATTCATCATCACACCAAGGTCTTTAACTGCTTCCTTATTTGTGATTGTCTCATTATTAGGTCCCCTATATGCATATAGCTTTCCTTCTCTGTCTCCATAATTTATTGATTCAAATTTATCAGAGTTAAATACCATCCTATTTACCTCTGCCCAATCATATACTTTGTTAAGGTCTCTTTGTAGAGCGTTCCTATCTTCATCACAAGTAATTTCTCTACTTATTCTTGTGTCATCAGCGAAACTACTCACTACCGAATCCTTAACATTACTGTCTATGTCTTCAATCATAATAACAAACAATATTGCAGCTAGCACCGTACCTTGTGGCACACCTGATATTACCTTGGTTTCATCCGATTTCTCATCGTTTGCAATAACTATCTGTTTTCTGTTGTGTAAAAATTCTTTTAACCATCTTCCTACTTTATCTACGATATTGTGTTTTCTAATTTTCTTTGCTAATATATTATGGTCTACTTTGTCAAAAGCTTTTGCAAAGTCTAGATAAACCACATCTGTTTCATTTCCGCTTTTCATATTTTTGAATATGTTCTCACGGTGGACTAACAGTTGGGTTTGTGTACTTTTTCCGGGTACGAAACCGTGTTGTCCTATATTAAACAAATTATTTTTTATTAAATGTTTCATAATATTTTTCTTCATTACCCTTTCATACACTTTCATAATATGTGATGTTAGACTCACAGGCCTATAATTACTTGCCTCTAGTCTTGATCCACTTTTGAAAGTAGGGGTGATATATGCTAATTTGTGCTCATCATAAATCTTGCCTGTATCTACACTTTGTCTTAATAATATTGCAAGTGGCTTTGCGATAGAATGAACTACTTTCTTTAACAAAATAGCAGGGACTCCATCCGGCCCTGCAGCAGCTCCATTTTTAATTTCATTAATTGCCTGCACAATATCAGCTTCATTAATTTCTATGTCAGCTAAATATTCACTATTTTCTTCCCTTACTTCTATATCATTATCTTCATTATCTATTCTAGGGTGAATTCTCTCTTATATCGTTCTGCCAGTATGTTGCAATTTTCCTTTTTTTTCATTCGTTTAATCTCCCTTCAATTCTCAGAGGGCCTATTTCTATTCTTCTTTTATTCATCTTCTTCGCATATGAGTATAATAGTTTTGGGGTTTTGCTTGATATTTAATAGGGTTTTTTCTTCCAAGTCCCGTTTTTTCATTTTCTTTTGATTGTATAATCTTTTGTTCTGCATTTTCTATCTTACTTTTTAGTTCTATAACTTTCCATGCATTTTTTTCTTTTGCAAGACCTTTTTTCCACTTTCTGATTTTCTGGAACAAGATCCTTCTGTCTCTTGGTATGCATGAATGATGTTTACTTTTCTTCTTCGGTATATATTTTTCCACTATTTTCTCCAATATTTTATATAATATCTCCGTATTTACCCTTATTGTCATCACTTACGAAAATGTTATTCCCAATCTTTGTTTAATTCTTCATTAATTTCTGACCATTTTATATTTTTACTGTAGAAGTTGTATTTTCCATATCCTTCCCACTTTTTCATTTCTTGCTTATCTCTATTTTCACTTGCTTTGGAATGAACTGTTAATTCTATGACATTATGGTCTGAAATACTCGCATTATAAACTATTATTTCTTTAACATAATTCATCTCGTTCACAAATACTAGGTCTAAAGTATTTTCCTTTCTTGTTGGCAGGTGATTTATTTGTTGAATGTTGTATTCTAGTAGCATATCTAATAGCTTTTCAAATTGCCTCTTATCTTCTGCACTACTATTACTCTCTTTTTTATATGTATAAGTACAACCACAATCTCCTATTCGTTCTTTCCATTCTACGAAAGGAAAGTTGAAGTCACCAGATAGGAGAATAGTCCAGTCCTTGTGATTTCTACATATATCATCTAATTTTTCAATTATTAAGTCAAACTCTTTAGTATTAGTGGGTCTATATATTACTATGTTCATCAATTTTTCAGATTCAAATTCTACCGCTATTAGTTCACATTCTGAGTTACTATATTTCTCATATATTTTTCCTTGTTTTTTGTCTTTCCCATATATTGCGGTTCCCCCTTGATTCCTATTTTTTCTATCTGATCTATAAGTTTGGAACCATTTATTTGATCATCATTCCCAGTCTCTTGGGAATACCAGGTTTCACTTATATTCATTATATCTATTTTCTTTTCATTTTGGGTTAGTTCTTCTAAGTACTCTATTTTTCTTTTTGAGTTACTCGTAACTAAACCCTGCGCATTCATCACTATGATGGTTTGCGTGTTTTCTCCTTCATTTAATAATGGTAGTAATAAGGATTTTCCCATGTCTCTTTCCTGTTCTGGTATGTTGTTCTTTTTTTCATTTCCAGAAATTCTGACATTAAAAAATCCAACTTTTCCATAATATTTGATCTTCCTTCATCATAATTATTCATTTTGTGTCTGAATCTGCAATTTTCTCCGTTTCTGCAATATCCTCTTGCATAATAAATACAGTTATTATCTCTTGAGTAGAATTTCGGAGCTGATGCTTTGAAATTTTTTGCTGACACCTCTGCATATCTCATTGGTGGTTTGCTTTTCTCTTTTACCTGATATTCTTGATTTCTCTCTTTATTTGTTTCTTTCTTATTTTGGATTTTATTACTTGGTTGGTTATTTATTTGATTATGATTCATGGCTACAGGGTGCATATATTTGCATTTTTTGTCGAACTTACATCCTTTTCCTTCTTTTAGGTTTTACATATTTTTGGATGCAGATCTCTGCAATCATCCCCATATCCATCTAAGTATGCACATTTACCATATATTTCATAGTTTGACATATCTTAGGATGTTTGTAGTAACATCTTTCTCCAAATCTGCAATTCCCTCTTTTCAAAAGGTTGCAGATTTTGTCTTTCTTGTCTATTTTTTCCTCTTTCCCGTCATTGTGTAGATCTGGGTAGAGCCTCTTCGGGATTTGCTTTTCTGTTGTCATATCGTAATTTATTTCTTCGTAGGTATGCTGCTTTATTGCCTCATATGTAGTATCAATGAGTATCTCTGCATCCATACTTTTATCTTGTTCTTTGTTTTCCTTATTTTTTTCTGTCATTTCATTTTTGTTTACTTCTCTTCCGTTTTCCTCTTCTTCTTTTTCTTCTTCTTCTTCCTCTTCCTCTTCTTCTTCATCCTCAACTATTTGTACATTCAATCTTGATTTAATAACATTGTCTATCCATGATAGACATGTTGAACAAAAAATTCTTGTATCTTTTCTCAAATCTTGTATTACCTCAGCACACTGTGGATGGGTCGGAATGTTGCATGCAGCACATTTTCTGATTAGGTTTTGTGGATTGACTATGCTATACCAAACCTTACACAGTTTGCATGCTTTTGGCATTCTTTTTCCTAATGCATCAATTAGGATATTCACAAGATTCACCTTATTCATTTTCTTTGTCGGAATATGTTGGTTTATGTATATTTTCTTTATGAGTCTCTTGACCACTTGGATTTTATTTGGAACTTCTTCAATTATTTTCAAGATGTTTTCATTAGATTTGTTCCAGTTTGAAGGATTATATCCTTCTAATATATCTATGAATGCTTTTGTATCTTTTTGGTTAGGACTGTTGCTGATTTCATAGATGAGAAATGCCAGTTCCCTTCCTGCTACCTCATCGTATTGCGAATCTGCTAAACACGCTAAATTACGCCACCTCTTCCCGCAGTTGGAACTTACTGCCATCTTGTTCTGATTTATAGTATTACACTTGATAAACTAACTTAGAAGACGCTTTATCCTACTATTTTCACACTAATCTTATCACCGATAGTTCACGAACACTTCTAGATATTTCTCAAATTCTAGTCGTATGTTAAACTTGTGATATCTGTTGATTAATCTGACTTCACGCGGGTACGTCTCACCAAGCAAGATGGCTACTACTTGGGGCTTTGGCCGAGAAGACTCAAGACCCTCAGTTTTTGGAACCAGAAGTCTTGCATAGTGTTCTGGCATGTATGGACAAGGCAGTACAGGATGGATCGGCTGAAGTGGCATCCCTGTTCGGGGCAGGAGTATTGAAGAAGAGGTCTGTCTATGGTTCTTTTCTTACCAAAGCAGTCTCTCCAGTACAGAGGGCTTCTCTTTTATACGCCCCTCTGTCTAAACAATTGTTTCCTTCTCAGTTAGTAAAGGATATTTCCCACACGCTTACTGAGAAGGCAACACAAGATTTGCTGGTACAATCTGCTAAGAAGCCTAGACCAGCTGCTCCTGTCTCGAAGAGGGAGCCAAGAACTGCCCAACAGCCCTTTCGAGGTAGAACTTTTAGCCGAGCCCCAAGGAAGAGAGAAGGAGAGAAAAGAGGAAGATCTTCCATCAGAGTTCCGAGGAAGAATCCTATATGAGGTTCCAGTCCTCCAAACACCAGTAGGGGCCAGGCTTCTGAAATTTTCAGAAGCATGGACTTCAAGGAAAGCGGATTCTTGGTCCCTACAGTTCTCAAGAAAGGATACCTCATCCCCTTCAGCAACAGACCTCCATTGACGACGACACCGAGGGAGCTGTCAGCGAGATACAAAGACCCTGTAAAGAGAGATGCCCTTCCAGGGTTGGTTCAGCAAATGTTGGAGAAGGAGGCCATCGAGATAGTACAGGATCCGCACTCTCGGGGCTTTTACAATCGCCTCTTTTTGGTGCCAAAAGCCTCGGGAGGGTGGAGGCCGGTCCTGGACGTGAGTGCATTGAACCGCTTCGTGGAGAAGACGAAGTTCTCCATGGAGACATCCAATTCGGTTCTCTCTGCTCTCCATCCAGGAGATTGGATGGTCTCCCTCGACCTGCAAGATGCTTACTTTCACGTCCCCCTGCATCATTCGTCGAAGAAATATCTTCGGTTCATGGTGCAGGGTAAAATTTATCAGTTCAGGGCTTTGTGCTTCGGCCTCTCGACGGCTCCTCAGGTGTTTACGGCGTTGATGAGGAACGTAGCAAGATGGCTACATCTGAAGGGGGTGAGGATATCGCTTTACTTGGACGACTGGCTTATAAGAGCACAGACAAAACAAAAGTGTTTGGAGGACCTAGAGATAACTCTACAATTGATCAGATCTCTCGGATTGCTCGTAAACCTCGAGAAATCTCACACGATCCCCAGTCAGACCATCGTCTATCTGGGGATTCGGATGGATTCTCGGGGTTTTCGAGCATATCCATCCCACATCTCAAGAAAGGATTTCGAAAGGGGTGGAAAAGATCTCGTCTTCCTAGAGAAAGAACGAAGCTCAGCGAGGGATTGGCTCAGTCTTCTGGGCACCCTTTCGTCGCTAGAGCAGTTCATTTCTCTAGGGAGGCTGAATATGAGACCCTTGCAGTTCCATCTAGGAAGAAGTTGGAACAGGAAGAAGGGAGATCTCATGGATACCTTTCCCATAGGAGAGAGTATCAAGAACCACTTACGATGGTGGTTAGAACCGCTGAGAAGGAACGAAGGAGTGTCCTTGTCTCTTCAGAACCCTCACCTAGTGTTGTTCTCCGACGCTTCGGACACGGGGTGGGGAGCAACACTAGGGACGAAGGAGGTGTCAGGCATCTGGACAAAAGAACAGAAGACCTAGCACATAAACGCAAAGGAACTCTTAGCAGTACACTTGGCACTGCGATTTTTCGAGAACGACGTCAGAGGCGTGGTGGTCCAGGTCAACTCGGACAACACCACGGCTCTGGCATATATAAAAAAACAAGGGGGACACACTCTTTCTCCCTTTACCAACTAGCAAGGGATCTGTTGATCTGGACGGAGGAAAGAGGGATACGACTCCTGACGAGGTTCGTTCAAGGAGGAAGAAACATAAGAGCAGACAGATTAAGCAGAAAGAACCAGGTCCTTCCAACAGAATGGACCCTTCATTCGCAAGTCTGCCAGCAACTATGGTCTCTTTGGGGGAAGCCTCAAGTAGACCTATTTGTCATAGAGAATGACAAAGATCTGCATGACTTAATTAGATCATTCGAGAGGGACATAACAAGAAAATGTATTTTCTTAATAGCTCTCGCTACGGCAAAAAGAGTGAGTGAGTTGCAAGCGCTTGACTCGAGAGTAGGTTTTAAGAAGGATTCGGCTGTATTGTCCTTCGGGCCTTTGTTTTTAGCTAAAAACGAAAATCCCTCGAGACCTTGGCCTAGGACTTTCGAAGTAAAAGGGCTTTCTCAATTAGTGGGAAATGAGATGAAAAGAACATTATGCCCTGTGAGAACTTTGAAATTTTACCTGCAGAAGAAGCAGTTGCAGGGTTGCAATCAAAGTTTATGGTGTGCTGTTAAAGACCCTAAAAGAGCGATGTCAAAAAATGCTTTAGCATATTTTGTTAGAAACATTATAACTGAGGCCCACATGAGTTGTGATAGTGAGGCATATAAGACATTAAGGGTTAAAGCAACCAAGGTACGTGCAGTTGCTACATCGTTATCGTTCAATAAGAACATGTCGATGAAGAACATCTTAGCAGCCACGTATTGGAGGTGTAACTCAGTGTTTGCCTCACATTACTTGAAAGATGTGAGGGTAACATACGAGAGATGCTTCTCTCTGGGACCTTATGTATCAGCGGATACAGTGCTGGGGAAAGGAGAGAAGACTGATCCTGAAATTTAATTTTTGTCCTTATATTTTATATAGTGTGATTTTAAAATAATTTGGTGTTGAGTTTTTAGGTTGTTTGAAAGGTGTTTGGGGATAACGCCTTTCAATCATATATACTAATCCACAGTTAGGATCGGGTGATCGGGATCAGTGTTGTTCTCCTTTGTATGCCAATAGGCATAGGTATATTGTCATGTAAGTGGATAAGACCCCAGTGACAATTGCCATCAGGTTCTGTTGAGTAAGTGGATAAGACCCCATTGACAGTCCTTTCAAGAGTTCTCAGCCATAGGGCACACCCTCACTGAAGCTTTTGAGGCGAAGCAGACTTCTAAGCACAAGCTATGAAATCTTCTGCCTAAACAGGTAGGAACTAGGGTATTATTAACTTTTATTACCTACAACATATGTTGTTTACCTGTCCGGTCAGTAATTAGCTGTCTCTTACCCTCCGCCAAAGGTGCCAATCAGCTAAGTATATATCTGACAGGGAAGTTGAATGTATGAAAATGATATTGTTATTGTACAATAAAGTTTCATACACACTTACCTGGCAGATATATACGATTGTATGGCCCACCCAGCCTCCCCTCAGGAGACAGGTGGAAGAGGAAATCTGGCTCTAGATGATAATAGTTCCTATTCCTGCCACCCAGCAGCAGGCGGCTAGATCACCTGACCTACCTGTAGTGTGTGCCGCGAAATTTGAATTTCTGTCGGGGACGACGGAGTCTATAGCTAAGTATATATCTGCCAGGTAAGTATATATGAAACTTTATTGTACAATAACAATATCATTTTAATTTTTTAAAAATTGTCATTTATTCCTACACCATACACAAACCCTCGGTCCTTTACACTAAGAAGACTTATACTTGGAGGGAGGAATCTGAATGAGTCTGTAGAACTGACTGGAGTTTGCACACCTGGATTTTCTTCCTAGTCGAAAGGGCAATGAAGGGAGTCATGCCTCTGATGAATTGATCAGAGTACAGGGACTGCATGATCAAACATCAGACTTCTTGGCTTTTCTTGAATGAGGGAGGAAACGTAACCCCATATGACAAACAAGCTGGGATGAATCTGAGAGTCAAAGACAGAATGGCAAATATAAGCAATTTGATTATTGTCAGGGACCTCTCCCCCCTCTCCTTGCTAGAGAAAGGGGCAGTTGCTTCTATAATCTAAACTTACCTGCACTGGTGTTAGTTCCAGCATGTTACGGCTTAATCCACTCTCTGCCTGAAGGAAGGGAAAAGGTATGAAGGGACGGAGAAGAAGACAGGACACTCACTCCCACATTCACAACTTTACATCTACGGCAACTTTGCCCTGATAGAGGAGCTGGGTACCCCACACAACTTGTTGAGCAGCCAACACCTATCCTAAGGCAAAAGTCTCCAAGGACTTGTGTGCAATGTCCCTAAGGTAGAAGGAAGTGAAGGCAGTCTGTCGAGACAACACCAAAACCTTCAGAACCTGATGGACTGACAGATTCTTCGGGAATGTGAGGGTTGGACCAATACCCCTAACCTCGTCAGCTCTCGGATGGGAAGTACCGTGTCGTCTGTGCCAGCAGCAGAGTACACACTTCTTATCATCTCACGAAGCCAGAAAGAAACCATGTTCTTGGACACTTCTTTATTGGACAAGCCAGTACTGCTAATGAAGAGTCAGTGACACTCAGGCTGGAAATGCCCAGTCCTCTTCAGAAAAAGCTGCACCACTCTAACAAGACAAAGTAGCATTTCGTCTGCATCGTTATCAACGAAGTCCTATAGGGAGGGTATCATAAAGGACTCAAACATGGCCTCAAGGACCTAAGGGTTTTGAGTCGTTGCCCGGAAGTCTGGAATGAAATTGATCATAACAGATCCCCATCCCCTCGAGTGTTTCACATTGAAGTCTATGAGGTTCACCTCCTTTCTTCATCGATGCCAGGGCAAACAAGAACACGGTCTTAAGGGTCAGATCCCTTTCTGATGACCCTCATAAGGGCTCGTACGGTGCATGAGTCTGGCTCCTCAGAATGAGATCACTGGGTGGGCGAAAATCTCCAGAGAGGAGAAGATATCTACCCCTTTCAGCAGATGAACTAATCCTTGGGGAACTTGATAGCCTTTCACTGTTGAAACAGAGAGAAGGTTCTCTCAGCGAGGGATGACAAGGAAATCCGCTACCTACTAAAGAGAAATACCCATCTACGACGTCAACTACAGAAGCCTGGCAATTTTCCTTAGTATACTATTGCAGAGAACTTTCTGAGGTATCCAGGCATCTAAGTTACTGTGCTGGGCAAAAAGCCTCTTGCATGCAAGAGATGGTGGATAACCTCCAGCTGTGAAGAAGCAAGGACTGCACTGCCTGATGGTACTACTCTACGTGTGGCTGACACAGAAGGTTGTGCCAGGAAGATATCTCTCTCGGTGCCTCAGAGAGCAGAGCTAGAAGGTCGGGATGGTTATGAATGCTCTGGTAAACACTTTGCGAAGCAGACAAAATGGAGGAAATGCATAAACGCCAAGGTTTTCCCTGGCAAGACAGACCAAAAGACCTGAAGTTTTCTGTAGTGCAGGTCAAACAACCTCTCTGTGATGTCTGGATGAAGGGATCACTCTGACCCTATCACCTGATTTTGGTGGCTGAGCTCATCTGCCACTACATTCCTTTTGCCTGGAATGTATCTGTCCGACAGCTCCGCCAAGTGAGCTACCGCCCACTCGTGCACCTGCAATGTCAATAGGTGAAGTGGGGGAGATATGAAACACCCCTGCTTGTAAGGGGGGAGATATGAAACACCCCTGCTTGTAAGGGGGGAGATATGAAACACCCCTGCTTGTAAGGGGAGAGATATGAAATACCCCTGCTTGTAGACACATGCCACTGACGTGGTGTTGTTGCTCAACAGCAACCAACAACAACACGGAATGCCCCATCACTTAATACCGAAACTCTTGGAGAGCCAGGAAGGTTGTTTGCGTTCCAGAATTTTGATGTGGAGGTGTCTGTCGAGTTGGTTCCACATCCCTGAAGTCGGCAACTCCTCCAGATGTGTGCCCCATCCCTTGGTCGATGTATCCGGGAGGGGGAGCATGCAAGGATACTCCTTTTACGAGATTCCTGGCATCCAACCACCAGTCTAAATCCTCTATCACTTACTCCAACTGGGGAATGAAAAAGGAATGAGGATCTTAAGATTGGGACCAATACTCATTCATTCTCCACTAGAGTGAACAAAGGTGAAGCCGCCCATGATTACAGATGACTGACTGCGATTTGCCGTTGCTGTGGTGGTTGCTCCCGTCGAGACAAGAAATACTGCGCTACTTCCCTGAACCTGCTGATAAAAGACTCCGAGGCAGAAACTCTTGCTTTTACCATATTTATCAGCATGCCAAGGTACATTATCCTCTGCTTGGGGATGAAATCGGACTACTTGAAATTTACCACAATCCCAAGGGTGTGGCTAAACTCGAGGAGTTGATCCCTGTTCCGTTAAGGCAACTGCTCGCAGCAGTTCGCCAGGACTAACCCGTCATCGAGATACCTCAACAGATGTATTTCTTGTGAATGGGACCTTCAGGCTTGCTGCCTCTTACTGCAAAAGAGAATACCTTCTGAAGGAAGACGCTGCAACAAGAGATCCAGACCAAGTTGTACTAAGTCTGGGTTAACCTGCTTTGTCAGCAGAGACCTCTCCTAAGGCATATAGTAGTGCTTCTGAGAAGGCAGAGGAGGGGGAAGTAGCTTGTCAGAACGATTTGCATTAAGTAAATTCTCTTGCCCAGTGGCAAGATTATTCACCTGGTTAAGTACTCCTTTGGCAAGTGAGCGTCATGGCAGCCCCATCAAAACCTTGGGTTCTTTTTTTGGTCCCCAAAGGGATTTGAGATGCGAGAAGAGGCCATGGTCCCTTCCACAAGATCATTGTGCCAATGAATCAGGAAGATAATCCCTGAAAAAGTCCTCTGTATTTTGGGGGTGTCCACATCCTGGGGGAGAGGACCCTTGAATCCTTCCAGGGTGCGGTTCTCCCGATCGACTCTCCCGGCAGCAGAGAAAACTTCGACAGACCACTTCAATCTGTCCTAACAACTTGGTTGTACAACTGGTGCAATCCTAGGACTCAGCCAGGAGTGTAGGCCTTTGCAGCTGAACTCTGGGGAGAAGACTCTCCAGAGTTTCTCCTGGCCGATTTGTTGCTCCCTGTAAAACCCCAGGAGGTAAAGGGAAAAGGAGAGGAGGATCAGGCACTCTCAACCTTCCTGCTAACCAAACCAACAGGACGCCGTGTCACAAGCAGTCATCAATACATGGTGATGATGGCAACGCAAGTCTAGGGAAGTGCTTTTGCCACGGTGAAGCGCTCATTCGAGGAGAGTAGAGGTTCTCGCTCACCAAGCATAGTGCTCACCTTAACCAAACCAGTCTGATTCCACAAATGTAAACTGGGTTTGGGTGGAGTCAAGCACGTCACTTCTTTGAAGCTGAAACCTCACAAGAAGAAGACTTGACAGGCAACCTCCTCTTAGTCTCTCCAGCTGCATAATCTCGAGGGACCAAACACAAGACTTGGAACCTGTAAGAACACTGGTACTAGTGTCAACAGGAAGGGAGGAGACACATGCATGACTCGCCACTTTCTTGCCCTGTACCTGAATCGGGATGATGAGATCTCTCTCCGGCAACAATTCTGGATGCACGAGGTTCATTCACTTGGAGTGACTTGCAAATGAGCTCCTGACACAGCATCAGTTTTTGGAGTAAAACTCCAAGAACTGGTGACGAGTGCAAAACAAAAGTCTGTGCACCTAAGGCTCCTAAAAGGCTAGACATGGGGTTAGACAGAAAGTTCCAAATCCCACAGGATTAGGAGAGCTGATGAGAGACCAAACTCTTCCTTTGGGGAAGGAGGCAGACCCTTAGAAGTGTCATAGCAGGACTTCTTAGAGGGAGGATAGCCCGCCGCCTTCTTCCCAACCGAGAAGACTTAGTAGAAGAAGAGGAAGGAGCAGCAGACGATGATGACGAAGATAAAGTCGATAAGGAACACAACGACACCTTACGAGACTGCTTCTTCATCAGCTTCTTCATGATGATGGTCAGATCGCCCATCCAAGGGGCAGCAGGCATCACAGGAGCAAATGGGACAGCTGAGGCAGTGGAAGCAGCAGGAACAGGCCCAGTGCCGGTAGCAATCACAATAGGAGGAATGAAATTTGAGGTGTCCACAACCACTGAAGCAGGAGGAATCATCGGAGTGGTCAGGTCAGGGGTCACTGGTAACGGAAGCACAGAGAGCAAAGGCACAGGAGGAAAGACCACCTCGAAGCCAAGAGGCAGCAGCACTGACAACTGAGGTGCCAGCAAGTGAGGATGTGTGCCCATCACCACGGGGAGTCACATTCGTTAGGTGATGGACGAACACCATGGAGGCACGCGTGCAATCATGTGTTGCAACAGTTGCGGAGGTAGCAGATTTCGCTGTGCGAGATACGGAGAGGGGGGCGGGGGACTCTTAAAGTGTGCCAGTCAATCCAAGTGACAGCCATGCCTGCTGGAGATTTCTTGTTTGAGTGTCCACCAAACCTGTAGAAGCAAGAGTTGAATTTGAGGGGGGAGTCACCCCCCTTGCTACAAGGGAGATATTTTCCCCCTCGAGTGAGAGGGAGACCACAAGAGAGGGGTAGTCCTGGCAGCCCGTCCCCTGGCCTTCTTCATCCGACGAATCAGATAAAGAAGATGAAGGAGAATTTTCACTGAAGGAGAAACAGCAAGAAGGGGAAGCTTGCTGGGGGGAGAGAAACAAGGATGAAGGTTCAGCAACCAAGGGTGTAGTCAGGGGTGTGTTACCCTCAGATGCACTTTAGTAGCCTTCCCCTGGTACCGTTTCCTCCCTTCAAACTTCACCCACAGCTCAGGTGACCAGGAACAGCACTCAGTACAAGCAGATGTCCTAGTACACTCATGCCCCTGCCAATGGATGCAAAGGGTGTGAGAATCAACGTGAACAACCGAGCAGAAGTTTCTGCACTTTTTCCCGCCAACTCCCAGGCACACATGATTCGTGGGTCTACAATATATATCTGATAAACACAAACACACATTCAATTCACCAAAAACACAGAAAGATCCTACTGGGAATGTATAAGTACAAGCTCAACAACAGTCTGGCGGAGAGCATAGCAACATGTCTTCACCATACGATGGCCAAAAGCAAATTGAAATGTTGACATCCAGTTAGGACGGGACTCCCAACTATTGGACAGGTATTTTGCATAACCAACTTGTTTGAAAGTCCAGCGGCTATTTCCTGGCTTCGCCTTAAGCAATTCCTCATGCAAACAACCAATGGTTTGTGTATTGTGTACAAGCAATTTTATTATTCTGCCATTTTGGAGTCATATTTCTTCCATCATAATCCTGAAACATGCATCATAAACTACTTGTTATGGTAATCGCTCTATAGCGAAGTAAAATATATTAAAGGAAAGGAAAATGCATTTCCTGCAAGTAGGTCTGCAGCCAGGAGGCATTCGCGCACATGTTGGAGGCGCCTGTTCTCATGATTATTCTAGAATCGCCAGGTGGGATATGGAACTCAACAGGCGCAGACGTGTCGCCTCGTATCATGATGTAACTATTCGCCTTGATCCTTCTAAAATGTTCCTGTCGTCTCGGGAGTCTGTGATGTTCGCTGGTAGGCCCTGACCCCAAATTGCCATATATATACGACTGACGAATTATCAGAGATCAGATCATCAGTGAGAGATCATCAGAGAGAGATAAGAGAAGAAGGAAGAGACGAAGGATAAGAGAGGAAGAAGGCACATGGGAGAGTTTGATCGGAATCGTGACAAGTCGTACAGTCAAAGAGAGAGCGACAGATATTCCGACGTTGAGCAAGCCTTCAGAGAAGAAACATCCTACAAGTTGGTTTTGAGGAGTAACCTGCCCTTCGAGTATCAAGAATAGACATTGCTTTCTGCAGTACGGAGTCAAGAAGACGTCTGAAGTTATAGTTCTCCTTCGTGAAGCCGTCGCTTCAAGCATTGATTTTCGACAGCTGCAAAACTGTCCAGCAAATATTTCATTACCTCAATGTTTCCCCAGTTCACGTACCGTAAGATTTTATTTTTGTTATGTAAAAAGTGAATAAGGAGGGGGGGCAACACATGTAATGTTCGACCCCATTTTTACTGCATATATTAGGACTTTAGCATATGTCCCTCAGCAATAAGCCTAGCCTATGTCAGCAGTAGCTACTGTAGCCTAGTCTATGATTCTGACATCTAAACCTAAGAAGCTAAAAGCTTAGAATATGCCAGTAAAATGTATAAATAATCAGTATGTACTCATTTCAAATAATTATTAATTAATCATTAACTATAATACACACAAAAAAAAAAGCATCCAACCTTTTGTTTACATTCAGCACTACAAGTACAGAACGATCACCAAGCAACCACTTTTACCTAGCACACAGTAAGTAATCATAAATTTTCATTATTATCTCTCTTCAACTACTGAAACTACCAAACAGTATAATAACCATTCACTTCTATTCTTTATTCTATCTTTACCAAATGGAGATACCAAGTTACAGACAGCTATAATTAAACATATAATATTAAAACAGAAGAATAATTCTAGAAAATATTTGTTGGCTTCGATGATAGCAGTCTGATTTATTTTATATTTTATGATATCTAATTCCCAGTTTTTTATTAAATATATTGCAAGTACTCATTTCAAATAATTATTAAGTAACCATAAACTATAATAAACAAACAAACAAACAAACAAAAAAAGCCTCCAACCTTTTGTTTACGTTCACACTACGTGTAGCGAACGATTACCAAGCAACCACTTTTACCTAGCACAAAGTACAGTAATTAAATTTTCATTATCTCTCTTCAACTACTGAAACTACCAAACAGTGTAATAACCATTCATTTCTATTCTTTATTCTATCTTTACCTAAGTAGTTAAATGTATTGCATGAATAAGTTTTTCAATTTACAGCATCCTTTTACCAATAGAATACATAGAGCACATGGGGTAGATGCTGACCAATAGGAGAGCAGGATCTTACGGCGTTGTCTAGCATCAGGAACCAATGGGAGAGCGGGAGGATGGTGGCGAGTCTACTCAGTTGGCGGTGCGCGAGTTTTAAAATTGTTCTCGGTGGTCCGGGCGAATCTCGGGACTTTACAGCAACAACCTTTCGTAACCTGAACTATTTTCAAATGTAGAGCCAAAAAAAATCTTCGTATTTGCTTTCGTAACTTGAATTTTTCATAAGCTGGGACTTTTGTGTCGAGGTACCACTGTATGGTATACTAATTATTAATATCAGCTAATTCTGAAGGTTCAGTGCAGGTTAACTTATGATAATTCTGTACAAAAAGAAATTGAATAACAAGAACAAGAATCAGACTGTAATGTAAGGGGTATTCACCAAGATTCGGTCCATTGTAGGCATAAGTGATCAGTGTCAGGCTGCTCCTGCCTATGTAAAACTAAAAATCAGAAGAGGAGGAGGAGGATGATAAAGCTGCTGAATCATCAACTCGCTCCTTGTCAAATAGTATTTCAAGGAAACAGCTGTTATAAGATGCAGAGGATCAAGGATCAAATGTCGGGGAGGGGGCCAGAAGACAATAGCACTGTAGCCTTTTTCTTAACCCTTAATGGACAGATACCCTTGTATGAGTAACAATAACAGGTTTTGAGTGGTGGATGCAATACCACCTGGTGAATATAAATACAGTATTATGCGCCATCAATTTGGTAATTACTTCTATAGCCCATAAATTCACTAATGGCAACTTTTAGATTGGCTAAGATGGGAGATGGGCAGCTCAGAAGCTGAGTTGTGACCTTCACTTCAAGGGAGGATGTACTGCTTCTGTGTCTCACTTGACATCTTTTTACAAATTTGCTGATAAATATACTAAGGGGTAGCTGTTGTTTTTAGTTCTTATCTTTTATGATGGTACGTTATGGAGGAGTTATGGGAGTTCCATTTGACAACGTCCTAGAGAGAGAGTTTTGAGTGAGTTTTTTGGTCAGTCTTTAGTCTTTAGGCAGAGCTTGCGATGGTCAGTAGTGTCGGCAGTATTCTGCTGAAGGCATTGATAGTCAGCTAAGTTGTGCGTTTTTTGTTTGTTGTTTAGTTGTTGTTAAGTTGATGTTGTTTGCTTTGGAGTTGTTGTGCCTTGTTGTTAGATTTGTTGTGCTTGTGAGTTCCTGTTGGATTATATGTGAGTTGTTATGGTTGAGGGTTGTTGTTGGGGAGCTGTTGTGGTTTCTTGGTGTTGTTAGTGGGTGTGTGTCGAGGTTTTTTTTTTTGTGTTAGTGATTGTTTGTGCAGTGGTCTTTTGTTGTGGTTGTATTCCTTGTTTGTTGATAGGTTGTGGTTGTGTTCCTTGGTTGTTTGCTGTGTTGTTGAGTTGTGGTTGTGTTCCTTGGTTGTTGTTGTGTTGTTGCTTGGGGTTGTGATCATTGGTGGTTGTGTGTTTGTGGTCCTTAGTTGTTGAGTTGTGGTTCTTGGTTGTTGGTGGTGTCTCAGCGACCTCAACCAGTGGACAGCACAGCATAGCCCTGAGTATCTGCAGTTCGGTGAGTACATGTGTTTGTTTTTGTTTTTTTGTTCTTTGTGTGGGTAGGTCAATTGTCCTGTGTGTATTCAGTATTGTGAAGAGGAAAGTGTGACTGAGGGTGAGTTTGGTAGCTGGATTGATTAAGTTTAGGTGGGGGGGATTTGCCCGCTTGTTTTTTTTTAGCTTGTGATTCCGCCACGTCAGTTATAATTGCAATTTTGAAAAGAAATGTTTGGAAAAACATGTATAATTAAAAAAAAGTTACTGCATGGCCAATTTCAGTAAATTTACTGAATTCTTTTAACCCTTTAACGCCCATTGGACGTATTAAATGTCGACACAAATTGTCTGTCGGGTGCCAATTGGACGTCTGGTACATCGATAAAAAAGGTTTTTTTTAAAATTCGCGGGAAAATACTTATAGGCCTACCAAGTGAAAACTTTTAAATCACGCGCCTTGGGGGATGCTGAGAGCTCACGGATCAAGGCGTTGTTTTGTTTACAATCGTTACGCAGGCGCGCAAGCGCGAATTTCTTTCTTATCGCACTAAAAAGTATCAGTGACACATTTCAGACATTATTACGTCACTTTGACATAATTTTTGCACCATTTTAAATTAGCCGTTACATGGAGTATTATATATGAAAATGTGTGCAATTTTATGTAGAATACATAAGAAAATACTCACGATTGTAGCTTTTATCAGTTTTGAAATATTTTCATATAAATAACGATGAGTGCCAAAATTTCAACCTTTGGTCAACTTTGACTCTACCAAAATGGTCGAAAAACGGAATTGTAAGCTAAAACTCTTATATTCTAGTAATATTCAATCATTTACCCTCATTTTGCAACAAATTGGAAGTCTCAAGCACAATATTTCGATTTGTGGTGAATTTATGAAAAAAAACTTTTTCCTTACGTCCGCGCGGTAACTTCCGAAAAAATCATAAATTTTTTTGTACTATTGTCGTAATATTTGCACCATTTTAAATTAGCCGTTACATAAAGTTTTACATATGGAAATGTGCACAATTTCATGCACAATACAACTTAAAACAACCCATGGTTGTAGCTTTTATCAGTTTTGAAATATTTTCATATAAATAACGATAAGTGCCAAAATTTCAACCTTCGGTCAACTTTGACTCTACCGGAATGGTCGAAAAACGCAATTGTAAGCTAAAACTCTTATATTCTAGTAATATTCAATCATTTACCTTCATTTTGCAACAAATTGGAAGTCTCCAACACAATATTTTGATTTATGGTGAATTTATGAAAAAAAAAAAACATTTTCCTTACGTCCGTGCGGTAACTCTTCCGAAAAAAAATCAGAAATTTTTTCATCCAATTGTCGTAATGTTTGCACCATTTTAAATTAGCCGTTAAATAAAGTTTTATATATGAAAATGTGCACAATTTTATGTAGAATGCAACTAAAAATAATTGAAGGTTGTAGCTTTTCTCATTTACGAAATATTTGCATATAAATCTTGATAAATAGAAAAAAAAACACGTTCGGTCAATTTTGACTCTACCGAAATGGTCGAAAACGCAATTGTAAGCTAAAACTCTTACAGTCTAGTAATATTCAGTCATTTATCCTCATTTCGAAACAAATCTGAAGTCTCTGGCACAATATTTAGATTTATGGTGAATTTAAAAAAAAAAACTTTCTTTCCCTCCGCACGCCGATTTGCGGCAGCAAATCTCTGAAATGCTTACATCGCATTCTCGTAATATTTGCTCCATTTCATATTAGGCATTTTATATATGAAAATGTGCGCAATTTTATGTAGAATACAACAAAAATTAATTGAAGGTTGTAGCTTTTCTCATTTTCGGAATATTTGCATATAAAAAATATATAAAAAATTCGACATTCGGTCAACTTTAACTCATCAGAAATGGTCGAAAACTGCAATTGTAAGCTAAAACTCTTACAGTATATTAATATTCAATCATTTATCTTCATTTTGAAACAAATTGGAAATCTCAAGAACAATACTGAGATTTATGGTGAATTTAAAAATAAAAACTTTTTTTTACATCCGCACGTTACGAATTCATGCATCATTTTGTGATAATATTTTCTGTGTTGCTTTGATCGCTTTACAATGTGTTATATACCAAAATGATCACAATTTAGTGTACAATAATACGAGAAAAAAACTAACTAGTTACCTTTAACTGTTTTGCTCACAGCGCGATTTGAATACAATTATATATGAAATTTTGTTTTCGCGCTATCATATATTGCATTATTTATATATGATAATGATATTTTTTTTTAATTTCTGATGGTTGCATACTAAACTTCTGGCAATGAAAAAAAAAAAGGAGCCAAAAACGAACTCTTAATCTTGAAAACTGTGCGCGCTGTGATTTTTTGAAAAAAATATTTTTTCTGCTTCGGCACTCACTCCGAGACCCCCTTGGCATACGGGAGACGATTTTTATTATACCCCTTCAGCATTAAAGGGTTAACAAATATACTCAGAATCTGTTACTGATTTTAGTCCTTATCTGTTATGATACAGTGGGAGCTGTAATTATAAGTTTGTCTTGTAAAAAGAGGACCCACAAGAGGCTGTAAATTTGTATTTAAACTTCTCGTGGTCGGTAGGGATAATTTATTTGAATATTTTTCTTACACTGTTCATTTGCAACTCTTCCTCTTTTCATTGATGTTTTTTTTCTTAAATTGGCTGACCTCAAAGTTTGCCCATTCTAAGGTGTTGCATACTGATTTTTCATCCAGGCTCTTAAAGGTTAAAAAAGCACTCCAACATCAGTTGCATGGTGTTTTTTCATTCTTCATAAATGACTTAGTAACATGCAAAGTGTCTTGATGTGCTCTTGCAACTTTAGCAAATCGTTCCATGTTCCCATCCATTTTACTTAAAGGTTTCAGTCCATGTTCAAATGAGGCAAATGCCTCTGCCAATTCTTTTGCTCTGACTCTTGAATATCTTCTTCCTCTGCTCTTTTCCTCTCTTCTGTAAGGGCAATTACATCCTCTGCCGTTAGCTCTCCATCTTGCACATCTAGGTATAAGTTCTTAGATATCTCCCTCATCAATTTCTAAATCTAAACTTTTCCTAAGTGTCAAGATCTTTTTATTAATTTCCGCAACTTCTTCACCTTTATCGAAACCTTCAAGTGAATTCACATACACTTGTAGCAGATTTTTCCAAATCCCATTCATACATTATTTCTATACCTCCTTGCATGCCTTTCCAATGTTCATAATGGAGTTCAGTAAATTTCACTCCTTCCAGAAAGTTCTTAGATTTTTCTTCTCATTATTCACAGCCTAAAAAGCCTAGGCAAATGTGTTCTGAGGATGACAGGTCTTGAACGTAGCCACAACGCCCTGATCCAAGGGTTGTATGAGACAAGTTGTGTTTGGTGGCAGGAACAATTTTTACATTCTTGTTAATATCTCCGATGCTCTGAGGGTGGCTGGGAGCATTGTCTAGAATCAGCAGAATTTTGAAAGGGATGTTGTTATCCCTACAATAATCTTTCATCTCCGGAATAAAGTAATGCACAAAGCGGTCTTAGAAGAGCATTGCAGTCTTCCATGCTTTCTTATTATAACAGTAATACACATAGAGCATATGCTGATCAATTCTCTTTAGTACCCTCGGATTTTCGAAGTGATAAATCATGAATAGCCTAAGTTTATAACCTGCCACATTTCCAACTATGTAGAAGAGTCAGTTGATCTTTGTATGTCTTAAATCCGAGCATCATTGTTGCTTCTTTATGTTTTGTCAACATTAAAGATTTGCTCTAGCAAATACCAACCCTTCATCAACAATGATTTTATGCAGAACATCCTTAATTTTGGCAGATCCTTCAGCATCAGGCTTGCTGCTTCAGCGCTAATTTTCACAGTATGAAAATTATGGCGGTTTTTTTTTTAAATGAAACTATCCAGCGTTTGCTACAAAACTTTCTGAAGGAGCGATCCACGAAAAACCTGTCCTCTCACAAGAAAATATCATACATCACTAAGTGGCTAAGGACGACCTGCTCTGTAGAAATCTACGTAATGACCCTTACAATCTGCCTCCAAAGGGGCATGCTGACCTAAGCCTACCTGCGGTGTACCACACGGCAGAAAATGCCTTCCAAACAGCAAAATCCCTCTCAGACATAATAGGAAAAACTTAATAGGAAAAACTCGGAAAAAATCGAGGAAACAAATGATAAATTTTCAAGAATCTGGGACGTGATCAAAGGACTACAGGAATCCCAAGACAGACTTCAAACTGTGGAAACAAATAACAATCTCGCCTGGATCTGGGATGTGATCAAAGGAATACAGGAATCACTAGACAAATGTACAGAAAGCCACCAGACTACTATGAAAGAGGGAGAAGTAAGGGTGCGACAAGTTGAGATTGCCATACCCAGGTATCAACTGGCGCCTCTCCTTCCGTTGAAGTGCCCCCATCACTTATAGACCGTTCTGAGGGGTCTGTTGGACTCCCAACCTCCTCCCCTTCCCTAGTACCTCTGGTTGAAGATGGATCTCCAGTGATGATCACCAGTCATAGTGAATCTCCCGACCCTATCTCTCTCCCCCATAACCCCCATCGTGGATGTGGATGAGAGTGATTATGAGGGGTCTGGTGGCTGGCAGACAAACAAGCAGAAAAAAGAAAAGAACCTCTCGTTTGACCGATTGACCGGAGCCCAACATTCGTGTTTCGTCTCGCCCGAAACCTGAGAAGAGATGTCACACACCAATTCATAATCTGCACTCATCGGTGATGCTAGACACCATAGTAGAGAGAGTCAAATTTCTCACAGGCTGCGGCAAACGTTCCATTTTGCACAACAAAATTTTTTTCTTTATTTTGCTCCAAGACTTGGTGGCATGCACATGCGTATGAGTTTTGTTGGAGGTGTTGGAACTCTTATGGGTGACACTGGACTGAAGGGACTCATGAAGGAGGAAGCTTTTGGAGGGGTAATCAAAATGTTCTCTGGAAAGAAATTCCCACTAATTGTTAAGAGCTCTTTGGCTGGTTGCAGTAGAACTTCTTTGCTCTGTGAGCCAACAGTGTCAGGCAGGACTACTCACTAAGATTGGAGATGAAAAAGCTGATCATTTGGGTGGATGGGAGGTTAGCCAGCGCGGGTGGGCAGTCACATGCCGTGGGAGGTTGACTGGCACATGTGGTAGAAGGCAAGCCTGCACTTAAACCCTTGCTTGGGGTGTCAGTAAATTCCCCTAAGGGGGAGGGTTGGTCCCGGATTAAGTTATATCTTGTGACTTTTATATTAGGACCAAAATTCTCGCCTTTAAGAACATCGAGGTGTTGGAATAGGCAGGTAATCCTGTAAGCCCCTTTATGTTTACTTTTGCATGGGAAGACACAAGAGCGAATGAAAGCAGGACAAAAATCTATGCGTTGATTGCTTAATAGCTTCGTGACAGGGTTGTACTTCTCCTTCACATACCACACAAGGGTGAGGGTTGAATTCATTCTTACGTTTTGTGATCATGGTATTGTATGCAGAAAGTTCTGTTGTATAGGTTTACTTTTAAACTTATAACTGAGAACACACTTTCATACCAGCTCAATTTCAAAAGTTCATCCTTAATTACAGTACTGTAAGGTACTGGTAAACAAGCACTGGTAAGATAAACAAGTAGTTAGCACAGTCATTTATTTTAGAGGTTAACTACCACCTCCAGAAACATTTAGGCTTGAAGTTTGAATTAAGAGGTAGCTATTAGTAAGGTAGTCAAATTTTTAAATTCTCCCTCATAGCATGTATTTGTTTTTTTTTCATATTCTTTTATTCAGACTTTGTGTAAATGATTCACTATATCAAAGAAAATAATCCCACATAGAGAATATAGTTACCTACATTCTAGTTCCCCAAAGAGCAGGTGTTATGTGAATAAAGTTGGTGCATTGGGCCCACAAGGAAAAACACACTTTAATTGGGAAGTAGGGCATTGAGACAAGATACTCTGTGCATTAAGACTAGCACTGGTGCCTTCAGGTAACAGTGCATTTAGTCTATAAATCGTATACACTAGTGGGCATTGACAAATAACTTTTGGCAGTGTACAACTTTATTTGGATATTATTGAAGTTTTAATGAGGTCATGTGAAACACTTTGTTCATATATAAAATACTTTTCTGGGCTCAGTTGGTGTCGCTGCGTGAAATAATCCTTTAGTTCATTATTTCTAAGGTAAATGAGCTAACAAATACCAGAGAAAATTAAACAAAAAGATGTCAGTATAACTGACTAGCTCACCCAAAATAAAAGAAGGGTGTCGGTATGGTAACTGGAGCGAGTGAGACCACTACCACGAACTTCTTGCCATTTAGAATTCTTCCACACCAAAATCCCCAACTGAGAGAGCCGACCCATGGGTCGAGACAGCAACTACTACTACTACACCCCACACCACGCCGATTGCCGCGCCTCTGGTGGCCATCCTTTAAGTTAGCGGACTAAGAGCTACACGCGTCTCGCTTTTACTCTGTGTATTTTCTGGATTATCTCTCTTCTTTCGTCGAGATGGAACGTGCAGCTATTGCAGCAGCTAAGTTAAGTGCCCTAAAAAGGTTTGGGTTTAGTTTATTCCAGCTGTGAACTTGTTTTACCGTTTTTTAGGTGCGAATACAGGTTCCCGGTCTGGTGCATGGCGTTCCCTCGCCTCGTGTTCGGTTTGGTTCGAGGTCTCCCATACCTTGGAACCTTTCCTTTCTCTTATTCACGTGTTGCTCTAGTCCCTTTTTTATTTTATTATGTGATTATTTTACTATTTACATCGTTGAGGGGATTTAGCCTACCCCTGGTGTTAGCTCATGCATGCATGTCTCTCTACCCTAGCGTAGGCTTCAGAGTGTTTTCCTTTGTCCAGACCCTGGCCATCGCTCTCCATATCGGCTTAGGCTAGCTCTGAGTGTTAGACTTTCTTCCGAGTCAGTCGTTCACTCCTGGACTTCCTTTCTCTTTCACTCATTGTTTTTTCCCCTATTTCATTATTATTACCATTATTTTATCGATGTAATAGTTTTGTTTATTTGGGTTAGCTTAGGGCATCCAGCTTCATTAGCTTGGGTCTCTACTGGTCCTATTACTTGGTCCACTATGTTTCTGTTATTAGCAGTTTTGTTGCATCATCTCTTATCAGTTTTGTTGCAACATTATACAGTTTACTGCACCATCCTGGTCAGTTTGGTTGCATGAGACCCTTGCAGTTCCGACCTGGTCGGTTGTGTTGTTTTATCGTACCTTGGTCCACTCTCGATCGCGGTACGGCTGGACGCCCGTCCCCAGTCACTTCCCCCCCCCGTCTTCTCTCGCCATAGAGTAGAAGGGAGGGAGGATCTGTCCTTGCTCGCTCCACCCGGGCCCGGCTCCCTCTCTCCCCACGCGGAGGGAGTAGGGGAGCCTGGACAGACCATTAGGCTGGGAGTGACCTTGTTCTCCCTTGCGCTCGGGGGTGCTCCGGTGTAGCGGGGGTTGGGGGGTTGGCCTCCCCCCTCTCCGGTTGCGCCGGCGCTCCCCGGAGTACACGGGATCTGATTTCTTCCCTCCTCGTTTACCCCACCCATGGCGGTCGGACCTCTGGTTCTTCCTCCCCGGCGTCCCGTTAGTTATGGGGAGGGTGGTAGGCTCCGCCAACCACCGGAGCGGATATGATTTCAGTAGGTCCTTTAGCTATCCGTCGTCCCATCGTCTCCGGCGTTTACCCCTAGGGGCACTCTTCCGGTAGCGTTGGACTGCTCCGCGCTTCGGAGTCGTTCTCCGATATATCATTTTCGCTATGCTTAAGTTTAGTTTAAGTGATTTAGCTTAAGCTTGGGTTCCCTCCCCTGTCCTCCGTTGGAAATTTCTTTATAGTTATATGTGTTATACCTATTTATATAATTACCTCTGGTTTATGGAATTTCCTTCTCCGGTGTACACCGGAGTTATTGTGTTACCTGTTTAACCCCAAAAAGGTTCTCAGGGGAGGGGTCATGCCCGATTTTTTATCAAACTCCGGCATGCGACGGAATACTAGAGTAGTCTTGTGAGTGTAATCTTGATACTCATGAATCTTCCCACTTACAGGCTACCAACTGCCAGCACGCGGCTGTAACGCCGTATTACAAGACCCCTGCGGGCACGAGGTCTGCAGGACCCATGCTCCCTGCTCCACCAGCCATGGTAATCTGCAGGTCTGGTTTCACGAAGCTTGCTCCATCTGTTATGAGCTTGTGACCCAGTTTTTGGATGGGGTAAGTACTCTTGGTCATCAGCACGTTCATACAATATATGTTCTATGGTTAAGCTTAAGCTCATCTTAGTCTAGTGGTTAAGATTCACCTTTAGACTTAAGTATTAATAATAGCCCTCTCTTTCAGGCTCCCGCAGTCAAGGAGACGGCTCTCGCGACCCTGAAAGCCTGGGTCGGCGGATTCGGGAAAAATGCCGCTAAAGGACAGCCCTGCATCCTAGAGAAGAGGATGACTGTTCTGTTGTTTCCCGGAGGCAAGTCGACGGGGTACGTCGACCTGGCTGCAGCGGCTCCGACGATTACTTCAATTCAACAACAGGTGGAGCAAGCCCTTAAGGAAGGACCAGGCCAGGACATCGTGGCGGAGGTCGCCACTCTGGATATAAATATAGAGCCTATGGCGGTAGGTGGAGATGATTTGTTGGTTGAGGTAGGTACGTTGGACACTCAAGGGCTTCCCTTGGGTGTATCTGGATCTGTAAGTTTACTTGTGAACGAAGGTTCTGGAGTGGGAGGTGAGACCTTCCGGACTCAAGGTCTGGGTCACCCTCCAACCCTTCCCCCGTGAGCCGAGGAGACCATGTACCTAGGAGAGAATATTCTAACAAACTTCATAATCCAAGAGAGTAGGTTATATATACAAGAATACATACATACAATCACTATTATTCCAGAGAAAACAAACTAACTGCAATCTTTCAATATTTATTTCAACCGAAACAGCACAAGAAGATTGACCGTACTAGTAAAAAGACCTTTGTGTTCAACAAATTTGCACCTTCACAGTAATTCCTTCATAACTTGAACAGCCTAAGGTAAGCTCAACCACTTCTGTATTATTTTTTGTGCTTTAACAACTTCAAAAATGTGACTACTTTTGCCGAGTCAACCCGCTAGTCTCTGATAGCTCCGCCCAAGGGGGCGTGGTTTAGCGCTCGCGCTGCCTCTTGGGGGGATTTCAGGGGGAATGTATAAGCTACCACTGGTGAGTCCGGAAGGTCTCACCTCCCACTCCAGAACCTTCGTTCACAAGTAAACTTACAGTTCTGGAGAGGGAGGTTTCAACCTTCCGGACTCACCAGTGGTAGCTAGGCCGATGCTTCAGGGGCTTGAAGATGAAGTCCAGCGATCACAGCATCGAAAGCACCCTGTAAGCCGAGGAGAGCATAGTAAGAGCTGAAGACAGAGTCGCTTCTCCAATTCATTCTGGACATGATTTCTTGTATAGATACACCATTGTATAGCAGTCTTGATGAAGCTTGACCCCTTATAGAGTGGAAATTAGTTGACTGTTTAGTTGCATTTGGGTCGGCTCTGAAAATGCACTCCCTAAAAAGTTGTCTCATTTTTTGTAAAGACATTATCTTGAAGTGTTCATCTAGCCATATGTGGTCTTTCCTGTCTATGTTTCTTTCCATACAGACTTTGTTTGTGTATTCCAAATAGAAGTTCAATTGTCTGACTGGACATATTTTTTGGTCTGTTAGGAAGCTTTCTAAAGCTGATCTCTATTGGCGTGTAGTTGTTCTTTTGGTTTTTGGCCATGAAGGAAGGGTGGTTCCGTAAGACAATGTGTTCTGGGGTGAAGGTGCTCCTGGAAATGCAGAGATTGTTAAATTGATTTGCTCTTAAAGGGCAAGCTAAGACTACTAGAAATAAGGTTTTCTGTGTCAGTAGTAAGGTAGAGTTATCTCTTGTGGTGTTGAGAAACGAAATTACTTTGTCTAGATCCCAGCCAGGGAACTGGTGAGTGTTGCTAGGCTTCCTTCTATTAACCCCCGATATCATTGCTTTGACATATTTGTCTTCTGCAAGACAGTAACCTGGGAAATATCCTGACAATATAGGACCTAGAGCTGCTCTGTAGCTCTTCAGGGTATTGAAAGCCAGTCCCTTGTCTATAAGGTGATTGAAAATAAAATAATTGCTAACAGGGGGAATTTGTTGTAGCTTCCATACTCCTTGTGAATGAAACTTTTAAAAATGTTATACAGGTTTTCATACTTGTGCATGGAGCTGTCCCTCAAGCTGATAGCAATTTTGGTGCAAACCTCAGGAGGAAAGACATTTGGGAGCTGGTCCTTTAAATTTTGAAGGCGATCAAAGTTGATTGGAGCTTTGCTGAGGGTGAGATACAATCCTTGAGAACTATCTGGTAGTCTTCTATCTTCACAGTATATAGTTTGTGCTGCTTCGAAACTGACCTCACTAATGGAATCCATGGTTCTGTCCCCTGCGATATGGTACAGAAAAGCATGTTATTATTGCATTCTTTATAGATTTTAAAAGCTACTTTGTGTAGTAAGAATCCTGGTGGAAAGGCATAGAGAGGTGTTGGTCCCTTCCAGCTAATCGTAAGTGCATTATTGCTGATGGCTTTTTGGTTTGGAAGAGATGAACAAAACTTTTTGCTCTTAGTATTGAAGCCATTTGAGAACAGATCTATTTCCAGGTTGAAATTGAAGTTGGTGCAGATTAAGGAGAATAGACTGTCACTGAGGCAAGTTTCTGTGTGGATTGAACCCAGGTCTCTGGAAAGTGAGTCTGCAAGGTGTTACTTACTCCCCTGATCCATCTGGAATTTATCTGTATGTTATGATCCTTCATGTTACTTAGTATTTTCCTGACAAAGTTCATGAGCTACCTTGTTTCTGATACTACCCTGCTTCCTTAGCCAACAATTTGTAACCTTTGAATCTACATGAATTAAGACTACTTTGTTGTATAACCTTGTAGTGAAGTGTTCCATAGAATAGAAGCAAGCTAATAACTCTCTTACATTGATGTGAAGGGAGGATTCTTCATGTGTCCAAGTTAAATTTATTGAGAGTATTTTACCCGCTACTACTAATGCTCCTCCCCCCCAACCCTGGTTGGAAGCATCTGTGAAAAGTTCTGCATCTATTTGTGGTTTTGGAATGCTAACCTCTCTGTACATTTGTCTCAGTTCCCATGGCTTTAGGTATTTTTTGAAGGAGTGTGGAATGATTTTGTACCCTGAATTAAAATAACTGTGGTATCTGTGGAGATATTTAAGATGGAATCTTCCCAAGCTTGTATAGGAAGCACTGAAATTTAAGACTCCAATTAACATCTGATAGGAGTGAAGGTCAGATTTAACAGAGTTGGAGAAAGCTTTGGCCAATTTGATACACTTCTCTATGTTTTTCTGAATGGGACTCATAGTTTTCTTAATCATATTGTAATGCACTCCTAAAAATTCAATTCTTTGAGCCGGTTCAATTGTAGATTTTTTAAAAGAGATATTCCATCCTAAGTCTGACAATATCCTAATGACTAACTGAATGTGATTTTTACATTTTAAATAATCTTTTGCTAATATGAGAATGTCATCAAGATAGTTGAATATTAAGATGTTGTATGTGGTGGTTCTAATATACTTGATCACCGTGTACATTATCTTTGAAAAAATATAAGGCGCTGTCTTTAGTCCAAAGGGTACCACAGTCCATTTGAACTTCCTTTTACCTAGCGTGAAGGTTAGAAATTTCTGGCTACTTGCATGTAATGGAATGTGCCAATAAGCATCTTTTAAATCTAGTTTGCAGGCCCAAGAGTTTAGATGTAGATAGGGAAATATTGTATTGGCCTTAAGCATGGTAAAGGAAGGTTTTCTTATCATGGTGTTAAGCACCTTCATGTCAAAGATTAGTCTTACTGTTCCATCTGGTTTTAATTTATAAAATATGTGGTTGGAGTAGTAAAAGGAAGTTCTGGGGATCTGCTCTATGACTCCTAGTTTTAGCAGTCTGTCACATTCTCTTTCCAATATTTTCCGCTTGTTAGTTGAATAAAATCTATCTTTACCTACCCTTTTTAATGATCTCTGGGCTTTTAGTTTATTATTAAATGGAATTCTCACCCCTTCATTGATCATTCTACAAGCAAAAGAGGCATTAGGAAGCTTTCTCCAACTATCAATGTTCATTAGTAATGACTTACCTATCCTACTCGCTGGGGGGCTCTGGGAGGAGTTATTCATTGGGTTTGAGTCCAAAGGCAAGGTCTCTTGACTTCTATCCTTATTTATAGTATTTGGCCCATTGTCATGGTGGTCTGGTGCAGAGCAAAGCTCATTATTAACTGGTGCGGAGCAAAGCTCATTATCAACTGGTGCCGAGTAAACCTCGTTATCAACTGGTGCCAAGAAAAACTCATGTTCTGGTGCTGAGCAAACATCTTGGTCTGGCGCTGAGTGAAGCTTTTTGTGCTGTGGTGCATAAAAACTGGTGCTGAAAAAACCTCTCTTTGACCTGGTGCGGAGCATGGCTCAATTTCTAGGATAGAGAATGATTTATTTTTCTTTCCTTTCTCTGGCTCCTGAACTATTCGCTTGTCCATTTTGGGACCTCCCCCCCCCCTGTACCCACCTCGCCTATTACCTCTTCTAAGCGGCTGAGACTTGAATCTAAAGCTAGGGTTACCTTTGAGGAAACTGAACCTTCTTCCCTGAAATCTGCCCCCAAAGTTGAATTTCCTACCCCTGAAGTTTGCTGCCCCTCCTCTGAGGAGGGGACCCTTACGAAAGCAGGCAACAATGGCTGTTTTTTGGTCTTCAGTTAAATTCCAAACTTCTTTAATGTCTCTTATCTCTTCCTTGAGGTATCTAGGAAGTGCTCTACTTCTGAAATTCCTTATCAAATTTTGTATAAGGTCTATGCTCTTCCTTAGGGGACCAATAATAATCTTGGACAGGAACTCAATGTCATTTACTTTGGAGGGGTACACTATGTGTGCCAGTGCTGCATGCCCTTGAAAGGCAGAAATACTCATCTTAATATTTTCTATGTCATAGAAAAATTTTCTCTTGTGGGTGTCATCAAATATCTTACCTTCAGGCCAGAAATTCAACTTTGGAGTATTTATTAATTTAAAAAAGTCTGAGAACTCCTTATTTTGACTACTTACAAAGAATTTATCAATGTTATCACTATGGCCTTCACTGAAAGTTAATGCTACTAGTGAGTTATTCAATTGAATTTTCCCTTCTCTATGAAAAGATGGTTCAGCTTTGAAATTGGTGGAAATATATGAAGGAATGGGTTTATGGAAGGTAAGAAGGTTGAAATCCTCATAATCACTTTCATCTTCATTATTATAAAAGGAAAAGAGGTCTAAATTTGCACTTTCAGGTAATTCAGGTGATCGTCTCGAGCGTTTAGTAGGAGGGGGAGCCTCATTCTTCTTAGCAGGTGAACCACTTCTGCCGAGATGAATGTTTTTATATCAGTGATTTATTTACCATAGTTTAATTAAAGTGTTTGTTCAACAGGTATAGTAAATATGGACAGCAGCGGACCTAGAAGGCTGAAGTCAAGCAATGGGGTTCACGACTCAAATAGCCCTCTTAGGTTAATTCAGAGCCTTGTTCCCTCTTAGGTTAAATCAGGGCCTTATTAAGTGACTATGTTAGGTATATATCTGTTATTATTAACATAATCTAGACCTGCCTCATATGTAACCCTTTGCAGATCACCCCCCAGGGCCTAGGCTAGCGTCGATAGGTTTAAAATGAGAAATGTGAACTCGAACAGCCTAGCTTACCTGTGGCCTAGCCTACTACCTATTAAGCTGCGTGGTTTTGATGTGTCAGGCAAGCAATTTGTATTGTATAGCTAGTTATAAGCTTGTTATATATAAATTGGAGCATTTAGTTGGTTTTCTACCATTATTTCATGTTGTAATCATGCACATGCTTTGCTTACGCTACTTACGCAGTTACGCTACGTTCGGAGCTGGCTGCTCCAACCATTCAAAACAATAACAAACTTACGTATGTGGGCCGCCATTTGCATTTGTGACGTCATGAGTCTAACTCCGCTGCTTTCCATATGCCAGTTTCATTGTAAACAGAATTTAAAACCTTACCCTTTCTGAATAATTTTCATGAGAGTTTGATTCTGTTGGAGTAACATATTCACGATATCAGAATTTGAAGGCATTTCACTTCCTGCAGTCGATTGTGGACGTTTTTTGTTACTGTCTACATTCTCCTCTTCGCTGGAGTCGTCGCTAAGCCGATGAACCTCCACGTAGGGAAGAATTTGCCTCTTCATATTTTAGCAGTGGGCCGAGATATTACTCTAGGTACTGGGAGCAAAATGATGAAAACCGGCAAATAGGTGCTGGACGCAGCGGGAGGGAAAAGAGAACCTTCTATGCCAAAGTCAACTTCAGAAATGTGACTACTTTTGCCGAGTCAACCCGCTTGTCTCTGATAGCTCCGCCCAAGGGGGCGTGGTTTAGCGCTCACGCCGCCTCTTGGGGGGGTTTCAGGGGGGGTGTATAAGCTACCACTGGTGAGTCTGGAAGGTTGAAACCTCCCTCTCCAGAGCTTTATCTCCTGTCCCTTCTTCTTCTTCCTTTCAGGGCTTTACGGGCGCTGAGCTCCCGTATAGTACACCCACTACTTCTGTGGTCCCCAAGGTGAAGGGTCACAGAGCAGAAAACCCTTAAGAAGACGACGTCCAAAAAGACTTCTTCGTCTTCTTCGGCTCGTAAGTCTCCGGCTTCTTACCCCGGAGCAGAGATAGTGAAAGCTTCTACTTCGTCGGTTTCACTTCCAAAAGGGTCGAGGAGCAAGTCCTCTAGGGAGAGATCCTGCACTCCAGCGGAGTCAGCGGTTTCCCCTCCTGCTACTGCAGTCCTCTCAGGGACATCGTCAGGTTCTGTGCCTACGAGTAGCTTTGATCCTGCTGTATTTACTGCCGGAATGATGCAGCAGGTGGGAGACTTGGTAGGTTCCTTGAGGTCAAGCATGGAACAAATGTTCACCCAGCTTTCGGACAGAATGTCCACTCAAGAGAACCTCCTTTCTGGGTTTAATCAAGCTCCTCAAGCTACTCCTCCGGCAGCTAGTACCGGCCTTCTTCAACTCCCACCATATGATACCCTCCCGGCATTCTCCATGAGTAACCCTTGGAGAATAGCGGCTTTCGCCCCTTTCAAGGATGGCCTTATCTCCACCCCGGAGTGCGGAACTCGAAGGATTGAGGACTTCGAGTTCCACCCCGCAAACCTACAGCCTCCTTTCATGGGATATGCCAGGCTGACGGAGGCAGCACTAAATAGGGAGGACAAGATCCCGAAAGAGACGGTTCTCTATAGCAGGGATCATGCACAGAGGGAATGGCTTCACTGCTTAGAAGACTGGGATTGTATCAATACCAGGCTTCAAGCTTTCAAGAGCCCCTTTACAATCTTCATGATGGAAGAGGAAGCGCCACTTCCCTTCCTGACGAAGATTGCTGAGGTCACCATTCAGGCAGGTTTGAAAGGTGATCCATTGCCTCAGCTGAGAGAAGCAGACCCCACATCTCTTCTTCCTTCGTTTGGCGATATGTGGGAGGACTTGCCAGCCACCTTTACGGTGGGTAAGTTTAAACCGGACTGTGCCATGGACCAGTTCGGCGAGAAAATGCCCAGGCTTCCGGACGCCCTCATCCAAGCGGAGTTTGAGGCAAGGTCCAGGCTGGCAAGGACCTTAAACACTATGGTCATGACGGAAGTAGCGGCCCTCTCCTATGCGTCTGAACCACTCTTCAAGCTTTTGGCTAAGTCACAGACTCATACAGTCCAATCGGACTTGTATGAGTTTGTAGTGGCTAGAGTCAACTGCAGGAAACATGTCCTCCAGGAAGCAACTATTAGGCACGAGCCAAATAAGTTGCTTTCCTCCAACATCTGGGGGACGGACCTCTTCCCGGAGTCAGCGGTTAAAGAGGTCCAGAACGAAGCGACGAGACTCAACCAGAGTCTCAAAGATCGTTGGGGCCTCTCTGCTAAGCGGAAACAAGACTCTTCTGCTTCGGGCAAGAAACTGAAGAAGACAAAGAGGTTTCATCCCTATCAGAAGAAACCTCAGCACTTCGTTCAGGCAGTCTCGGCTGTCCCGGTCACCCAACCAGGACAACCCGCCGCGACGAAGGGACAGACTCAGCCTATCCTCCTGATCTCACCTCAGGCACAACCTTCCACGTCTTACGCTGTTTCCCCAGCGTTCAACCAAGTGTATGAAGGCCAGGCCTTTCAACACTTCAACCGGTTTGCCAGGGGAAGCAGGGCCAGAGGTGCGTTTCGCCAGAGAGGTACAGGCAGAGTCATCAACAGAGGCAAACACTTCCGTGGCGGCCGTGGAGCTCACCCCGCACAGCAACAGTGAGATCTCCAAGGTAGGAGGGAGGCTGTTCCTCTTCCGGCACCGGTGGGGGTTCAGCAAATGGGCACAAAGTATTATGTCAAAAGGTCTGGGTTGGAGCTGGATCAAAGGCCCCCCTCCACCCAGACCATTCCTTCAACTTCCATCGAAGGAATTGACAGATTATGCGGAGGAACTCCTTCAGAAAGGAGCAATATCGAGAGTCAAGCATTTAAAGTTTCAAGGTCGCTTGTTCAGCGTGCCAAAGAAAGGCTCATTAAAAAGAAGGGTAATCTTAGACTTGTCCCAGTTAAACTTATTCATTCGCTGCGACAAGTTCAAAATGCTGACCATCTCGCAGGTACGGACCTTACTTCCCCGTGGGGCCGTCACCACCTCTATCTTACAGACGCATACTATCATATCCCAATTGCGAGACACTTTCGCCCTTACCTAGGCTTCAAACTAGGAGACCAGGCATTCTCGTTCAAGGTGATGCCCTTCGGACTGAACGTAGCTCCCAGGGTATTCACGAAAATAGCGGAAGTAGTTGTTCAACAACTAAGGTCGCAAGGGATAATGGTAGTAGCGTACCTCGACGATTGGCTGATCTGGGCGTCAACCGTCGAGGAATGCCGCAAAGCCACAAAGAAAGTGATTCAATTCCTGGAATACCTTGGGTTCAAAATAAACAGGGAAAAGTCAAGGCTCACTCCAGAGTCTCAATTTCATTGGCTCGGCATTCAGTGGGACTTAACCTCTCACAATCTGTCAATTCCGGTAGCCAAGAGAAAGGAAATAGCAAAGTCAGTAAAGCAATTTCTAAAGTACAAATATGCTTCAAGGAGAAACCAGGAAAGGATCCTAGGTTCTCTCCAGTTTGCTTCAGTGACAAACGTATTGATGAAAGCAAAACTGAAGGACATAAACCGGATTTGGCGCTCAAGAGCAAATGTCAAATTCCGGGACAAGTTGTCAGCTATCCCACAAATTCTTCGCAACAATCTGCGTCCATGGACTCAGGCGAAGAATCTGTCCATGTCGGTGCCTCTTCAATACCCCCCTCCGGTGTTAACTATCCACACAGACGCTTCACTAAGCGGCTGGGGAGGGTACTCTCAGTTCAAAAAAGTTCAAGGAACTTGGTCACCGCAGTTCCGCCAGCTTCACATAAATGTACTGGAAGCCATGGCAGTATTTCTTACCTTGAAGAGGCTACTTCCACCAAAGAACTCTCATGCAAAATTGGTTCTGGACAGCGCAGTAGTAGTTCACTGCATCAACAGGGGAGGATCCAAATTAAGGAATCTGAACCATGTTATGATAGCCATCTTTTCCCTAGCGGACAAGTACAAATGGCATCTTTCCTCCACCCACCTGGCGGGAGTAAGGAATGTGAGTAGCAGACGCTCTATCCCGGTCAGTTCCCTTGGAATCAGAATGGTCCCTAGACAACAGTTCGTTCCAGTGGATATGCCGGAGGGTTCCAGGTCTCCAAGTAGATCTTTTCGCCTCTCAAGCAAACCACAAACTTCCATGCTATGTGGCTCCCAACCTGGACCCTCTGGCATATGCCATAGACGCTCTGTCCATAGAGTGGAATCAATGGAAGAACATTTACATCTTTCCTCCAGTGAATCTTCTTCTGAAAGTTCTGAACAAACTCAGGACTTTCAAGGGACAAGTGGCCCTAGTAGCCCCGGACTGGCCGAAGAGCAACTGGTATCCTCTACTTCTGGAATTGGGTCTTCGCCCTAAACGGATTCCCAATCCCAGACTCTCTCAGTCAGTACAAATGAGGACTGTGTTCGCTTCCTCAGGAATTCTCAAAACCCTAACTTTATGGACTTCATGAAGTTTGCGGCTAAGAAAGATGCAGATATAGATCCTCAGAACATCCTTTTCTTAGAACCAGATAAAAGAGATTCAACTCTGAGGCAATATGACGCTGCAGTTAAGAAGTTGGCATCTTTCCTGAAGGAATCAAACATCACAACCATGACTGTCAATTCAGCTATACCCTTTTTTAGATCCTTGTTTGAAAAAGGGTTAGCAGCTAGCACTATTACTACCAACAAGTCAGCCTTGAAGAAAATCTTCCAGCTGGGCTTTAATATAGACTTAACAGATTCTTATTTTACGTCTATCCCCAAGGCTTGTGCTAGACTTAGACCTTCCGTAAGGCCTACTTCGGTGTCATGGTCCCTAAATGACGTCCTCAAACTGGCTTCAGATACTGACAACTCTACATGTACTTTCATAATGCTGTTAAGAAAGACGCTATTTTTGCTAAGTCTGGCTTCAGGAGCTAGGATTTCAGAACTGTCGGCTCTGTCCAGAGATGCGGGGCATATAGAATTCCTCCCCTCAGGAGAAGTTCTACTCTCCCCGGATCGCAGCTTTTTAGCTAAAAATGAGGATCCTCTATTAAGGTGGGAACCTTGGAAAGTCATCCCTCTCCCACAAGACCCTTCTCTTTGTCCAGTGATGACCTTACGAGCCTTTCTGTCTAGGACATCCTCTTCTTCTTCGGGTAACCTCTTTAAGAGAGAGAAAGGTGGTACTCTATCGATTAAAGGTATTAGACAGCAGATCCTCTATTTTATTAAACAAGCAAACCCTGAATCATTCCCTAAAGCACATGATGTCAGGGCAGTGGCCACCTCCATTAACTATTTCCAACATATGAACTTTGATGACTTGAAAAAGTATACTGGATGGAAATCACCGACAGTTTTTCAGCGTCACTATTTAAAGTCCTTGCAATCTTTAAAATTTCTGGCAGTGGCAGCGGGAAACATAGTTTCCCCTGACATTGCTCAGTAATTGTAGTTTCATCTAACCTGCCGTTACGCTCTGCACCTTGCCTTTTAGCCTAAGCTGCTCATAATTATGGCTTAGTGGTGTGTCCCTTATTTTTTTGCTAGGGACACCCACATTGATTTGTTTATTATTGATCTCTGAGTGTGCTCCCTTATTTTAATACTAGGGTCCCACACTCCTGCCTTGTTGATATATGAAGATTTGTATTGTTATAAATTACTAATTTCTAGTTATTAAGTCATTTTTTTGCTTATGTAATTTCATAACTTATATCTAGAGAATAGGTCGAAATATGTTTAGTTTTAAGTTTTTGTACATATTTCTGATAAGTCCTTTTTGGTTTTCTTCTTTTGTATATACATTATTCTCTAATTATATTATTGTAGGTTACTTTTAGTTTTATTGAGACCCCTTTTATTTATTTCAATCTTGTGCTATTTCTCTGGTACTATTTCACGCAGCGACACAAGCTGAGCCCAGAAAAAGGATTTTGACGAAGGAAAAATCTATTTCTGGGCGATTGGTTCGTGTCGCCCAGTGAAATAATCCTTTAGTTCATTATTTCTAAGGTAAATGAGCTAACAAATACCAGAGAAAATTTAACAAAAAGATGTCAGTATAACTGACTCACTCACCCAAAATAAAAGAAGGGTGTCGGTATGGTAACTGGGGCGAGTGAGTCCACTACCACGAACTTCTTGCCATTTAGAATTCTTCCACACCAAAATCCCCAACTGAGAGAGCCGACCCATGGGTCGAGACGGCAACTACTACTACTACACCCCACGCCACGCCGATTGCCGCGCCTCTGGTGGCCATCCTGAAGTTAACAAGCAATCTTGGGCGACAGGGCAGGGGTAGGGTGGGATTTCACTGGGCGACACGAACCAATCGCCCAGAAATAGATTTTTCCTTCGTCAAAATCCTTTTTATAATTTATAAATGCTTTTCAAGTTTATACATTGAAATAAACAAAAACATAAAATGTTTTAATCAAATCAGAATAATACATTACTTTAGTCATTGACAAAGCAAGTCCTATTCCAAGAATTCTGACTGGTTAGCCTAAAATATACAGTAATAAAGTCAGCCCAGTGTGTCCAGTGAGCTAATACAAAGCATAAAGACTTACTAATGCTGTATCACATTCTTTATAGAATGTTAAAACCAAGAACATACAATAATAATCAAATAAACCAGTTCCTAATTTTCATTAATGTTTATTAAGAAAAAAAATCACTTTTTACTTCTTTCTGGTATAAGTTTTAACACACTTCTTTCTAGTATAAGTTTTAACACACCTTTGAGACACCTTGATTCAAAATATCTCCTTTGCCATGCATGAGACATGAATGGCTTCTCCAATATGGGTTCTCACAAGGATTCTGAGAGTAGAGGAATATTAGAAACCGTTATGGCATTCAGTACATTTAATTATCCCCATAAATATTAATATAATTAAATAAAAATTTAAACATGCATTTATAATAATGCACTAAAAAGTTAGAAATAATTTTTTGAAACACCAGAATTTTCTTGCAATTAATCATGTCTACAAAAATAAAAGCGTGAGCCCAACCGAGGAAGGAAATGCTACAAGAAATAAAAAAACAGGTTTTGATATAGGAAAAACCTATTTTTGGTGGTTGCTGTTGAGCCCTCAATGATTACCCTTTCCATGGTCTATCCAGAGCTCCATGGTGACCAGACTAATGTCAAAGAATTCTCTTAACTGGTCTTGAGGCCGGGTATTTATAACTTGTGATAAAGTATAAATGGACTCTAGATAAAACAGCACTTTCTATTACCCTCAATGAAGGCTAATTCCCACTTTAAACTGAAAGAAGGACTGATTATGCAATATACACTGTCATATTGTTTAAATACAAACAAAATCCGACCAATCCACCATTCCTTTCTGTTGGTCAATACAGGATGATTTCCTTTACCCAAATCCCATTTCTTTTCACCAAGGAAGTGGGAGGGTTTTCAGGACTCGAAAGCGACCATCAAAAATTGTTTTTTTCTACGTCAAAACCTGTTTTTTTATAGAGAAGTGGCTGTCTCATCCGAAAGGAGCTTTACAAAGAAAGGGACAGGTGACAAAAAGCTCTTGAATTTTATTCCCAACAACCCAAAATTGGTCAAGGGTCAAGCCACTAGTTTCAAGGGCCCAATGTTTATTCCAAATTCCTTTAGGTTTGGTAGCAAAGAACAAGAAACTAAGACCAAACTCGCATTTTTTATGGTGAAGTTCTATGGTGACTTACCTAAGCATGCCAGGTATGGTTGCAGTATTGTCAAACCTTCCCCAGCAACAGTTAGCATACCCACCTGTTAGGAAGACCAGTGGTTTGCCGCTGTAGTGCTTATGGGTCAAGATTATCCATGCCACCTACTGATACACAGTGTAGTCGAATTTGTTTGTGCTCGTGGCAAGTGTTGCTAGAGTGAAGGAAAAGATGGACCTTTAGGGATGTCTGCTGTGACCTCTAGGTAAACCTCAAGTGCTTGAACTGGGCATTATGTTTTGTCTGCTAATTCTAGTTTTCTTAGAATAAGAGATTTCCTTCTTAAAGGAATCCTACTCTTGGCAAGGAATGACAGGCCAGAGGACAATAATAATTGAGAGTCACCTGTCTGCATGATGTATTGTCCCCGTCTAAGAGAGCCCAGTTTGTTAATACATACAAGCTCCTGATGCTAATGCAGTCAACAAGATCGCATATTGTAGCTTGTGAGTTGGGGTTGTATCAGGTCCACTGAGCTGAGGGGCTGATCTAAGTCTAAGGACCTTGTCCAGGGACCAAGTAATTGGAACCTTTCTAGAGCGGATCTTTGTAGGGTAAAGGACTGCAGAAGGGAAGTGACAACTTATATACTAGAGTCAAATCATGAAATCATAAAACAATGGTTCCCTTAATGCTGCCTTGTATTCCATGATTGATGGAACTGCAAGGCATTTGTCTTCAAAAGGGATAAAACTTTATTTAATTGTTTCCTTAGAATATTTGACTGGCTCTCAGTATGGATATAATGTAACTAAATATTCCATACACACCTGCATTCCTTGATACGTATATGAAGTCTGTAATTTCTGCACTGGGTACCTAGCAATGTTGGGTGAATAAGTTTCATAGTACAGCTAATATATAAGAAAATCCACCTGTGAAGGTCTTGTCCTTGAAAGAAAGACCCTTAACCCTTAAACGCCGAGCCGCTATTTACCAAAGTGTCTCTCGTACGCCAGCGGCGTTCGGGAGTTGGTGAGAAAGTGGAAAAATATTTTTTCAAAAAATCACAACACACTTACTTTTTAAGAGTAAGAGTTCATTTTTGGCTCCTGTTTTTTTGTCATTGCCTGAAGTTTAGTATGCAACCATCAGAAATGAAAAAATATCATGATCATAAATAAATATTCGAATATATGACAGCGCAAAAAAAATTTCATATATAATTGTAGACAAATCGCACTGTGAGTTAAAGCTAATGAGTTAATTTTTTTTTATTGTACACTAAATTCCAATGATTTTGGTATATGACAAATTGTAAAACGATCAAAGCAACACAGAGAAAATATTATCACAAAATGATGCATAAATTCGTAACGCGCAGACGCAAAAATTTTTTTTTTCAAAAATTCACCATAAATCGAAATATTGTGCTGTGGACTTCCCAATTGTTGCAAAATGAAGGGAATTGATGGAATATTACTAGACTGTAAGTATCATAACTTACATTTGCATTTTTCGACCATTTCGGTTGAGTTGAAGTTGACCAAAGGTTGAATTTTTTTCTATTTATTGTGATTTTTATGTAAATATTTCAAAACTGATAACCCTACAACTACGAGTTATATTTTGTTGTATTCTACATGAAATTGCACACTTTTTCATATATAAAACTTTATGTAACAGCTAATATAAAATGGCGCAAACATTACGACAAACTGACGAAAGAATTTCTGAGATTTCAGCAGAGTTATCGCGTAGACGTAAGGAAAGTTTTTTTCATAAATTCACCATAAATCTAAATATTGTGCTAGAGACTTCTAATTTGTTGCAAAATGAAGGTAAATGATTGAATATTACTAGAATGTAAGAGCTTTAGCTTACAATTGCGTTTTTCGACCATTTCAGTCGAGTCAAAGTTGACCAAAGGTTGAAATTTTGGCACTTATCATGATTTATATGTAAATATTTAAAAACTGATAAAAGCTAAAACCATTGGTTGTTTTTGGTTGTATTCTACATGAAATTGCACACATTTTTATATAAAAAACTTTATGTAACGGCTAATATAAAACGGTGCATACATTACGACAAACTGACGACAGAATTTCTGAGATTTTCGGCAGAGTTACTGCACGGACGTAAGGAAAAAGTGTTTTTCAAAAATTCACCATAAATCGAAATATTGTGCTAGACAATTCCAATTTGTTGCAAAATGAAGGTAAATGATTGAATATTACTGGAATGTAAGAATTTTAGCTTACAATTGCGTTTTTCGACCATTTCGGTCGAGTCAAAGTTGACCAAAGGTTGAAATTTTGGCACATTGTGATTTATTGAAAATATTTCAAAACTGATAAAAGCTACAACCATGGGTTACTTTTTGTTGTATTCAAAATGAAATTGCACACATTTTTATATATAAAACTTTGTGTAATGGCTAATATAAAACGGTGCAAACATTACAACAAACTGACAAAAGTATTTCTGAGATTTTCTGTAGAGCTACCGCACGGACGTAAGTAAAAAGTTTTTTTCATAAATTCACCATAAATCGAAATATTGTGCTTGAGACTTCCAATTTGTTGCAAAATGAAGGTAAATGATTAAATATTACTAGAATTTAAGAGGTTTAGCTTACAGTTGCGTTTTTCGACCATTTTAGTCGAGTGAATTGACCAAAGTTGAAATTTTGGCACTTGTCTTGATTTATATGAAAATATTTCAAATTATATGGAAATATTTCAAAACTGATAACAGCTACTACCATGGGTTGTTTTTTTGTTATATTCTTCATGAAATTGTGCACATTTTCATATAAAAAACTTTATGAAACCGCTAATATAAAACGGTGCAAACTTTTCGACAAACTGACGAAAGAATTTCTGAGATTTTCAGCAGAGTTACCACGAGCAGAAGTAAGGAAAGTGTTTTTCAAAAATTCACCATAAATCGAAATATTGTGCTAGAAACTTCTAATTTGTTGCAAAATGAAGGTAAATGATTGAATATTACTAGAATGTAAGAGGTTTAGCTTACAATTGCGTTTTTCGACCATTTCGTTTGAGTCAAAGTTAAATAAGGTTGAAATTTTGGCACTTATCGTGATTTATATGAAAACATTTGAAAACTGATAAAAGCTACAACCATGGGTTGTTTTTAGTTGTATTCTACATGAAATTACGCTCATTTTTATGTATAAAACTTTATTAACGGCTCATATAAAACAGGGCAAACATTACTACAAACTGACGAAAGAATTTCTGAGATTTTTGGCAGTTACCGCACGCTGGCGTAAGGAAAGTATTTTTCAAAAATTCACCATAAATCGAAATATTGTGCTAGAGTTGTTGCTAAACGAGGGTAAATTATTGAATATTACTAGAATATAAGTGTTTTAGCTTACAATTGCGTTTTTCGACCATTTCAGTCGAGTCAAAGTTGACCAAAGGTCGAAATTTTGGCATTTATCGTGATTTACATGAAAATATTTCTAAACTTATAAAAGCTACAACCATGGGTTGTTTTTGGTTGTATTCTACATTAAATTGCCAACATTTTCATATGTAAAACTTTGTGTAATGGCTAACATAAAAGGGTGCAAAAATTACGACAAACTGACAAAAGAATTTCTGAGATTTTCGTCCGAGTTACCTCACGGACGTAAGGAAAAATTTTTCATAAAAAATTCACCATAATTCGAAATATTGTGCTAGAGACTTCCAATTTGTTGTAAAATGAAGTTAAATGATTGAATATTACTAGAATATAAGATTTTTAGCTTATAATTGCGTTTTTCGACCATTTCGGTCGAGTCAAAGTTGACCAAAGGTTGAAATTTTGGCACATTGTGATTTATTGAAAATTTTTCAAAATTGATCAAAGCTACAAACATAGGTTGTTTTTGGTTCTATTCTACATGAAATTACGCACATTTTCATATATAAAACTTAATGTAACGGCTAATATAAAACGGTGCAAACATTACGACAAACTGATGAAAGAATTTCTGAGATTTTCAGCAGTTACCATGCGCGAACGTAAGGAAAAAGTGTTTTTCAAAAATTCACCATAAATCGAAATATTGTGCTAGACACTTCCAATTTGTTGCAAAAGGAAGGTAAATGATTGAATATTACTAGAATGTAAGAGTTTTAGTTTACAATTGCGTTTTTCGACCATTTTGATCGATTCAAAGTTCACCAAAGGTTGAAATATAGGCACTTATCGTAATTTATATGAAAATATTTCGAAACTGATAAAAGCTACAACCATGGGTTATTTTTAGTTGTATTCTACATGAAATTGCACACATTTTCATACATAAAACTTTGTGTAACGGCTAATATAAAACAGTGCAAACATTATGACAAACTAACGAAAGAATTTCAGAGATGTTCGGCAGAGTTACTGCACGGACTTAAGGAAATTTTTTTTTTCAAAAATTCACCATAAATCGAAATATTGTGCTAGAGACTTCCAATTTGTTACAAAATGAAGGTAAATGATTGAATATTACTAGAATGTTAGAGTTTTAGCTTATAATTGCGTTTTTCGACCATTTCGGTCGAGTCAAAATTGACCAAAGGTTGAAATTTTGGCACTTGTCTTGATTTATATGAAAATATTTCAAAAATGATAAAGGCTACAACCATGGGTTGCTTTTAGTTGTATTCAAAATGAAATTGCACACATTTTTATATATAAAACTTTGTGTAACGGCTAATATAAAATGGTGCAAACATTACAACAAACTGACAAAATAATTTCTGAGATTTTCGGTAGAGTTACTGCACGGACGTAAGGAAAAAGTTTTTTTTCCAAAAATTCACTATAAATCGAAATATTGTGCTAGTCTTCCAATTTGTTACAAAATGAAGGTAAATGATTGAATATTACTAGAATGTTAGAGTTTTAGCTTATAATTGCGTTTTTCGACCATTTCGGTCGAATCAAAATTGACCAAAGGTTGAAATTTTGGCACTTGTCTTGATTTATATGAAAATATTTCAAAACTGATAAAAGCTACAACCATGGGTTGCTTTTAGTTGTATTCAAAATGAAATTGCACACATTTTTATATATAAAACTTTGTGTGACGGCTAATATAAAATGGTGCAAACATTACAACAAACTGACAAAAGAATTTCTGATATTTTCTGTAGTTACCGCTCGGATATAAGGAAAATTTTTTTTTTCAAAAATTCACCATAAATCGAAATATTATGCTAGAGACTTCCAATTTGTTACAAAATGAAGGTAAATGATTGAATATTACTAGAATGTAAGAGATTTAGCTTACAATTGTGTTTTTCGACCATTTCAGTCCAGTCAAAGTTGACTGAAGGTTGAAATTTTGGCACTTATTGTGATTTATATGAAAATATTTCAAAACTGATAATAGCTACAACCATGGATTGTTTTTGGTTATATTCTACATAAAATTGTGGGCATTTTCATATATAAAACTTTATGTAATGGCTAATATAAAATGGTGCAATCATTTCGACAAACTGACGAAAGAATTTATGAGATTTTCGGCAGTTACCACGAGCAGAAGTAAGGAAAAAGTGTTTTTCAAAAATTCACCATAAATCGAAATATTGTGCTAGAGACTTCTAATTTGTTGCAAAATGAAGGTAAATGATTGAATATTACTAGAATGTAAGATGTTTAGCTTACAATTGCGTTTTTCGACCATTTCGGTTGAGTGAATGTTGACTGAAGGTTGAAATTTTGGCACTTATCGTGATTTATATGAAAATATTTTAAAACTGATAAAAGCTACAACCATGGGTTGTTTTTAGTTGTATTCCACATGAAATTACGCTCATTTTTATATAAAAAAAACTTTATGTAACGGCTAATATAAAACGATGCAAACATTACGACAAACTGACGAAAGAATTTCTGAGATTTTTGGCAGTTACCGCACGCGGGCGTAAGGAAAGTGTTTTTCAAAAATTCACCATAAATCGAAATATTGTGCTAGAGACTTCCAGATTGTTGCAAAATGAAGTTAAATGATTGAATATTACTAGAATATAAGATTTTTAGCTTACAATTGTGTTTTTCGACCATTTCGGTTGAGTGAATGCTGACTGAAGGTTGAAATTTTGGCACTTATCGTGATTTATATGAAAATATTTTAAAACTGATAAAAGCTATAACCATGGGTTGTTTTCAGTTTTATTCTACATGAAACTGCGCACATTTTCATATATAAAACTCTATGTAACAGCTAATATAAAAGTGCAAAAATTACAACAAAGTGACGAAAGAACTTCCGAGATGTGTCGCTGATGCTTTTTAGTGCGAAAAGAAAGAAATTCGAGCATGCGCGCCTGGGTAACGCTTGTAAACAAAAGAAGAGCTTGATCCATGAACTCCCAGCATCCCTCAAGGCATGTAATTTAAAGTTTTTGCAAACTAGACCTATGACTATTTTTCTGCAAATATTTAAAAAACTTTTTGTAGTCGGCGTATCTTACGTCAATTAAGCACCCGACAGACAATTTTAGTCAACATTTAAGGGTTAAACGACTTTCCCTCCTACTGACTGGGATACAACAGTGGACAGTTTGAAATTTATTTCTTTGTTCATTGTTACAGTAATAAAAATCAATGCCTGTTTGGCCAATTGGGGGGGGGGGGGGGGGGGGGGGGGGGGGGGGGTCTGGTACGCCTCCCCCGCAGGATATGGAGGGACCACTGTATCTCATCTGGGGAAGTAGCTTGCACATTTCTTGACTGAACTTCAACAAATGAACTGTAACTGCCTGTTACCACAGGGGCAGAATTCCTGGGTAAGTCACAATGCCCGTCACAAAATATAGTAATTTCAGTCAGAGTCAGAAGGATCCTATCTCTTTTGAGGGGAAAGATCTTCAGTATTGATAGCTGCAAAGGAGGATAAGATTCTTTCTAGAAGGTTTCATCCATGGCTACCTGATCCATCAGGGTAACGCAGTGTCATTTCAGTGACAATGGTCACCTCATATTCAATAGTAAGAATATTGCCATGTAAAAATTCCTCTACTTCCTATGTGGGGGTAACCTGGGAGGTAGTGGGACTGATGTTACTGGGTATTTGCCCAAACATAAATCTTGATCTGAGAAAAATGGGTTACATATCTGCTGCCGCAGTTTTGACATAAGTAAACTGGGTATTATTGTTTGCTGATGATAATAGAAAGTGCCCTCTAATTCTGAGTTCATTTTACTCTATCACGTTATAATGGTTATCATTACGGCACAATACCCAGCCACAAAACCAGTTAAGAGAATTCTTTGACATTAGTCTGGTCACCATGGAGCTTTGGATAGACCATGGAAAGGGCAGTACACGAAGACGATACAGCAACTACAATAACAAAAATAAATATATATATTTTTTAGCATTTCCTTCCATGTTTGGGGCCCATGCTTTCATTGTTGTAGATATGATTAATTGTTAGAAAATCGTGGTTTGTTTCAAAAAGGGATTTTGACGAAGGAAAAATCTATTTCTGGGGAGAGACCTGTGTCGCCCGGTGAAAAGGTCCTTCTTGTCACTTTTCTGATATAAATAATTTCCAATTATACCAGAGAAAGTTTAAGTAATGGTATGCAGATGTTACTACCCTAGCGCGAGCACCCCTAAGGGCGTCGTTTATAAGGTAAGGTCGTGTGAAATCCACTATTCACAGGTTGTCTTCCATTTAGATTATTCCTTCAACAATATACACATGTGGGGTGTGCCGTAACAGCGGCTTCCACCGCGTCTGACTGGATCACCCGGCCACCGCCCGACACCAGCGCCATCTGACATCCTTCTGTATTTGGATTTCAATAATAGCTTGGAAAGGAATGGGATGGGAATAAACAGGGTAGGATTTCACCGGGCGACACAGGTCTCTCCCCAGAAATAGATTTTTCCTTCGTCAAAATCCCTTTTCTGGGTCGACCTCTGTTCGCCGGTGAAAATTTACAAGAGAATGCCTTCCAAGCCTATGAATATCAATTCTAATACAAGGTACAATGAAAACATCTTTAATACTTATATAAAGGTTTACTAAATTAATACTGATATATAAGCTTAAGCACTAACTTAAAACTAGGTTATACAAAACTTAAAAGTAAATATTCATAAGTTATATTAGGAGTAAAGTTTTATATACACTTAATAATACAATATGTACCTATAAGAATGAACACATTTCAAGGCTGATCGATATTCTTTAAAGGAGATCAGGATATCTGGGTGGCTGTATTCGTTTTACCAAGGTGAGAGGCATCGTGGTGAGAGTGGCAGGTAGAAGGGAAAAAGAATCAAGAATGGGACGAAATGAAATTAAGAAAAATCTGGAGAGATTAGTCTTCCAGCTGCTATAGTAGAAAATTTTAGAGCTTGTATATTCTTAAGATAAAGGCGTTTAAAGACCATAGGAGATTTCCAACCCGTATACTTCTTAAGATCATCAAAATTCATGTTTTGGAAATAATTAATAAAGGTGGCTACTGCCCGAATATCATGAGCGTGTGGAAAAGATTCCGGGTTAGCCTGTTTTATGAAGTAGAGTATTTGCTGTCTAATACCTTGAATGGAGATAGTACCTCCGTGCTCTCTGATAAATAACGAACCAGAGGATCGAGAGGACGACCTAGCTAAAAAGGCCTTAAGAGTCACTACCGGACATAGAGAAGTATCCTGAGGTAGGGGGATAATCTTCCAAGGGGACCATCTGTTTTGAGGGTCTTCATTTTTAGCTAGGAAACTCCTATCTGGAGAGAGCAGTATTTCTCCTGACGGGAGGAAATCTAGGTTCTCAGGATTGCGGGAGAGCTGCTAATTCTGATATTCTGGCACCTGAAGCCATGGCTGTAAGGAACAAGGTTTTCCTGAGTAAGGAAATATAAGAGCAGGATTCATTATTGGTATCTGAAGCTAGTTTCAGAACATCATTTAAAAACCATGAAACCGTTTGTGGACGGACTGAAGGTCTAAGTTGTGCACAGGCTTTAGGGATAGACGAAAAATAGGAATCTGCTAAATTGATCTTGAAACCAACCTGAAAAATCTTTTTCAGGGCCGATTTAATTGTGGTAATAGTACTAGCGGCTAGGCCTCTTTCAAACAAAGTTCTAAAGAATGAAATGGCTAAATTTGGGGTCATCTGATGAATGTCTGAATTCTTTATAAAGTCCGCTAATTTCTTAACAGCCAAATCATATTGCCTAAGCGTTGAATCCCTTTTGTCAGATTCTATGAACAAGACATTATCTGGATCAATATTTGCATCTTTATGGGCTGCGAATTTCATGAAGTCCACAAAGTTAGGGTTTGAACTATTCTTGAGGAAGCTGACACAGTCTGTGTTTGAACTACTTGTGTCAACTTCGGATGTGGGATCCGTCTGGGATGGAGTTTCAGCTCTACTAGGAGCGGAAACCAATTGCTTTTGGGCCAGTTGGGTGTTACTAAGGCTACTGTACCCTTGAAGGAACGTAGTTTGTGTAATACCTTCATCAGAAGATTCACTGGAGGGAACAGATAAATCTTCTGCCAGTAGTTCCAGTCTATTGTTAATGCGTCCATGGCAAAGGCCTGAGGGTCCAGGTTGGGGGCTATGTAGCAAGGTAGTTTGTGATTGGTGCTTGTCGCAAACAGATCTACTTGGAGATCTGGGACTAGTCTGGATATTCACCGAAACTAATTCATGTCTAGGGACTATTCCGACTCTAAAGGTTTGGTCCTGGATAACGCGTCCGCTATAACATTTCTTACTCCTGCCAGATGTGTTGCTGACATGAACCAGTTTCTTTTTGCTGCCAAGGTAAAGATTGCTACTAGAACATGATTCAGTTTGGGTGATTTGGACCCCCCTCTGTTTATGCAGTGGACTACCACCGAGTTGTCTGAGACTATCTTTACATGACTTGTCTTGTGATGAGACAATTGTTTCAAGGTTAGAAACACTGCCATCGCCTCCAACACATTTATATGAAATTGTTTCATACTGAGAGACCAGGTCCCCTGAAACATTTGGTGTTGGGAGTAACCCCCCCAACCACTGAGTGACGCGTCTGTACGAATCGTCACTTGAGGAGGGGGAAATTGCATAGGAACTGATTTGGCCAGTTTCTTGGACTCTGTCCATGGAAGTAGTCTCTTTACTAATACAGAGGGAATTGTTGATACTTTGTCTCTTAAATGTATCTTTGCTCTCTTCCTCCAAACTCGATTGATGTCTTTGAGTTTGGCTTTCAGTATGACGTCTGTTACTGAGGCAAACTGGAGTAAGCCGAGAATTCTTTCTAAAGATCGTCTTGTTATCTTTTTGTTCCTGATGAACTGTTTTGTCACCGATGCTATCTCTTTGACCTTCTTGGATGGAAGAGATAGCTTGTGACCCTCTAGGTCCCAATGAATACCCAGCCATTCGAACTGACTTGCTGGTTGTAGCCAAGATTTCTTTAGATTCAACTGAAAGCCTAGACTTTGCAGAAACCGAATTACTTTGGTTGTTGCTTCGTGGCATTCTTGCACTGTATTCGCCCAAATGAGCCAATCGTCTAGGTAGGCTACTATCATTATTCCTTGGTTCCCGAGCTGTTGCAATACTGTCTCTCCTAGTTTCGTAAATATCCTGGGTGCAATGTTGAGGCCGAAGGGCATCACTTTGAATGCGTAGGATTTTCTGCCTACACGGAAGCCTAGGTAGGGAGAGAAATTTCTTGCTATCGGAACATGATAATAAGCGTCTGTAAGATCTATAGAGGTGGTGACGGCCCCACGGGGAAGTAAGGTCCGTACCTGAGAGACAGTCAGCATACGGAACTTGTCGCAAAGAATGTAAGAATTCAGTTTGGACAAGTCCAGAATCACTCTCTTTTTGGAAGAATTCTTCTTTGGAACAGAAAACAGACGTCCCTGAAATATCAGGCTTTTTACTCTCTTTATAGCATTTTTCTGCAGGAGATCTTTGGTGTATTCTTTCAGATCTGGTGTGGGTGTCTGAAAGAAGTTCACTGGCGGAGGTGGGGACACCTTTATCCACCTCCAACCCAGACCCTTGGATACAATACTGTGTGCCCAAGGACTGAAGGTCCATTGATCTCTGAACCGGTATAGTCTCCCTCCTACCCGGTCCTTCTCATTGATTGTGAGTTGGCTTATATCCTCTACCACCTCTTGCGCCTCTGGCTCTAGGACCGCCACGCTGGTGGAACTGTCCCCTAGCTCTGTTACCACCGGGTTGCCTAGTGTATCCTCGAAAGGCTCCGGTGGCTTTGTAAGCCGAATTGAACGCTGGAGAGGACATCCACGTTGCTGTGGTTGATGATTGTCCGCTTTGTGGTGCGGGAACAATCATAAACTGCTGTGGCGGAGGTGTTTTTGACGTTGATGGATTCGACGCCTGGGCCAGAGGGATAGGATGTTGCCGTTGCTGGCCACGGGAAGCTTTATAAGAAGCATAGTACCTTTGCTTCTTTTTAGGATTTTGGTGCTTCGATGTAGGGTCAAACTTTCGTTTGGAAGAAAGTCCCCATCGAACTCGAAGATTCTGATTTGCCCTAGCGGCCTCTTGAAGCACCTTATCTACTTCCTCCTGAGGAAAAAGGTTCTTCTCCCAGAAAGAAGCTTTAATTAGTCTGTTAGGCTCATGCCTAATAGACGCCTCCGCCAAAACAAATTTCCTGCAGCTCTTCCTGGCTGCAATAAACTCATGGAGGTCTAGCTGGTAAGTCTGTAGCAGACTCTTCGCTAGAACTTTGAAGATTTGTTCTTCCTTGTAGATTGAAGCCACCAACTCCAGTGATGTCACTGCGTTGATGGATCTAGCCAACCTTGATCTTGCTTCAAACTCCGTTTTGAGCAAGTTTTCCGGCAGTATAGGGAGTTTTTCCGAAAACAAGGAAGACGCACAGTCTGGATCTAGCTTTCCAACTGTGAAGGTTGATGGAGCTTCATGCCAGAATTGCCTAGTGGCTGGCATGAGGAGGGAGGTAGCATCCGTCTCCTTAAGGGTTGGCATTGGCAGATCGTCATTTTCTGCTTGGAGCGTTAGCTCCGTAATCTTGTCTATAAACGGAGAGAGGATGTCTTGGGGAGTCGTAAAAATAGTATACGACCCCTTGTGCGGCGTCAACTTAGTATTTGCACAACCCCAGTCGGTCAGTGTGCGAGCCCAGACAGCTTGGGCTTGTTCCTTCGGGAAAATAAGTTTCTTTAGGAACTTTGTCCATCCTGACCAAGGCATTCTCCGTTAATCGAACAAACCCATTGAAAGGAAACTGGATACCTTCTGGGTAAAACTCGAAGTCCGATAACGGCCAAGTACCCAGTCCTTCAAGGGTTAAAGTGCCGTCCAAATATGGAGCATGGAGGGCAAACCGCCAGGGATTGTTCTTGTCGAACGGCGGAAGTTTCGAGGCATCCGGAACTGCCGATGGAGATGCTTGAGTTCCGGAGTGGAGTAGTCCTGCGATCATATCTTTGATCGGTTTTAACTGCTCCGCCACTATATCAGACACCGACTGCGTGTCTGAAGTGGAGGCCGGAGTAAGAGAGTACATTCTCTCATCCAGCCTTTCATCCACTACCTCTCTGAATCTGGACAAAAGATTGTCCACAAAAAGGTCAGATTCTACATCAAGCCCCGTCTTTTTAGACTTCGTGGACTTACCCCTCTGTCCTTTAGAAGGAGGAGGAACCTTGGCAGACAGCGACGAATCAGACGAAGTCGATGGCCTAGAGGCCGGAGACAACGCTGATGTCGCCGACAGGGTTGATTTTACAGCCTTAGATGAAGGCTTTGATGCCTTTAAGGGCTTAATCTTGGGTCGGACTGACCTAGATCCTTCCCAAGGTGAAGGAATGGATTTGTAAAATCCTAAGAAAGAAGCAGAAGAAGAAGGAGGAGTAGGAGAGATAAAGGATCCTGCAGAAACCTCTACACCACTTACCTGCTCATCCATCGGTTCAAGATGGATGTCTAGAGCGGCTACTTCTCGCGTCAGATGCTGGTCCTCCAGGGGTGGGGCCATTGCGGTTCGAATGGCTTTTATAATGGGGGCAGCTATTCTTTTCTCCACCACCGCCGACGGAGACCCAGGGAACAAACGGGGAGCCAGGTCGCCATCCAACACATAAGGGCAACCTTGGGGAGCGTTACGGCCGAAACCGGAGACCCACTGCCGGAGACTTGCTTTGGCTGTTTTCAAACTCTCCTCGTCCGCCTGTAAGAGGGGATAGGATTATAAAACTCTTACTGACTAGAACTTAGAATAGGTTTTTATGTTCATATCAACATATGTAGAAAACATGTGTATGAACATCTGTTTCTAAATCTTACCTCATCATTTAACAAAATCGAAACCAACTCGAAACATAACGAGCATGACTCCGGGAACCAGACCATGTACGGGGTCTGGTTTTTTAGTGCGAAGGAAATGGCACAGTGGGCATGCGACCGGCAGACGTCATGGCCCACCGGATCGTTGAAGTTTGCCGGACAACCTTTGAAGGCGCAGCGGGCTTTCTGTAATATGACAATTTGTCCAAAATTACATTTTTCCCAACTATACAAACCAGAGGTCCTTTTACAATAGGAAGTTACTAGCGGCAGCTGGATAGGTCGTAAGCTTTCGAACAAGGGGTTCGGTAGTTAACTGCTTGTCCGACAGGCGCGAGCGCGCGACTGGGAGGTAAACAATCACTTTTGCTTTTGGCCCAAGCAAAAACTGCAGAGTGAGGGGTGGCATGAGGTGGGACTATGTGTAAAAGGACCTCAGGTTTGTATAGTTAGGAAAAGTGTAATTTTGGACAAATTGTCATTTGTTCCGACAAGGTATACAAACCTTCGGTCCTTTTACAATAGGAAGACTCACTTCTTGGTGGGAGGAATCTGAGTCTTTTGTGAACAGACTGGTGTTCGCCCAACCTTGGAATGCCTCCCTGGTCGTAAGAGCGAGGGAGGGATCCAAGCCTCTGTCCGATTGATCGGGGTGTGCACCGCAGGATCAATGGTCAGACCTCTGGACCAAGTACTAAGAGAGAGGCAAGCGTGTCTCTTCGTACCAGCAATGTAAGAACTTGTTCCTGTACAGGAACAATTATAAAGTCATGGGTTTGTCTCTTGTTGGCATCCACTTCCCCCCCTTGTAGGAGGAAGTGGTGGATATTCTGCTCCTATCCCTAGTGAAAGGGATAGGATGGGGCTCTGTCATATAGCTCACCTGCATCTCGTCCTCATCCAGCGTAGTGACGACCGTGACCCTCTGCCCACAGGTAGAGGAGGAGGAAAAGACGGGAAGAGAAGCCAGTCACTCACTCATTCTCACATCCATCCACACAGTCACACCAGGACTCGATGCTGTTCAGCCTGCGAGGGTCTGGGTTAGCTACACAACTTGTTGAGCAGCCACCACGGGTCCCAAGGAAAAGGTATCCAAGGACCTGTGGGCAATATCCCGAAGGTAGAAGGAGGTAAAGGTGGTCTGGTTAGACCAGACACCTGCCTTCAGGACCTGCGCCACGGAGAAGTTCTTACGAAACGCCAACGACAGGCCAATAATTCTGACTTCGTGAGCTCTCGGACGGGACGTACGGATGTCGTCACTACCACCAGCCTCATACGCCCTCCTGATGACCTCACGCAGCCAGAAAGAAAGAGTGTTCTTGGATACTTCTTTCTTGGTTACCCCGGTGCTAACGAAGAGGCGTTGACACTCAGGCCTGAGGTGCCGAGTTCTCTTCAGATAGCGCCGTAGCGCCCTCACAGGACAAAGCAGCATCTCATCCGCATCATTATCGGTGAAGTCCATTACGGAGGGAATCGTGAAAGACTCAAACCTGTCGTCAGGGACCGAAGGTTTCTGAGTCTTCACAACGAAGTTCGGGACGAAATCGAGCGTCACAGATCCCCAGCCCCTGGAGTGTCGTACATCGAAGGAAAGACCATGAAGTTCCCCTACTCTCTTCGCCAATGCCAGGGCCAGCAAGAAGAGGGTCTTGAGGGTCAGATCCCTGTCTGACGACTCTCGGAGTGGCTCGAAGGGACTTCGAGTCAAACTCCTAAGGACGAGAGTCACATCCCACGCAGGGGGCCTGAGTTCCCTGGGTGGGCAAGACCTTTCGAAGCCCCTCATGAGCAAAGAGATCTCGAACGAGTTCGAGATATCCAATCCCCTCAGTTTCAGGACTAGTGCCAGGGCGGCTCTATATCCTTTGACTGTGGGGACTGAGAGGAGCTTCTCTCGGTGAAGAAAAACGAGGAAATCCGCTACCTGCTGAAGAGTGGCTCTGAGAGGAGATATACCCCATCTACGACACCAACCACAGAAGACGGCCCACTTCCCCTGGTACACAGCTGCAGAGGACTGACGGACGTTTCCAGCCATCTCTGTTGTTGCGCTACGAGAAAAGCCTCTCGTTCGCAAGAGATGGTGGATAACAGCCAGCCGTGAAGACGAAGGGACTGGACTGTTTGGTGGTACCGCTCTACGTGTGGCTGGACAAGAAGGTTGTGCCAAGGGGGAATCTCTCTCGGTTCTCCTGCGAGAAGAGCCAGCAGGTCCGGATACCAAATGGCGCCACCAGGATCATCCTGAGATTCAGGGTGACCAGTGCTCGACTGATCACCTTCCGAATCAGGCTGAACGGGGGAAAGGCGTACGCAAAGAGGATGTCCCACGGATGTTGAAGAGCGTCCTCTGCAGCTGTCCATGGGTCCGGCAAGACTGAAAAGAAAACCTGAAGTTTTCTGTTGTGCCGGGTGGCGAACAGATCCACAACTGGTCGCCCCCACAGGTCAAAGAGCCATTCCACCACGTCCTGGTGTAGAGACCACTCGGTCCCTATCACCTGATCCCGACGGCTGAGCTTGTCTGCTACTACATTCCTCTTCCCTGGAATGTAGCGTGCTGACAGCTCTATTGAGTGAGCCTCGGCCCACTCGTGCACCTGCATTGTCAACTGGTACAACGGGAGAGACACTAGGCCCCCCTGTTTGTTGACGTAAGCCACCACCGTGGTGTTGTCGCACATCAACACCACTGAGTGTCCCATCAAGCGGTCCTGAAACTCTTGGAGCGCGAGAAACGCTGCCTTGAGTTCCAGTACATTGATGTGAAGGTGCTTGTCGCTCTCGTCCCACACTCCTGAAGTCAGCAACTCCTCCAGGTGTGCGCCCCACCCCTCGGTCGATGTGTCTGAGAACAGCTGCATCTCCGGGGGGGGAGTGTGTAGAGGCACTCCCTTTAAGAGGTTCCTGTCGTCCAGCCACCAGGCTAGGTCCTGCCTCACCTCCGGTGTCAGCGACACTGGAAAGCTCGGGGGATCCGTTGCCTGTGACTAACTCTCCTTTAGTCTCCACTGAAGAGACCGCAGGTGAAGACGCCCGTGAGGGACTAACTTCTCGAGTGACGACAGGTGTCCGATCACGACTTGCCATTGCTGAGCTACCTGTTCCTGCCGAGACAGGAACTGGTTGGCTGCCTCCCTGAATCTGCTGATCCGCGATTCTGCGGGGAAGACTCGCCCTGCTACCGTGTCAATCAGCATACCCAGGTATTTCATCCTCTGCTTGGGTTCGAGATCGGACTTCTCGAAGTTCACAACCATCCCCAGATCGCGACAGAACTCGAGTAGCCGATCCCTGTCCTGCAGCAACTGCGAGCGGGAGCTCGCCAGGACTAGCCAATCGTCGAGATGCCTCATCAGACGTATCCCGTGCGAATGGGCCCAAGCAGACACCAGAGTGAACACTCGCATGAACACCTGTGGGGCGGTTGAGAGACCGAAACAAAGTGCCCTGAATTGGTACACCGTCCCGTCGAAGATGAAGCGGAGGTACTTTCTGGAGGACTGATGAATGGGTATTTGGAAATACGCATCGTTCAGGTCCACTGAAAGCATGAAATCGTTCTCCCTGATGGAGTCAAGCACGGAACGTGCCGTCTCCATCTTGAACCGGGTCTGGCGAACGAACCGATTCAGGGGAGAAAGATCTATCACCGGGCCCCAGCCCCCTGTAGCCTTTTCCACCAGGAAAAGACGACTGTAGAAGCCCGGTGACTGATCCGTGACGATCTCTACAGCTCGTTTGCTCAGCATGGTCTGGATCTCCTGTCTTAATGCTACGTCCTTCGAAGAGCCTGGAACGTATGATTGCTGTTGGACCGGGTTGGAGGTGAGGGGTGGCCGAGATTCGAAGGGTAATAGATATCCCTCCCGAAGGACATCTACTATCCAGGTCTCGGCGCCGTAGCGCTGCCAAGTTGCCCAATGGCTGGCCAGGCACCCCCCCACTTCTGGCAGCAGGTGAGGGGGAACGCCGTCCCTAGCGTTTCCCCCCTTTCTTCGACTTCTTCCCTGACCCCCTCCTCACGAGAAGGAAGGCTGGGAGGAGGGCTGGTTATGGCCCCCCTTGGCAGAAGTCGAAGAAGACAGAGTCTTTCCACGGGGCTTCGACGAGGCTACTGTCTTAGCTGCCGTGGAAGCGCTAGCCGAGCTCTTTGGCTTGGCCGCAGTTCGAGGCTGCCCAGAAGCCTTCGAAACTGCCTGGTGTACCAGACGGTCACTGTCATCAGTGCGCCGTCTATCCACCGCAGCATCCACCATCTCTCCTGGGAAGAGAGCTGGGGAACTCCGTAAAGGTCCATTGCGAAGCCCTAATGCCGCCTCACGCCCAGCCGCCCTGGATACTCGTGTAAGGACAGCGTCCCTACGTCGGAGTACCAGGTTGGCCCACAGGTTTACCGTCTGGTGGGCTAGGAAGGAGATGGCTCTTCCCCCAGACTGGCAAAGTCTCCTGAAAACCGAGTCTTCTTCGGGAGATATTCCCCCGGAGTTGGCTGCGACCTTAGACACTGTGAGGGACCACAGGTCTATCCAGGAGACGGCATGGAAAGCTGCCATGGCAGTGGATTCCAGACCAAGTGCCTCTTGCTGCGAGAACCATAGGTTCTCTGACAGGAGCTGCTGCAGAGACACCCCCGGTGTTAGCCTGGCTAACTCCGGGTTTACCTGTTTGGGCGGCATCGGGTCTTCAGATGGCACGTAGAATCGCCGCTGTCGCAGTAGAGGAAGCGGAAGTAGCTTGCTCGACCTGCTGGACTTGAGAGAGCCGTCTTGCCCGGAGACAAGAGACTCAACCTGGTCCAGAACCGAGTCGGCAAGCTCTGATCGCGGCAACCCCACCGTCGGTTTGGGTTCCCTCTTCGGGCCCCAAAACGACTCGAGCCGGGACGTGGGCTCAGGAGGTGGGAGCGGCGACCCTTCCCCGAGGTCGTTGTGCTGACGAATCAGCGCAATGACCTCGGCAAAGTTCCTCTGGATCTCTGGAGTGACTGCATCCTGAGGAGTAGGACCGTCCAGTCCCTCGAACAGGAGCACCTCCCGAGACCCTCCCCCCTCGAGGGGGGGAACAGCGACAGACCCCTCTCGGTCTCCTCCAGCCACTTGCGCATACGTCCTGGTCGGTCCTAGAACCGTGCCTGGTACGTAGGGCGTCGTGGTGGGATCATGAGGGGCGCACCCCTCACGATCACTCCTCAATACCTCGCTCCTCCCGGTGTAGCCCGAGGAGGTTGAAGGTACGGGAGAGGCAGACCTGACGCTCCCTCCTCGCTCGCTGGCAGAACCAGCAGGCTTGGATGGCTGCAGGCGATCGTCAACCCGCAGTGGCGATCGAGCTGCAGGCCTGGTCGAACCGTCTCGCTGTGGAGAACGGCTGGACTGAGCACAGCGGCCCTGATCTCGAGTGTCAGAAGAGCTGATGCTGGTTGCCGTACCCGATCGCTCTCTGTGAGAGCGACGGTAAGGCGACCTGCAGGCTCCACTGTCACGGTGAGACCGGTGCTTGTCCTCACGGCACGTGGCACCGGCAAACGGGGGGACCTCTTCCCAGCCTCAGCCCGTGGCCGGTCGTGGACCGTCACGTCAGCCCGGGTAGCCAGCTGGTCGCCGCGAGAGCGAGAGCTGGTCTGGTGAGAGTCGCGTGAGCGGCTGTCACCATTCTTCCGCTCCGTGCCGTGAACCTGACGCTGAGCAGACTCAGAGGTCTGGTTCCTGGCTGCACGATCGCTGGTGGGAGACCGTACACTCGGTACCTCTCGCAAACAAGAGGCCGAGACGGAACCTGATGCAGTGGCAGAGCCTCTGGCACCAGGCGAGGAAGTGCCGGTGTTAGCCGACACCCCTCTGGTCCTCGTAGTCTTCTTCCTTGCGGAAGAAGAGACGGGCCCTGCTCCCAGAGCAGGAGGACCAGCGGAAGAACCCCCCGTCTCGCCGGAGCGAGATGGGCCCTTAGAAGCTCCCGAAGGAGACTTCTTAGGGGGGGAGGAGGCAACCTTCTTCTTTTTAGGCTGTGAAGCCTTAGAAGATGAAGGGGGAGAGGCGGCAGACGACGACGACGACGAAGAAGACGACGAAGACGACGACGACACCTTCCTCCTCTTCCTCCTCTTCTTTGTCAGCTTCCTCAGGACCGATGTCAAGTCAGCTATCCAGGGCGGAGCCGGGGCTGCTGTTGCCGAAGCAACAGGGCCCGGACGCACCTGTCCAGACAGACCGGCATCGGGAGCAGCGGCGCCACGAACAGGAACAACATCAGCAGGTGCAGGCATCACAGGAACAGCAGGAACAGAGACGGCAGGAACGGGAACAGGAACGGCAGCAGTGGTCGGCAACATCTCATCACTGGTCAGCGGCTGGGCAGGTACAGCAGGTACGGCAGGAGGTACAGAAGAGCCAGAAGGACGAACCAGCGACACCGACATCCTTGGCACCGGCGGGAGGTCCAGGGGCGAGCTCTTCTGGCACACGAAGTCTGGTTGAGGCAGCACGGCAAACCCAGGTGGTGGCATCACACTCCCCCGTGGCACAGCGATCCCCCTGCACCGATGAAGTTGGTGTTACAGACACCGCATGCGGGGAATAAACCAGATGAGGAGGAGCAGCATAGCCAGGGGTTGACAAGGTCGAGGTAGTGGTGGTCACCGTGGCATGTGTGACCGCAACAGAGCCAGCAAGATGGTAGAGCAGCCCCTGGACACTCGGCATGCCCTGCAAGCCCAACGATGCCCACACCTGTCCAAGGTCGTCCCTCACAGCAGCAGCACCTGGGGAAGCAAAGGTCGGGTGGTTAGCAGGAGCCTCTACCCGTCCGTGCGGTGTAGACGAACGGATAGAGGACCCAGAATACAACTCAACGTCAGGGTACCTAGTGCCCTCCTCCACACTCAAAAGATCGGGTGAGGAGAAGGACCTGGAACACCCGCCCCCTTATAAGATATTAAATATAGTAATAGCGTCTCTAACACATACTCTCTAAGCCGACGGAGTTTCCATCGGCGGAGCTCCGGCGAAGAAGCTCCATATAGTAATTCTTATCAAATTACCCAATCTTCCGCCCTGTCCCTATCTTCCTCGAGTCATAGCGGAGAAAGAAGGAGAGGGGCTAATGGTAGGAGGGACAAGGGTAGAAACGCAAATGGCGGCCCATTAAGGGCTGGCCATATATGTGATCAGAATTGGCCTATTCCGTGATAACGTATCAAGGACCAAGGAAAATACTAATACCAACTAATCGAAGTTGATAAAACGTCGGGGAAATTAATGCAAAACAGTTTCCCTGGACAACCTGGTCATAGAGTGGTAATAAATACCATGTTACCAATCTGGGCCATGAACAGAGGAACATAGGCTAACCTAAGTTCGAGAATGGTACCACGAACTGGCTCTAGTACGAGACATTTAACGAAAATACCTTGAATAAACAATACAATCGTGAGAGCATAAATAGTGTATATGAATAATGACCTTATAAAACGTAGCCCCGCTTATAAAAGTACTTGATAAGGCAATGAAAAGAGGGGGAGTATTCCAGCCTCTCCTCGAATCTGGAAAAGGGAATTCTTCCAAATTCCATGTAGCCTTCATACCTTAGACAGATTATGAAGTACTTGAATATGCATATAAAAGAGGGGGAAAAATTCCAGCCTCTTCCTGGTAATTAGAGATTATTTCAAACTCCAAGTAGGCTACCAAAAAACACCTGAAAAGAGGGGGAGGGATCCAGCCTCTTTCCAGCACTAGAATACTTATAATTCATGATTCATATATGAACAAAACACGCTCTCATAAAAAACGTTAAACTACCACTAAGCACATAATAAAAAAGGATAGTCATATTTTAAAAACTGGATAAGCGAGGAAGGGAGAACTATTAGGCTAGGCTGGAAAAGAAATATATTCCTTCTCAACGTCATACTATGGCAAATTAACATGGTTATGTGAAACCTCGTACTACCCAAAAGGGAGCTCTCTTCTTCGCTTAACCAAGACTATCTAAAATCCAAATGCGGGACTCGTAGCACCTAAGCATTGTTTACATCGCCAAATACGAACAGTATCGCGTTAAGTAATCTGAATCATAAAATGCTCAGTTATTAAAAACTACGAACTATATAATTCGAATATAGCAATAAAACGGGTATGTGAAGAGCAACCTTGAATCGTACCTAAATCGGTAGATCAAAACACAACATGCATTGTGTACGCTCGGAATGGCTGCACATGGTTGATACCACGCTCTAACAAAAACACGCTAATACGCGGGTTATACCAAATTTCATTAGCTGTTTTTATTGAAAACATAAATTGGGGTACTTAACATAGGTGTAGATGCAACCAGAGCCTCAGCCATCTTGAAAAATAATCCAAATTGGCGAAAATCACTACCACTAAAACAAAGCGTGCTACGATTCTATAAGTCCAAAAGAAGGATGTCAGATGGCGCTGGTGTCGGGCGGTGGCGGGGTGATCCAGTCGGACGCGGTGGAAGCCGCTGTTACGGCACTCCCCACATATGTATATTGATGAAGGAATAATCTAAATGGAAGACGACCTGTGAATAGTGGCTTTCACACTAACCTCTGCATACCATTACTTAAACTTTCTCTGGTATAATTGGAAATTATTTATATCAGAAAAGTGACAAGAAGGACCTTTTCACCAGCGAACACAGGTCGACCCAGAAAACTTATTTTTTCATACAAATCCTGAGATACTGGTAGAGGTCACTGTAGGGTCACTAGAGGTCACTGTAGGGTTACTAGCAGTCACTGGTGACCTGCTCATATTTAAGGTTGTACAACCAAGCCCCTGAATTCGTGGATTTTTCTTTGGACTATATCTACTCATTATTTGCTGGAAATTCGCCTATTCACGTATTTTTCACTGAAAAATATTCACTAGATACTGTATTTCCACATCAATTTCAAGACTAAATGCACTTTTTGCGATAAACATATTAAAATAATAAGGTAGAGGCATTTTTAGAAGGTTTTTCTTGCGTTTGAACTGACAACATAGGCAGGGGTCTAGTACACATCTGCAAATACTGGGGATCCACTGTATTGTTACCAGGATTGAGTAACCATGCAAAATTTCAAGTCCACTGGATGAATCGCACAAGTTGAAAACTGAGTTAAATGATTTGAGGCCATACAGATGTAGAGGTTGAGTTAAATAAATGCACATAATAATGACAACTTGGACAGAGATCAAGTATACAGTTTCTGCCTTGTGTGAATTCTTTTGAAATTACTTTGATGAGAAAAACCTGTTTGATATACAAAGTGAAAGGTTCTCATGTATGCGTTCTCATGTGAGTTTTGAGATTACCAAATTGAGAAAAAGTTCTTTGACATATAGAACAATTATATGGTTTTTCTCCTGTATGAGTTCTCATGTGGTTTTTGAGATTAGTTGATTGAGAAAAACTTCTTCGACATATAGAACAATTATATGGTTTTTCTCCTGTATGAGTTCTCATGTGTGTTTTGAGAACATTTGATTGAGAAAAACTTCTTTTACATATAGAACAATTATATGGTTTTTCTCCTGTATGAGTTCTCATGTGTGTTTTGAGATCACATGATTGAGAAAAACTTCTTTGACATATAGAACAATTATATGGTTTTTCTCCTGTATGAGTTCTCATGTGTGTTTTGAGATCACATGATTGAGAAAAACTTCTTTGACATATAGAACAATTATATGGTTTTTCACCTGTATGAGTTCTCATGTGTTTTTTGAGATTAGTTGAGTGAGAAAAACTTCTTTGACATATAGAACAAGTATGTGGTTTCTCTCTATGGGTTCTCATGTGGGATTTCTCTCTAATTGAAAAGGCATCTCTCCTGCCAAAATGTCTACTTTCTTCCGCAATACAGATCTTTACGCTTTCATCATCACAGCTTGGAGAGATGCCCTCCTCATACTTAACAGATTGGGATGAACAGTTCACATCAAATTCACCATGGTCAAAAAATTCTGGTTCTGCCTTGACTTCTAAGAAGGGGTCTGCAAATGAAGAGCCTTCACCTGTGTTTTCAATAAGGCCCTCCTCCAAATTCTTTTCCTCTTTGATTAACAACAACGATGACGATTTTTCAGCTTCCATTTTCAGGATGTTCTATGTACAATACTCAGTCCTTGTTAAAAGCTGATTAAATTTTCCTGCTGTAATACTCTGAAATAAAATTAAAAAACATCAGAAAAAAGGGATTTTGACGTAAGGAAAAATCTATTTCTGGGCGATTGGCTCGTGTCGCCAGCGAAATATCCTTTAATCTATTATTTCTAGGGTAAATGTACTAACACATACCAGAGAATAAATAAAATAAAGAAAAAGGTCAGTATAACTGACTCGCTCACCCTCCAAGAGGGTGTCGGTATGAACACTATGGCGAGTGAGACCACTACCACGAGCCAAATGCCAATAGAAATCTCCCACTACAAAACCCTCCATGAGGGGAGCCGACCCACAGAGTGAGCAGCACGTACTACTACTACTCCATCCCATGCTGCCGACTGCTGCGCCTCTGGTGGCCATCCTGAAGTTAGCAGACAATCTTGGGCGAAGGGATGGGTAGGGCGGGATTTCGCTGGCGACACGAGCCAATCGCCCAGAAATAGATTTTTCCTTACGTCAAAATCCCTTTTCTGGGCTCAGCTCGTGTCGCTGCGCGAAATCGTACCAGAGAAATAGCACAAGATTGTAAACAAAATTAATAAAATAAATCAGAATAGGTCTCAAATAAAAGATAAAATAAAATAAAAAGAATATAATTGCTAAAAAGATACATATACACAGTGATACAAAAATAGAAATATGCTTAAATTACACTTAATTCTAATCATGTTTCTTAACATAAGGTAATTTACATATATACAGAGGTAAAATGGCTTACATGTATCAAAATGGTATCTGTGTAAAGGTATGTATCAAAAACACTAGAGCAATTAATATAAACAAATGAACAAACAACTCAACAATAATAATATATAAAGGAATGTATATGACTTAATATACAAAACCCGTAACCATCATAATTAAGATGTATCCCCTAGCATAAAAATAAGGGGATAACATCCATGAGATCAATATCTGTAATCATCTGTGAGTGTCCCTAGCAAAAAAATAAGGGACACCCACTACATCATCATAAAAGCAGCTAAGACACAAAGTGAATCTAAATGAACAAGGCAGGAATAGACGAACTGTTGGGTGAGGCAGGTAGAAAGGAGGACTGGATCTTCTACTACAGATTAGCTAGAGTCAGGGGAAACTATGTTACCCGCTGCTACTGCTGAAAATTTCAGAGCTTCCAAGGACTTAAGGTAATGACGTTTGAACACTGTCGGCGATTTCCATCCGGTATACTTTTTCAACTCATCGAAGTTCATATGTTGGAAATAATTAATTGAGGTGGCTACTGCCCTGACATCATGTGCTTTCGGGAAAGAGTCAGGATTGGCTTGCTTAATAAAGTACAGGATTTGTTGCCTGATGCCTTTAATGGATAAAGTTCCACCTTTTTCCCTCTTAAAGAGGGGACCCGATGAGGATGAGGAGGTCCTGGACAGAAAGGCTCGTAAGGCTGAAACTGGGCAAAGAGATACATCTTGTGGAAGGGGTAGTACCTTCCAAGGTTCCCACCTCATCAAAGGATCTTCATTCTTTGCTATAAAGCTACGTTCCGGAGAAAGTAGGACTTCCCCTGTGGGAAGGAATTGAATATGATCCGGATCTCTGGATAAAGCCGACAGTTCTGAAATTCTTGCTCCTGAAGCCAAGCTTAATAAAAATAGAGTTTTTCTTAAGAGCATTATAAACGAGCATGTGTCATTATCGGTTTCTGAAGCCAGTTTTAGAACATCGTTTAAGAACCATGAAACTGACGTAGGCCTTACAGAAGGTCTAAGTCTAGCACATGCCTTAGGAATAGACGAGAAGTAGGAATCCGTCAAGTCTATGTTGAACCCAAATTGAAATATCTTTTTCAAGGCTGACTTGTTTGTCGTAATCGTGCTAGCTGCTAAACCTTTTTCGAATAGGGATCTGAAAAAGGATATAGCTGAATTAATTGTCATGATTCTAATATCTGATTCTCTCAGGAAGATTGCTAACTTTTTGACAGCAGCATCATACTGTCTCAAAGTTGAATCCCTTTTATCGGATTCCAAGAAGAGAATATTCTGAGGGTCAATATTCGCATCTCTTTTCGCTGCAAACTTCATGAAATCCATAAAGTTAGGGTTTTGAGAATCCCTGAGGAAGCGAACACAGTCTTCGTTTGTACTGACTGGGAGAGCCTGGGATTGGGGATCCGAAGAGGACGAAGACCCAGTTCCAGAATTAGGGGATACCAATTGCTCTTCGGCCAGTCTGGGGCTACTAGAGCCACTTGACCCTTGAATGTCCTGAGTTTGTTTAACACTTTCATGAGAAGATTCACTGGAGGAAAGACATAAATCTTCTTCCAGTTGTTCCAGTCTAGAGCCAGGGCGTCCGTGGCATAGGCCAGAGGGTCCAGGTTGGGGGCTACATAACACGGAAGTTTGTGGTTCGCTTGAGATGCGAAGAGATCCACCTGTAGCCCTGGAACTCTTTGAAGGATCCATTGGAACGAACTGTTGTCCAGTGACCATTCCGACTCTAGGGGCACTGATCGGGATAGCGCGTCTGCTATGACGTTTCTCACTCCAGCTATGTGAGTGGAGGAGAGATGCCAACTGAGCTTGTCTGCCAGGGAGAAGATGGCTACCATGACATGATTTAGATGACGTGACTTGGAGCCTCCTCTGTTTATACAATGTACTACCACTGCGCTGTCCAGGACTAGCTTTATGTGGGAGTACTTTGGTGGACGTAACCTTTTTAGAGTCAAGAACACTGCCCTTGCCTCCAGTACGTTTATATGGAACTGACGGAACTGAGGTGACCAAGTTCCTTGAACCTTTTTGAACTGGGAATACCCTCCCCAACCGCTTAAGGACGCGTCTGTGTGGATGGTGATCCCTGGTGGAGGGAACTGAAGGGGTACTGACACCGACAAATTCTTGACTTTCGCCCACGGCCGAAGTCGATTCTTTAGAATCAGAGGGACTGAGGATAGTTTTGTCCTGGACCTGACATTTGCTCGTGAGCGCCAGATTCTGGTTAGGTCTTTCAGTTTGGCTTTCATTAAGACGTTCGTCACTGATGCAAACTGGAGTGAACCCAGGATCCTTTCCTGAGTCCTCCTTGACGCCAGTTTGTGACTTAGAAATTGCTTGACTGACTTCGCTATTTCTTTCCTTTTGGTTGATGGAATCGACAGAGTATGGGAGGATAGATTCCATTGAATGCCCAGCCACTGAAAGTTTGACTCTGGAGTGAGTCTTGACTTGGTCCTGTTTATCTTGAAGCCTAGATATTCCAGGAAGTGAATCACTTTCAGTGTAGCTCTGTTGCATTCCTCGACTGTTGAAGCCCAGATCAACCAATCGTCGAGATACGCTACTACCATAATCCCTTGTGACCTGAGTTGTTGCACTACCACTTCCGCCAGCTTCGTGAACACCCTGGGTGCCACGTTGAGTCCGAAAGGAACTACCTTGAAGGAGAATGTCTGGTCTCCTATCTTGAAACCCAGATACGGACGGAAGTGTCTTGCAATAGGGATATGATAGTAAGCGTCTGTAAGATCGATAGAGGTGGTGACGGCCCCACGGGGAAGTAAGGTCCGCACCTGCGAGATCGTGAGCATCTTGAACTTGTCGCAGCGGATGGCTAAGTTTAAGCGGGACAAGTCTAAGATTACCCTTCTTTTTTGTGAGCCTTTCTTTGGCACGCTGAACAAGCGACCTTGAAATTTTAATCTCTTGACTCTCGCTATAGCTCCTTTCTGAAGGAGATCCTCCGCGTACTCTGTCAATTCCTTGGAAGGAAGTTGACGGAAAGGTCTGGATGGAGGTGGGTTCGTCAACCAGCTCCAACCAGGCCTTTTGACACAATGCTCTGAGCCCATTCGCTGAAGTTCCACCGGTGGCGAAAGTGAAACAGCCTCCCTCCTACCTGAAGTTCTTCATTGGTTCTGGTAACCGCCTCGGCCTCCTCTGAAGTGTTTTCCCCTATTAAAGGGGCCTCCCGATCCTCTCCCACGAAAGGAACGCTTACCTCTGCCTCCCTTACCCGAGCGGTCATACTTCTGTGAAGCTTGACTCTCGAAGGCTTGATTGTAAGCTGGAGAGATGGCGTAAGAGGTGGAGGGCTGAGGCTGAGGGGAGATCACATAAATTGGCTGTGATTGAGCTTTAGAAGTGGAAGGTTGGGCTGTTTGCACTAAGGGAACCGCCGGAACTTGCTGAGAAAGCGTGGCTGCTTTTTCTGGTAAGGTTGGAAAACGCCTGGGTTTCCTTGCCCCTTACCTTTAGCTGATAGATCTTGCCTCCTCTTAGCCGTAAGGCCCCAACGGTCCTTAAGGCTCAGGTTCAACCTCGTAGCCTCTGACTGGACTTCCTTCACCATAGCTTCTGGGAAGAGATCTGCTCCCCAGATGTTCGACGAGAGTAACCTATTCGGCTCATGCCGAATGGTTGCCTCTTGTAGGACATGCTTCCTACAATTCGTTCTAGCAGTGGCAAACTCAAACATATCTGACTGTACCGTTTGAGTCAGGGATTTGGTCATGAGCTTGAAAAGCGGCTCTGAGCCATAGGCTATGGTAGCCACCTCGGTCATAGCCATAGAATTAATTGATCTGGCTAATCGCGATTTGGCGTCAAATTCAGCCTGAATAAGGCTATCTGGGAGCCTGGGTAGCTTTTCACCAAACTGCTCCACAGCACAGTCCGGTTTGAGTTTGCCAGCTGAGAAGGTGTTCAGCAAGTCTTCCCACAATTCTCCGGCTGAGGGAAGTAACGGAGATGTGGGATCTGCTTCCTTCAATTGAGGTATGGGGTCCCCCTTCTGGGCCGCTGGAATGGTAGACCTCGCGATCTTTGTCAGGAACGGGAGCGGGGTACTCTCATCCATTGTGAAGATGGTAAAGGGACTCTTGAAAGGTTGTATCTTAGTATTAGAACAATCCATGTCCTCTAAACACCTGAGCCATTCTCTCTGAGCCTGGTCTCGTGAATAGAGGACTGTCTCCTTTGGTACCCTATCATCCCGAACCATGGCTGAAGCTGTGAGCCTTGCGTAGCCTATGAACGGGGGCTGGAGGTCTTCCGGGTAGAACTCGAAGTCCTCTATCCTTCGAGTTCCAAACTCCGGTATAGAAATGAGTCCGTCTTGGAAGGGGGCGTATGACGCTACTCTCCATGGGTTGTTCATCGAGAACGGAGGTAGCGAGTCATACGGAGGAAGCTGGGCTCCACTTGTATTGGAAAGTGGAGGAGAGGCTAGAGGAGCTTCTCTCAGTCCGGCTATAATGGAGTCTTGAGAAGTAATCCTATCCGACAACCGAGAGATCATTTGTTCCATGCTACTCTTTAGGGACCCAACCAGGTCGCCCACCTGTTGCAACAGGCCAGCATTGGAGTCCAAAGCCGGAGCTGCTGCGGAGGTGGAGGGGTGGCTCTGAATCGGAACCAAGGGTAGCGGAACTGGCGACTCTGCCGGAGTGCGAGATCTCTCTCTGGAGGATTTACTCCTCGAGGACTTAGAGCCGGAGCCAGAAGCTTTAGACCTGTCTGCTCCGGGATTCCTAGCCGGAGACTTACGCGAGGAGGAGGGATGACGCCGAAGCCGTCTCTTAGACGACGACGACGTCTTTGTCAAGGATTTCACTGCTTGACCCTTGACCTTGGGTCTAACCGAAGCGTCAGAGGAGTATACAATTCATCACCCGTAAAGCCTTGGAAGGATGGAGAGGTTGCAGGAGTGAGAAAACAGTTACGCCCAAGGGTGACCCTTGGGTGTCCACCTTACCTACCTCGACCAACAGGTCGTCTACACCTACCATAGGTTCTACATTAATATCCAAAGTCGCGACGTCCGTGGAGATGTCCTGGTCTTGGTCAGTTAATGAGGCAGCCAGCTGTTGTTGGATGAAGGCGATAGTCGGGGCCGCCTCTACTGGGTCGACGTATCCTGTCGCCTTGCCTCCGGGAAAGATTAGTACCGCCAACCGTTTCTCTAGGATGTAGGGCATACCCTTGGCGGCGTTCTTCCCGAAACCGCCGACCCAGGCCCGCAGGGTTGCCAGTGCGGTATCCCTCACTGCCGGCGCCTGGAAGAGAGGGTATTGATTAGATTTAAGAATCACTTAAAACTAAAACTTAAAGTATAACTTAAACTTATAGGCCTTAAGTTAGAGTGAATGATGAAAACTTAAGCACTATAACAGATGCGGAGCAGCTACCGGAGATGGAATACTTACCCCGTCTAAAAGCTGGCTCACCAGATCGTAACATATGGTACACGTCTCATGGTACCAGACCTGGATGTCCCTGTGCGGAGTCGCGCATGGAGCATGGGACCGGCAAACTTCGTGTCCACATGGGTCCTGAAGTGTGGCGGCGCATCCCGGATGCTCACAGTTGGTGGTCTGTAAGTGGGAAGACACATGAGTATCTTAAAGAATATCACTTACAGGCTAAAGGACAGAAGAACTCCGTTGCATGCCGGAGCTCGGAAAAAATTTGGGCATAACCCCTCCCTTAATCGCCTGAATAGGCTATAATCCCGGAGAGATCCGGTGAGACATGTAAGGGAGGGGGGATGGTTTAAGGTACTTAAGATAAACTTATAGTTAATCTAATAACACTTAAACCTAAAACTCGAACGAACCGGACTAAGTCCAGTGCGTGGCGGAGTGTAGTAACTCAGCGATACGGAGAGGTTAGCAGGGACCCACTGTATGTTCCGGTCCACGTCTGCTGGGCGTGGACTAGCATCTTTCCGCTGGAATGCCAGGGACCCTCCGGTGGAAAATAAACGGAGCCCTAGTAAGGTGGGAAAGAGCGAGAAGGCATACAGGCTCGAGCTAGCACGGAGCGACAGGGTAGCAACGGAGGGGGGGAAAGGCCAGTCCCCCCACCACGTTACCACCCGGCCGGACCGAGAAGCCGGAGAGGTCGAGTCCAGTCTGGGTCTGTCCCGTCCCCCTACTCCCTCCGCCTGGGGGGAGAGAGGGAGGCAGGCTCGGGTATGTGGAGCGAGCATGGGTAGACCGACCCACCCTCCCCCGACTCTATGGAAGAGCGGGAGGGGGGGGAAGGTGACTGGACAGGCGTCTGGCTGCCTCGTGATCACGTAGTGACCACGGGGCGGTAAGACCAAAACAAAGACAACTAAGCCTAGGACAAACCAACTGATCAGAGAGATGCTATCGGGAAGCAACTGAACTGATAAGCGGTAGCATATAGGCCCACTGGACCAAAACCAACTGATCAGAGAGATGCTATAGGGAAGCAACCGAACTGATGAGCGGTAGTATAGGCTCAATGAGCCATGACCTAGGCTAAGCCAGACGCCTAACTAACCTAACTATAACAAAATAAATAGTATAAATGAATAAAAATGAAAGAAAGAAAACAATATAGCAGGAGAAAAAATCCAGGAGTGTACGCTAACCCGAAGGCAAGTCTACCACTCAAAGCTAGTCAGGGGCCGATACTAAGAGCTGTGACTAGGGTCTGGATAGAAGGAGCCTACATAAGGTAAAAGACATGCATGCATGACAAACCTGTGTAGACAGTACCCTAAGTAAAGCGGATAATTAAAATAGAGCGTACATAAATAAGGGGATGTTCTGGGTATGGGAGACCAAGAACGAACCCACCACGAGGCAGAACTATGCTGCCATGCTTCCGACCCAGAGTTCGTATTTATACCTAAAAAACGGCAAATACTGTCTCATGGGCCGGAAAAACCAACTAACCAATAATACTGAGTACTTAACTTAGCTGCTGCGATGGCTGCACGCTCCATGATAGATAAATCCAACGAAAGGGCACAAAAACACAGAGAGAAAAAATGGCACGTGTGAATCGTGTGCGCTTAACTGAAAAGGATGGCCACCAGAGGCGCAGCAGTCGGCAGCATGGGATGGAGTAGTAGTAGTACGTGCTGCTCACTCTGTGGGTCGGCTCCCCTCATGGAGGGTTTTGTAGTGGGAGATTTCTATTGGCATTTGGCTCGTGGTAGTGGTCTCACTCGCCATAGTGTTCATACCGACACCCTCTTGGAGGGTGAGCGAGTCAGTTATACTGACCTTTTTCTTTATTTTATTTATTCTCTGGTATGTGTTAGTACATTTACCCTAGAAATAATAGATTAAAGGATATTTCGCGCAGCGACACGAGCTGAGCCCAGAAATATATTCTGAATAGCACCATTCATAACAACCAGAATGAGATATTCAAAACAATTTCATGTTTTACAATAGTGGGTGCTTTTCTCAACTCTGAAATAAGCATCCTCTGGGAAAACAAAGATATAAAAAATCAACACTGGATGATGTTTGGAATCAACAAATTTATTCAGGCCAAAGTTGGTCGACAATTCAACCACCATTTTCTTCCTTTACCACAAATTCGCGACTTCCTCTAATTTTGACAATCAAATGAACCTCATGAGTTGGGAGTATTATAAATCTATTTAAGAAGAATGGCTTTTTTCTTGTACGAATTCCATTCACATTTTAAGGTAGAAAAGGCTATTTTCATTAGGAAAAATACAATTTTTTTTTTAAAGTAAATTGTATTTTTACTAACTACATAAACAACCAGTCCTTTACATTAAAAATTACTTATGCCGAAGCTGGAAAATGGCAGCTTGACATTTAAACAAGGTAGCCAGGTAGTTAAACTACCATTGGTTGGTAGGAGTCCAGCCCACCTGAACGTAAACATTCAAATTGCTTTTGGCCCAGGTATCAGACTGAGGGGTAGCATGAGGTGGGCCCAATGTGTAAAGGGCCACAGATTTGTATAGTTAGGGAAAATACAATTTACTTTAAAAAAAAATCGTCATCTGTTCCTACACGATACACAAACCCTCAGTCCTTTACACTAGGAAGACTCATACTTGGAGGGAGGAATCTGAATGAGTCTGTAGAACTGACTGGAGTTTGCACACCTGGATTTTCTTCCTAGTCGAAAGGGCGAAGAAGAGAGTCATGCCTCTGATGAATTGATCAGAGTACAGGGACTGCATGATCAAACATCAGACTTCTGGGCTTTTTTTGAATGAGGGAGGAAACGTAACCCCATATGACAAACAAGCTGGGATGAATCTGAGAGTCAAAGACAGAATGGCAAATATAAGCAGTTTGATTACTGTCAGGAGCCTCTCCCTCCTCTCCTTGTAAGAGAAAGGGGCAGTTGCCTCTATAATCTAAAAGATAAATAGAATGGTTGCTCAATTGCAAAACTTACCCTGCATTGGTGTCAGTTCCAGCATGTTACGTCTTAATCCACTCTCTTCCTGATGGAATGGAAGAGGTATGAAGGGACAGAGAAGAAGACGGGACAATCACTCCCACATTCACTCTCACATCCACATCAAGACAAGGCAACCTTGTCTTGATAGAGGAGCTGGGTACCCAACACAACTTCTTGAGCAGGCAACACCTATCCCAAGGCTAAAGTCTCCAAGGACTTGTGGGCAATGTCCTGAAGGTATAAGGAAGTAAAGATGGTCTGTCAAGACCACACCATAACCTTCAGAACCTGATGGACTGACAGATTCTTCTGGAATGTGAGGGTTGGACCAATACCCCTAACCTCGTCAGCTCTCGGATGGGAAGTACCGTGTTGTCTATGCCAGCAACAGAGTACACGCTTCTTATCATCTCAGGAAGGCAGAAAGAAACCATGTTCTTGGACACTTCTTTATTGGACAAGCCAGTACTGCTAATGAAGAGTCAGTGACACTCAGGCTGGAAATGCCCAGTCCTCTTCAGAAAAAGCTGCACCACTCTAATAAGACAAAGTAGCATTTCGTCTGCATCATTATCAACGAAGTCCTATAGGGAGGGTATCATAAAGGACTCAAACATGGCACCAAGGACCTACGGGTTTTGAGTCTTTGCCAGGAAGTTCGGAATGAAATTGATCATAACAGATCCCCATCTCCTCGAGTGTTTCACATCAAAGTCCATAAAGTTCACCTCCTTTCTTCATCGATGCCAGGGCAAACAAGAACACGGTCTTAAGGGTCAGATCCCTTTTTGATGACCCTCATAAAGGCTCGTACGGTGCATGAGTCTGGCTCCTCAAAATGAGATCCCTGGGTGGGCAAGAATTTTCAAAGCTGAAGCTTATCATCAGAAGCAAAATCACCAAAGAGGAGGATATATCTGCCCCTTTCAGCCTATGTACTATTCCTTGGGGAACTCGATAGCCTTTCACTCTTGAAACAGAGAGAAGGTTCTCTCAGCGAAGGATGACAAGGAAATCCACGACCTACTAAAGAGTAGTTCTGACAGGAGAGAGACCCATCTACGTCGTCAACTACAGAAGCCTGGTGATTTTCCTTAGTATACTATTGCAGAGAACTTTCTGAGGTATCCAAGCATCTATGTTGCTGTGCAGGGCAAAAAGCCTCTTGCACGCAAGAGATGGTGGATAACCTCCAGCTGTGAAGAAGCAAGGACTGCACTGCCTGATGATACTACTCTTCGTGTGGCTGACACAGAAGGTTGTGCCAGGAAGGAATCTCTCTCTGTGTTTCGGAGAGCAGAGCTAGAAGGTCGGGATGGTGACCAATGTTCTGGTAATCACCTTGCGAAGCAGACAAAATGGAGGGAATGCGTAAATGTCAAGGTTTTCCCTGGCAGGACAGACCAAAAGACCTGAAGTTTTCTGTTGTGCAGGTCAAACAACCTCTCTGTGATGTCTGGATGAGGGGATCACTCTGTCCCTATCACCTGATTCTGGTGGCTGAGCTCGTCTGCCACTACATTCCTTTTGCCTGGAATGTATTTATCCGACAACTCCGCCAAGTGAGCTACCGCCCACTCGTGCACCTGCAATGTCAACAGGTGAAGCGGGGGAGATATGAAACACCCCTGATTGTAAGGGGGGAGATATGCAATACCCCTGCTTGTAAGGGGGGAGATATGAAACACCCCTGCTTGTAAGGGGAGAGATATGAAATACTCCTGCTTGTAGACACATGCCACTGACATGGTGTTGTCGCTCAACAACAACCAACAACAACACAGAATGCCCCATCACTCGATACCGAAAATCTTGGAGAGTCAGGAAGGTTGCTTTGAGTTCCAGGATTTTGATGTGGAGATGTCTGTCGAGTTGGTTCCACATCCCTGAAGTCGGCAACTCCTCCAGGTGAGCAACCCATCCCTTGGTCGATGCATCCGGGAGGGGGAGCATGCAAGGATACTCCTTTTACGAGATTCCTGGCATCCAACCACAAGTCTAAATCCTCTATCACTTCCTTCAACTGGGGAATGAAAAAGGAATGAGGATCTTAAGATTGGGACCAGTACTCATTCATTCTCCACTAGAGTGAACAAAGGTGAAACCGCCCAAGATGACAGATGACTGAATGCGACTTGCCGTTGCTGTGCTGGTTGCTCCCGTCGAGACAAAAACTACTGCGCTACCTCCCTGAACCTGGTGCTAAAAGACTCCGAGGCAGAAACTCTTGCTTTTACCATATTTATCAGCATGCCCAGGTACATTATCCTCTGCTTGGGGATGAAATCGGACTAATTGAAATTTACCACAATCCCAAGGGTGAGGATAAACTTGAGGAGTTGATCCCTGTCCCGTTAAAGCAACTGATCACAGCAGTTCACCAGGACTAACCCGTCATCGAGATATCTCTACAGATGTATCTCTTGTGAATGGGACCTCCAGGTTTGCTGCCTCTTACTGCAAAAGAGAATACCTTCTGAAGGAAGACGCTGCAACAAGAGATCCAGACCTAGTCGTACTAAGTATGGGTCAACCTGCTTTGTCATCAGAGACCTCTCCTAAGGCATATAGTGGTGCTTCTGAGAAGGCAGAGGAGGGGGAAGTAGCTTGTCAGAACAATTTGCCCTAAGTGAATTCTCTTGATCCGTGACAAGATTATTCACCTGGTTAAGTACTCCTTTGGCGAGTGAGGGTCATGGCAGCCCCATCAAAACCTTGGGTTCTTTTTTTGGTCTCCAGAGGGATTTGAGATGCGAGAAGAGGCCATGGTCCCTTCCACAAGATCATTGTGCCAACAAATCAGGAAGATGATCTCTGAAAAAGTCCTCTGTATTTCGGGGATGTCCACATCCTGGGGGAGAGGGCCCTTGAATCCTTCTAGGGTGCGGTTCTCCCGATCTACTCTCCCGGCAGGAGGGAGAACTTCAACAGACCACTTCAATCTGTCCTGATGCAATCCTAAGACTGAGCCAGGAGTGTAGGCCCTTGCAGCTGAAGTCTGGGGAGAAGACTACAGAGTTCCTCCTGGCCAATTTGTTGCTCCCTGTAAAACCCCCGGAGGTAAAGGGAAAAGGAGAGGAGGACCAGGCACTCTCAACCATCCTGCTAACCAAACCAGCAGGAGGCTGTGTCATGAGCGGTCATCAATACACGCAAGTCTAGGAGAGTGCTTCCGACTCGGTGAAGCATTTATTCGAGGCGAGTGGAGAGGTTCTCACTCACCAAGCACATCTCTCACCTTAACCAAACCAGTCCGATTGTAGAAATCCAAACTGGGTTTGGGTGAAGTCAAGCACGCCACTTCTTTGAGGCTGAAACCTCACAAGAAGAAGACTTGACAGGCAACCTCCTCTTAGTCTCTCTAGCTACATGATCTCAATGGACCAAAACACTAGACTTGGAACCTGTAAGAACACTGGTACTAGTGTCAACAGGAAGGGAGGAGACACGTGCATGACTCGCCACTTTCTTGCCCTGTACCTGAATCGGGATGATGAGATCTCTCTCCCGCAACAATTCTGGATGCACGAGCCTCTGTAGAAGTTCGTTCACTTGGAATGACTCGTAAATGAGCTCCTGACACAGCACCAGTTTTTGGAGTAAAACGCCAAGAACTGGTGACAGGAGTGCAAAACAAAAGTCTGTGCACCTAAGGCTCCCAAAATGCTACACATGGGGTTAGACAGAAAGTTCCAAATCCCACAGAATTAGGAGAGCTGATGGGAGACCCAACTCTTCCTCTGGGGAAGGAGGCAGACCCTTACAAGTGCCATAGCGGGACTTCTTAGAGGGAGGATAGACTGCTGCCCTCTTCTTAAACAAGAAGCCTTAGAAGAAGAAGAGGAAGGAGCAGCAGACGATGATGACGAAGATAAAGTTGATGAGAAACACAACGACACCTTACGAGACTGCTTCTTCATCAGCTTCTTCATGATGATGGTCAGATCGCCCATCCAAGGGGCAGCAGGCATCACAGGAGCAAATGGGACAGCTGAGGCAGTGGAAGCAGCAGGAACAGGCCCAGTGCCGGTAGCAATCACAATAGGAGGAATGAAATTTGAGGTGTCCACAACCACTGAAGCAGTAGGAATCATCGGAGTGGTCAGGTCAGGGGTCACTGGTAACGGAAGCACAGAGAGCTCAGGCACAGGAGGAGAGACCACCACGAAGCCAAGAGGCAGCAGCACTGACAACTGAGGTGCCAGCAAGTGAGGATGTGTGCCCATCACCACGGGGAGTCACATTCGTTAGGTGATGGACGAACACCATGGAGGCACGTGTGCAAACATGTGTTGCAACAGTTGCGGAGGTAGCAGTTCGTCGCTGTGCGAGATACGGGAGGGTGGGCGGGAGACTCTTAAGTGTGACATGAGCCCCTGTATCAATGGTGTGCCAGTCAATCCAAGTGACAGCCATTGCCTGCTGGAAATATGATATTGTTAAGATACAATAAAGTTTGTTCATACTTACCTGGGCAGAATATATATATATAGCTGTATTTTTCTGAGTCCGACAGAATTTAAAAAAACTTTCCGACACGCAGAGTGGTCGGCCAGGTGTAGTACCCATTCCCGCCGCTGGGAGGCGGGTATCAGGAACCATTCCCATTTTACTCTTTATTCATAATTTTATTTCCACTGTCTCCTGAGGGGAGGTGGGCGGGTAATTATTATATATATCTGCCAGGTAGTATGAACAAACTTAATTGTATCATAACAATATTTTACATTTTGTTTTTTTTTGTTCCCCCATGAAACTTATACCTGTCAGATATATTAATATCGCTGAATCCCACCGTTGGAGGTGGGAAGGGACAGAATAGAAGGATTTTGGGAAACAAATGCATGCAGATGATTTACATCTTTGTTCCACCTGTTAGCATAGCTGGCTTCGTGGTTACTGCCACGTAAGTCTGCTTGTGCTACTAGAGTTGCCAGCGAGGAGAGACCTATATAGCTGGTGCACTCCAGATGATCTGTCACAGGGCGAGACCACGACGTGACTAGACCATATTGACCATACCATGAGGGCTAAGAAGTAAAATAAATATATATATCTCTATATATATATATATATATATATATATATATATATATATATATATATATATATATATATATATATATATATATATATATATCACCACCTGACCAACCTAGCCAAAGTTAAGGTGTTTTAACTAAGGCTTAAGAGTTAAGAAGTCGCCGTTGTCGGCGACTCATCAACTAAATTAAGAGCTCTTCCTAACCATTTTCTACAGGATAGGATGAGTGGTACTTCTTGCCCCCAAGATTGTGTCTGCAGACACGTATGGCCCTAGCGAGCAGCAAGATCTCATATGCCATCTTCACATCTCGCAGGAGTGTGAAGTGAACACAGAGTTGCTTCGCTAAAACATGGTACTCAGGATGTTGCTGAGTGCCATGCTCTGTTGAAATGCTTCTGAGGCCGCGCCCTCACCTCGTGAGCATTCAGATAAAAAGATTTCAAATCTTTGTGGAAACACAATGAAGGAGCATTTTTGAAAGAACTCCTTAACACTAAAGCCAGGGTGTTCTTCAATATGGGCAAGTCTGGTCTTTTTTCGGAACACTGCAGATTGCCCGAATGACTTCGACTTTCTTGAGTCTTATGTAAGATAAAACTTGAGAGACCCGACAGGGCACAGGACTCTCTCTGGCTCCTGCCCACTAACTTGTGCCATCCTTGCTTCCAAAGCTCCTGTCCCAAGGACAAAACGGGTTTCCATTCTTAGGCCACAACGGAAGGCTTAGAGAGCACACGCCGTTGTGTTCTCTAAAGCCAAAACTTGTGACGATGGCTTAAAATCTCACGAACCCTCTTTGTTGTATCTGGGGTGGTTAGAAGAAGGCCTTCCTGATCACATGCAAGAAGTTAACAGGTAGGAGAGGTTCGAATGCTTTGACATCAAGAACTTCAGACTATTTCTAAGTTCCATATTGAAAGCTTCGATCTAGACATGCACAGTCAGTCCGTCTGTACTAAAGTCAGGTGACCGACCAGTTGACCAGTCAGACGAATCAAGGACAGCAAGGCTGTACCCTGAAGACCATAAGGCACTATTCTTCGCTGAAGGATGAGTGTCTGGACTGCCTGGGCGATTCAATCTAAGCAAACCTTGGGGGGTGTATCAACGCAACCCAACGTCGTCAGCGAATCAACTCCTGAGCAACTCCTGACTCGAGCTTCTGGTGCCAGGAGAAAGGAAGAATGCCTGACAGTCCAACCTGGTCTCATGTTACACGATCATCGGGGGTGTATAAACGCAACCGACTTCGGCAACAAGAAACTCAGGGCTACTATATGTCGCCTGATCTCGCACAAGTGTCTGACTCCGAGAAAACAGGTGAGACAAAAAGTAGATGGTGAGCGAGTTTCGAGATTCCACAGAGCTCAAAGATCGTGAAGGGCTTTGTTGTTTGACAGAAGCAAATCTCTGAGCCCAAAGGCCGTCAACAACATATTCTTTAATAGTTGTGACTGCCAGCTTATCCCATTCTTCAGACGGAAAGGGATGTAACGAACCTCTAGAGGATCGTTACATTTTACGTCTGTTGTTATAATAGGCTCTTTCTCGTAAACCCGAACAGGGACCGAGAGAAGATACTTCTTAAGATATGAGAGAGCTGTTGAAGATCAGAGTTGATATGGACCACTGGTTCCAAAAACTCGTTTCGAGGACTGGAGGGACGACCGAATTGCTTCCACTTCTCTCAGATTATGATCCAGGACATCTGAAACCCTCTCCAGATGTCCGGCACCTTCTTTCTATCACCTCAGGTGATACTTGACGCACTGAGAGATGTTCAGAATCATTCCTAGATCTCGAATAAAATTTCAGTTTCCCGGAAGGAAAAACAAATAGAGGTCAGAATTGCAGTCTATTCAGAGAAACAAACTTCTTTAGGAAGGAAATGGTCCCCAGCAAGCTCATCCATTCCCTCACACAGTATGTTTACTTCCCTAATAAGGCTGAGCTTTACCTAAGCAGGAGAGCATATAATAGTGCAATGTTGCGGTAGACTCGTAGTCCTATACAGTGCGGTAACGAGCACCGAAAGGAGAAAGATATCTCTGTTGAACATAGTAAGGCAAAACGAATGCAATGTTTATTAATTCATGTAAGAAATCCCCTCAATCTTAGGCTAAAGTCCGTAATTGTAGGGCAGAGATACAGTTAGTCAGTCAATCCCACAGGAGAGACGTAACCGCCAGCACAGAGATACGGTTATTCAGTCAATCCCGCAGGAGAGAGAGACGTAACCTACCGCGCATCACAGCGCACGAGCTGGTACTGGCTCGGTTGGACTGGAGGACAGTCACAGCAGCAGCTTACGAACGTCGCCTCTTAACTTTATGCTTGGGTTGCCAGCTACCCTATTCTACGAAGAAATAGCTCCGTTATTTTTGAGCAGAAAGAGACTCTCAAGCTGGTATATTTAAGCGAAACAGAAAACGCTAAATATATAGATGCGTTTGTCGTCATAACACTACCATACAACGGTAAAAGATAAATCGGAAACTCCTGGAAGGCTGCAGGGAGTAACGATTAAATGTCCTTAAAATAATAGACAATGGACCTCTCGGTTGCCATCCGAAGAAGTAACTACAGCAAGCGTATATGACTTGAACCAACCAGTAGAAAATAACGCAAGGCAAAATATGATATTGTTATGATACAATAAAGTTTGTTCATACTTACCTGGCAGACATATCTATAGCTGAATTCGAAAATACAGCTACATACATATCTGACAGGCAAGTTTCATGAACAAATCTTAGAGAATCGAAGCAGACAGCTCAAGCTTCTTCTGTTATTGGACATAAGCGTTCATTGACGTAGTCTACAAGTCTATTTCTTGTACGAGTCTGTGATTGATGAATGAGAGCTCTTCCGAATCTAGTCAAAAAGAGCTTATCCGCTTACGCAATATAAAGTTATTGAGATGTCTGTCAATGCGAACTAACCCATTTATGGGACAGAGATATTTTGTCAATGAGGGGATACCCACTTACTTGACAAAACGATAGTATATAGTCAATGGGGGAAAGTCACTGAATTGACAAAACGTAATCCAGGAAGTCGAGCATATTATTTTTCCGATTCCCGTATCAATCGAGGAAGGGGCAAGAATCCTGTTAAGAGACTGGGCTTACGGCAGGTAGGACCCTGTCCACTGGCGAGGACGCTCGGCGTCCTGGCGCGCGCTCGGCGTCCACTGGCGTGCGCCTGGCGTCCATCCGAGCGTCAAAAGAAGCGTGCAGAAAAGCGTCACGCTCCTGACAGGCGAGAGAAACTGCCTTCTTTTTCATATTTCTCGGTGGAAAGACGTACACGTGATCAGGCGACGTTCGCCTTCTTACTTCTCACTGAAACGCATAACGAGAGAGAGGGGACGTGAAGCGTCCTCTTCTATAAAGCTTCTATTTAGAGGGCGCGAGTCCTTCCGAGAGCTCCAACCCCTGCACGGGGAGGACGCCTCGGAGGACGAGAAGCAATCCTTCAAGATTCGTGCACGTGCACGATCTTCCGCAGCCTGGGAAGCGTCAACAGGTCCTACCGAAGGGACGCCAGATCGATGTGGGTTCCCCGTAACCCTCCTTCGGCTTTCGACATGCCTCTCCCTGGTCCTGGGAGTCCGACAGAGGTCCAGG